>NC_135506.1:67350271-67650271 GCF_052857255.1 Amblyomma americanum | reverse complement strand
GAGGCGGCGACCACAGGTGCTATGGTCTTGTCGTCGTATGGTGTTAAACTATTTGGTGACGGCTTGATGTCTACTGCAAATGACAAGTTACGAGGTGGTGTCAGCAACAGGGCCGAGAAACTTGAGCAAAACTTTGTTTACCTTGACTCATGATAGAAATGTCTGAAGGCAGTGAAGGTTGAGCAGGAAGAAGGGCAGAGTTGTCGGATGTGGACCCTGTGTAAGCAGACAGCTGTGACTCGTCCCCTACTGCTTGTGACGATGAGGCAACATCTGGGAACACTGGAACCTGAGAAGAAATAAAAAAAAGGCGTATCGCAAGAACTAAGAACATGTTTGGCAATTGTTACGGGCACAGACTCTTAAACGGGGAGCACAGCAGCAAGGGGCCACCTACGTTCTCGGTCGACGTAGATTCCTCCATAACGTCCAAAGGCTGCACATCGAAGTCCGCATCGTCGCCTTCAACCGCGTTGTCCCCAATCGAGTCCTGAGTATGCTGAGAGATGCTGGCCTGAACACTTGAACCGTGACGAGCGCCTGAAGGCACGGCAGTAGACGACGCCACATTGGAAGCCCGACTCGAAGGAGACGTGGCGGGAGGGTTGGTCTTGTGATCACTAGACATACTACCGTCCTCAATAATTTCGGGACTGTCGGGCACCTTGATACGCGTCGCCGGCGGAGCGTCTTCAGAGTCGCTCTTGTTGGAGTCGCTAGATGAGCGCCGCCGAGGCCGGCGGCTTCTCTTCCTTTTACTGAGCGGTGGAGATTCGGCACGCGGCGAATCCACGGGTCCAGCGTCTGCAGCACCGTCCACACTGGTCACGAATTCACCATTCTTGTTCTTGTTGGTGTCCTCCACGAGACCCTTGACCTTCAGAATCTCGGCAGTCTTGAAAAGCGCCATGAGATCGTCCTGCGACACGTCCACCTCACCGCGGTACATGAACTCGACTATCGCCCTCAAGTCCGTGTAGCGCATGTCCTTCAGTATCACAATAGGATGCTTGCAGGGATTCTCGGCAAAAAGCGCTTGAAAAAAAGGGCTGCAGGCGGAGAGGACCATCTTGTGTGCCTTCAGCGATAGACCTTCGCACGCCAGCGTAACGTCCACCAGAGCTTCGTTAGACAGCATTTGATAGAACACGGCCAGCATGTTCGACTGGTGGTTGTTCCACTTCAGGCAGAACTGTTGGGATCCCATCGTCGTCCGAAGTGGATGCGCGGCTGCAAAGGAAAAAAATTGCTATACGCACCCGTAGAACAGCCATGCGGCACTCAAATCTACAACGACGCGGATCAAGCTGTAAAACTGGCTGAAAGCACGAAATCCTCAAATTCACGTCAAAAACGCAAAGGAAGCCAACCAAAACGCCAATGTCGGCGTCAAAAATTATAAACCCAATCGTAATAGAAATGGGCCTAATACTTTTGTCGCAAGTCCGTGCGGCCTGGGGATAATTAAGAATGGCGAACGCCAGGTTGACAAGACGCCACGCCTGTCTTCCGTCATTAAGCTGGCCTCCCCGCCTCCCTCATGCAAATGTTCACTCGAATGGTCATATTGGCTTCCGCAGAAAATATTTCCACCGGGCAAGTTAACGTACAAAATTTTACATAGCCGCATAACTCGCGCCTAAAGACCTGGAACAATGAACCCCACCACTCTAGATATTGCCCAAAATCTTGTAACTGGCCTATCAAACGCGAACTCCGCAATCCAGACGTGGCGAAGGGCACGGAACTGATTAAAAATATGGAACGAGGCCAAATTTTTTTGAATATTACAAAACGGCCGCTCAGGAAAGCTGAAAAGTCGGCATATACCGCACGGAACAGTTGCGGCGAGGAGCGTCAGTCAACGCTCGGCACGAACGCAGTTGTCGGGAAAGTGTCGTAGAACTAAAAAATATATACCTCATTGAGACGAGAACGATATTCCACTTCGCGGAATTGTTGAAAATACTTCAGAACGGCAGTCTAGCTTCAAAAAAAAAACCAAGGCGTAAAACTATCAACGGTCTTCCCGAGGAACAAAGCGCACGACTGAAAAAAAAATCCTGCAAAAGTGCCACAAAAACCCATCTAAAATAGAGAAATAGTTGACTAAAGCAAGAATGATAATTGTACTAAGGCAAAATTCGTTGAAGTTAACAACGAACACTTCCCAAGAGGAATCCAACATTTAAGCCTAACATACCTATACAGGACTAGGCGTTCGCGTTGCAGCGGCTCACCGCAGATGCGGCCTCACAGCACGGCGCCTTCGGGTCTACTCACGACGCAAGGGCTGCCCGCCGGCGGGTAGTAAGCAAATACAAGTGGCGCCAATAACCGCATCGGCCAATAAGCGCCCTCGACGTGCTGTCCTCTAATGGCGGAAACCTCAATAAACGCTAAAAAAAGGCGACCAAACGCGATGTCAGCGAACAACATTCTTAACGGTGATACTTTGTGTAGTTATGATGAATTTGCGCTATTATAGATCATTAAAGAGAGTAGTTATAGCCGCAGAACTCGCGCCTAAAAAGCTGAAACAATGAACCCCACCATTCTAGATATTCCTAAAATTTTGTAACATGCCTATCAATCGCGAACTCCGCAAGCCAGACGCGGCGAAGGGCACGGAACAGATTAAAAAGATTGAATGCTGCAAATTAACGAGTCGAACGCGATGAGGCAAAATTTCTTTGAATATTCCAAAACGGTCACTCGAACCTCTAAGAAAAAAAAAAACGAATATCCGTAAGCAGAATTTTTGAACTGTCAGAAGAGCGCTCACAATTATGTGCAGAAAACGCGTATACATGCTATCAATAGCAGAAAGCTGAAGTAAATCAGGAATGCAATTTTACTAGCCTGGAACTCCCTAAAACGAAACCGCAAAGCTCCCGCCCGCGCAAATACGGTCGAATATGGCGGACGCTTCTCCCCAGAACTAAGGCTCTACAGCGAGGCCTAGCAACGAGCGAGGCACGGCGTCTCGCCGCCATTAGACAGGGCCTCACCAACTACACCTCAAATATTTTAGAACGGCCCTCAAAATTGGTATGGAACCTGAAAACGCAGCACCTACCCCCGAAGGACGCCAGGAACGCGGAAAAACTCTGCATGTACCCCACGGTACAGTCACGGCAAGGAGCCTCATTCAACGGCCCGAACGAACGCAGATATCAGGAAAGTGTCGTAGAACTAAAAAAAATACCTCACTGATACGAGAACGGCACTCCAATACGCGGAATTTGCTGAAAATACTTCGGAACGGCAGTCTAGCTTCAAAAAACCAAGGCGTAAAACTATCAACGGTCTTCCCGAGGACGAAAGCGCCCGACTGAAAAAAGTCCCGCAAAGATGCCAAAAACCCATATAAATGAACAATAGTTGACTAAAGCAAGAATGATAATTATACTAAGGCAACATTTGTGAAAATTAGCTATGAACGAGTCCCAAAAGGAATCGAACATTTAAGGTTTACATACCCGTACAAGACTAGGCGTTCGCGTTGCAGCAGCTCAGCGCAGATGCGGCCTCACAGCACGGTGTCTTCGAGTCATCTGACGGGCAGCCGGCGGGAGGCAATCAAACGCCAGTGGCGCCAGCAAGCGCCTCGGCCAATCAGCATCCTCGCCGTGGTGCCCTCTAATGACGGAAACCTTAATCAACTCTAAAAAATTGGAAGATAATATTTCGTTTTTTGAGGAAAGGAAATGGCGCAGTATCTGTCTCACATATCGTTGGACGCCTGAACCGCGCAGTAGGGGAAGGAAAAAAGGAGGGAGTTCAAGAAGAAAGGAAGAAAGAGGGGCCGTAGTGGAGGGCTTCGGAATAATTTCGACCACCTGGGGATCTTTAACGTGCATTGACGTCGCGCGGCACACGGGCGCCTTCGCGTTTTGTCTCCGTAAAAACGCAGCCGTCGCGGTCGGGTCCGAACCCGGGAACGCCGGATCAGTAGCCGAGCGCCCTAACCACTTAGGCTTCGTCTTTAAGAGAGACGCGACCGGGTGTCGCAGCGTTGCCGAGGGGTACACGGAGCGCCAACGCCTGTTCAGCGCGACGCGTGACCCGTTGGACAATTTAAGGAAACGACGCCTGTCTCACATATCTCCGTGGACACCTGAACCGGGCCTTAAGGGAAGGAAATTGAAATGAAAATTGGTTTTAAGGGAAGGAAATGACGCCCGATCTCAAAATTCTATTCCCTTACGGCGCGTTAAGGTGTCCACCGAGATGTGCCATTTTTAGCTCACGGCCAAAGACGCCGACGACACCGTCTTCTCGGCGACACGAGTTCCTTAACGCTGTCGCGTTAATACGCCAGTCCCTTTAACGGGTACCGACATCGATGTTCGATCAAAGCTGCACTTATCTCCCCGCATCCAGCGTCCTAGTACCAAGCGTCCATTGCCAGTGAGCCTGCGTTCATGCCAACACTGCTTCGTTTACCAGATAATGCACGTGGTGACTTGGTCCCATTTGCTCTTGGTTTGTGAATAGCGGTATACTGACCAACATCAACGAGCAGTGCCAGAAATTAAGACACCAAGGCTGACAATGCAAAACATGCTCTTTATTTCGAAAAAAAAAACGCTCGAGCAAGTCTTGACATACTGTAAGGAGTACAGTCACTCTAGACGCAACGTTGACACAGCTAGTGCAATTCATCAGGATATTCTAGCCCTCCATTCTCCGTTGGTCAGACGTGAAGGCATGCTGGTGTCCTGCTCGATCTGGACGGCGGCCCAGTCCTGATACAGCTCATGTTGTCGCGTGACCCATGACGGGTATCGGGGACCTGATCACGGCGCATACCTTGAGAGCCATCCCAAAGGTCATGCCCATGGTATTTATGTGGTAGTCCTCAGTAAGCACTCGCAAAGCATTCCTGTCGGTTACCTGGGCACTGAATTCTTCGACACATTGTGTGCAGCTTTGACTTGTCGCGATGTAGGCAATAGCACTCGCAACCGTCCAGCCACGCGTGTTCTCGGCAGCCAGCAACGCTAGATGCTCCAGCACTTGCTCCTTATTCAGTTCCTCGTGGTTAACCATGTCCGCCTCTGGATTAGTCTCAGCAGTGTCGATCCTGACAGCCGCCGGCGTAAGATTCCTCACGCCCGAGTCCTCCTGCATAGAGTAAATATGCTGGCTGTAGAGCAAAAGCTCCACATTCTTACAACAGCAGTGGCAGCCATTATGGCAACGCATCAGTAGCCAAATTTAGTGCCTGTATATTCGAGGCACTATGGCCAAACATTAAAATGCAGACTAAATACAGGGCGTACTTAAGAGCGTTAATTCTGCAAATAACAGCGCCAGTTTTTATAATCTAAGCACTATGACCGAATATTTTCTGCAGACAAAATACAGCGCGTGCTCACCCGCGTCCTACGTCTCCGATCACGCGACCACGTGATTATAACTAGTACTTTCACAGCAGCATTGAAACCCCTTTAAGATCCCGTGGTGCTCAAATGGGCAAAAAAATATTTTCCTTAATAATCCTTAAGCGGAAACGCAGCCATACAATTTTTACTTGGAAGGTGGTGGTGGCGGTGGTTTTTATTAAAATAATAGCAAAAAGGAAGGAAAAGATTTTTGCTAGCCCCGGCATCTGCGGTCGATACTGAGGCACCTGAGCTGCGGGCAGCGGAAATAAAGGATAGCAGGCAGAATGGAGAAATGAAGTGAAAGAGGTGGGGGACAGGAAGAGAGGATAGGGGGAGAAGCAATATATACAAACTATTTACACAATAAAAAATGTGTCCAGGTTGTGCGCGTGATTAGTTCATGTTGGAGGAATTAAAACGCGCACAACACTCTGTTGTCTACAACTGGACTGGGGCGTCCAGTTATTATTCGTTCAACGTAGAACTCGCGGAGCTTTCGGTCACTGCGTGTAACTACCTGACAGAGAACAGACGGGACGTCAAGCCCGTTTGTTCGAGGAATGCACAGAGGCTCACCAAGGTTCGCTCACGAGTGAGCCCACTGCCCTGCGGCCACATTAGCGTCTTGAGGGAGTCTGGTAGTATGCCCAGTGCCCTATATGCCGCAAGCATATCGCGACGAGCATCGGCGAGCGCGGCACAGTGAAGGAGCAGGTATACTAGTAATTCCACTGTGCCGCATCCGTCACGCACATCACTCATCGCGATTCCGTGACGCTCCCGTCGTTCCCCGGATCACACGCAGCCAATGCGCGCGCGGAGGATCATTACACGTTGCGACCGTGTAAGTGGGCGACAGCCGGTGATGCTGTCGATGCGGTCGCCTCCTACGATGCATGGGTCGGAAGGCTGCTTTCGGAGATGGTCGTGGATGGCCGCACGCACGTCTTCCAGCGCATCAGGCAGACCGCTGGCAGATAGTTGATGTGCAGCGGTCGCGAGGTCGTCAGCTTCTTCGTTGTCGGCGATGCTGCAGTGACCGGGCACCCACTGTGCACGCACGACACATCCTCTCTGCTGCGGAAGGCGCAGAGAATTAATTTTTTGTACAGGCATGATGCCGGGGGAATATTTTCGCCGCTGCCCGTCGTTCGAACCCGACCGCGGCGGCTGCGTTTTTATGGAGTAAAAACGCTAAGGCGCCCGTGTGCTGTGCGATGTCAGTGCACGTTAAAGATCCCCAGGTGGTCGAAATTATTCGGGAGCCCTCCACTACGGCACCTATTCTTCCTTTCTTCTTTCACTCCCTCCTTTATCCATTCCCTTACGGCGCGGTTCAGGTGTCCAAAGATATATGAGACAGATACTGCGCCATTTCCTTTCCCAAAAAACCAATTATTATTGTTGCCCGTCACGTCCCCTTGAAGAATTAATAATAATAATAATTTGTATTTGGGGAAAGGAAATGGCGCGGTATCCGTCTCATATATCGTTGGACACCTGAACCGCGCCGTAAGGGAAGGGATAAAGGAGGGAGTGAAAGAAGAAAGGAAGAAGAGGTGCCGTAGTGGAGGGCTCCGGATTAATTTCGACCACCTGGGGATCTTTAACGTGCACTGACATCGCACAGCACACGGGCGCAAAAACGCAGCCGTCCCTTGAAGAATTGAAAATTGGTTTTTGTGGGGAAAGGAAATTGCGCCGTATCTCTCACATATCGGAGGACATCTCAACCGCGCCGTAAGGGAAGGGAAAAAGGAGGGAGTGAATGAAGAAAGAGGTGCCGCAATGGAGGGCTCCGGAAAATTTCGACCACTTGGAGACCTTTAACGTGCGCTGACATCGCACAGCACACGGGCGCCTTAGCGTTTTTCCTCCATAAAAACGCAGCCGCCGCGGTCGGGTTCGAACCCGGGAACTCCTGATCAGTAACCGTGCGCCCAAACCAGTGAGCCACCGCGGCAGGTGCGTCCCCTTGGCGCCGCCACTGAAATTCAACGCTTCTTGAACCTGGTTTTGAGAAAATATCGTAGGGGTTAATTACAAAGCGTCCTTTACGCACTTTACCACCCTTCCATCTTGGACGCACTGGTATCGACCGTATGATTCCACTCCACCCCCCCCCCCCCCCCCTTAAGTACTGACTCCAGTGTAGGACTCACCGGCTTGGTCCGCGCCGATCGAGCAGTGGCTTCGGACGCGGGAGGATGTGACACGTAGTCTTTTTTTTTTTATTCGAGAAGTGTGCCATGAGGCATAAGTTGAAAAAGGAAAGGGGGGAAGGAATGCACGGGATTGAAAGTTAAAAGGAGTGAAGAACCGCTGCGCTGAGGTAGTCGCAGAGGTTGTAAGTGAAACGGTTGTCCATTGTCCACTTCACGTAGTCACTTTCGCGGTTCCACCCCAGGCCCACCTCCCTGAGGAGCCGTTTTCTGATAGCAGCCGTCGCTGGGCACGTCCACAAGTGCCGCACATCACATATGTCTGGTGCAGCGCTACAGTGAGGGCACCTGTCAGGTACTGGCAGATCTTTGGCACGCCACCGATGACGGACAGATGGTGTCAGAGCCGCCCCTGCCAGAATCCGGCGCACGGATACCTCCTCCTGCCGAGTAAGACTACGGGGGCGAGGGTGCGAACACGAAGAAATTAGAGCACGTGTTCGCTGGCGCAGAACTTCGGAATCGGAAATGTGGGACAGGAACGGATCTGGGGGAAGAGGGGAACGTGGCGGATCGTCTAATGTATGATGATGAGTCATAGCATCCGCTTGAATGTTATGTGGATCCTGGGCACGGCCGCGAATCCAGTGTATGCGCACAGGACATGGATACTTTGCGCAGAGCACATGAATAGATTGTGAAATCTGGAACGTTCGTCGAACAGCCTTAAGCTGTTTAAGGGCGGCGCGGGAGTCGGTGTAAATGTGAACTGTATTGAATGTTGGAACGAGCGGAAGGGAAGCAATGGCATTATAAATGGCTCGAAGTTCCAATGCCAGGGGAGTGCACGTATCCGCAGTATACGTCGCGCGAGAGTTGAGATGCGGATGAGATAGACTATACACAGCAGTAACTCCCCTCTCTGCAGAATGAGATGCATCCGTGTATAATATGCACCCTTCAGGCAGATACGCTGCTGATCCCGACGGGGAAAAAGTGGGGCGATTGTCAGTGAGCTGGCAATAGGACCACGGTGGAAGTGTCTTTAAACGATGAAGTTTGAGAGACTGTTTTCGAGCTCTATTTGCCACCCGTTGGTCGATGATTTCACTGAGTGTATTAAGTTGGGCGAACTCCTGTAGCACAGGTATGGGTGTTAAACAAGGCAGATATGTTATGACGCGCATAGCCTCACGATTGATAGCTTCAAGGGAGTCCCACTGTCTGCGGGTGAGACGTTGAAATTGTGCCTGATATACTATCCGTGGCTGAAGGATAGAGCGCACAAGCTGGCGGGCCGTATGAGCACGTGCGCCACCAGAGCGCATAGCTATGCGACGAATCAGACATAGAGTAGCGTGAGCCGATTTACGGGTGGCTGTCAGCCACGGGGTGCCAGTCCCAGATGTATGGAGGAGAAGACCAAGAATACGAACAGTTTCTACCTGAGGAATCACAGAATTATGTACCGTAAAATTTAAAGCGGGAGCTTTCCGTAAGGCGGCTTTATTTCCAATTCGAATGAAACATGATTTAGTAGGAGAGAGTGTTAGATCCAGAGGTGGGAGGCGAGATGTCAATACATTCAGCGCGTGTTGAAGGACCGACTGATGAATAGACTCATCTGGATGACAGCTACACAAGTTGATATCTTCGGCATATGCAAGCACGCGGATAGAAGGGATGGTCTCTAGGGCTCGAACAAGAGGAATTAAAGCCACATTAAATAATGTGGGGGCGAGAACGGAGCCCTGCGGCACTCCTCTATTGGAAGTGAAATTACCAAAGGGCTTTCCGTGGACACGCACGCTGAAGGTTCGATTTGCTAAAAAGGCGTGAATGGAGAGGAGGAACCGGTGAGGGAGACCAAGAGTTTGAAGGGAGGCAAGAATGGCAGAGTGAAGGATGTTATCATATGCCTTTGTTTTATCTGTAGCGATTACGGTTCGTACAAGGTGACTCTGCGGAGAGTGGTCAAGCACGTCAGCAGCCAAAGAAGCAAGGCCGTCATCCGTTCTAATTTGTGGGCGGAAACCAATTTGGGAATCTGGGTAACAATCATGGGATTCCAGCCACCATGATAAGCGTGCGGCTAGAATGTTTTCATAAAGCTTGCAGATGGTAGGGGTAAGAGACATTGGACGAAGGGCCGAGAGAGATACTGGAGGCTGACCTGACTTGGGTATTGGAACCACAATAGAATGCTTACAGTCTCCCGGCATGACGTCAGAAAGCCGCACTTCGTTAAAAGTATCAAGTAGGGTTTCCAAAGCCCTCCCCTCCAAGTTACGGAATAAGGAGTTAGGTATGCCGTCGTGCCCGGGAGTAGTAGTAGTTTTTAAACGGTCAATGGAGGCCAGCAGCTCTGCCATGGTGAGGTCAGAAGTACTCCCATCGG
This sequence comes from Amblyomma americanum, assembly GCF_052857255.1. Taxonomy (NCBI): domain Eukaryota; kingdom Metazoa; phylum Arthropoda; class Arachnida; order Ixodida; family Ixodidae; genus Amblyomma; species Amblyomma americanum. Next base: position 67,640,318 of record NC_135506.1, on the reverse strand, counting down.
GGGGCTCTGTTACCGATAAGTCAGGTGGAGACGTAGCGGTGCAGTCATGGTTTGGAAAAATTGATGGGCCGCTTGTTGTGCAAATGTGTCCTCATCCACATTTAGCGCGAGGCGAATGCTCTTTGTGTAATCTGCAACCTGAGAAGGGCGCTCCATGGCGTGAAACACTCTCCAAAGATGTCGATTGCCCTGCGTAGAGGACAGGCGGGCACACCATGCAGCCCAGCGTTGCCTGCCTAGCCGCTTTGCATAGCGCCGCGCCCGTGCGGTAGCGCGGTGAAGAGTAGGAAGAGCCGAAGGGTCATCGGGGTGACGAGTAGCGTAAAGATCCGCCTGGCGACGAAGAGCCCACAGATTCAATCAAATACATCAATAGCATTTGGGACGGAGAGACTCCTCTCCCTCTCGATTGGAAATCGGCTCTCGTGACCTTCATTCCGAAGGCCGGCAAACCTATCGATGTGGAGAACCTTCGCCTCATCTCTCTGACGTCTTGTGTCGGCAAGCTGATGGAGACGATGGTGCGCGACAGACTATCCGATTATCTCGAAACACAGCACATTTTCGCGGACACCATGTTCGGTTTTCGTCCTCACAAGTCAGCACAGGATATACTTCTGCAGCTCCACCACGACATTTTAGATCCGGTCGAATGTCCCCACAACGATAAGGTGGTCCTGGCCTTGGATCCTAAAGGCGCATTCTACAACGTCAAACTAGCAGGAATCCTGGACCACCTCAGTAACACCAACTGTGGCCACAAAACATCCCATTAAATAAGTCAATTTCTTACAGACGGTCAAGCCTATATACGCATACAAGATGCGGAACACGGGCCATACACCATCGGCTCGAGGGGAACACCTCAAGGCGCGGTCCTGTCTCCCCTGCTCTTCAATTTGGCGATGCTTCGCCTTCCGTCCAAATTGTCTTCTCTGCCCGGGATACATCACGCTCTTTATGCGGATGACATTACAATCTGGGCCACGCAAGGCAACCTGGGCCACATGGAGTCCTGCCTGCAAGCAGCAGCGACCCTAGTCGACGACTACGCGGCCTACTGCGGACTCCAGTGCGCCCCAGCTAAATCAGAATTTGTGCACTTACGTCCCTCCCCCCGGGACACAACTCCGCTTCGCATCAGTCTCCCCTCGGGACCGATCCGGGAGGCCAAGGAGATCCGCGTCCTTGGCCTCTTCATACACCACCAACGCAGAGTCGACACCACCATAGCCAAACTTCGCACGGTGGGAGACCAGGTGGGCCGAATGGTCCACCGGGTCTCAAACAAGCGGGGCGGATTACGAAGCAAGGATGCACTGCGGCTTGCCCATGCTTTCGTAACGAGTAGAATCCTCTACTCAACTCCCTACTTGCACCTGCGCAAACATGATTATGACCAACTGGAGGTCATCCTGCGGAAAGTCATCAAGCGGGCTCTCGATCTTCCGATCACCACGTCCAACCAGAGGCTTCTGGCCTTGGGCGTGGTGAACACATTTCGGGAGCTTCGAGAGGCCCACTTATGCAACCTATACACGCGTCTTGCACAGACCACGTCCGGTCACCGCCTCTTGAACCGGCTACACATCGAACACGACTATCACATTGAGGAAAGGGAGAGAGTGCCAGAACCCTGGAGACGCGCCCTCCGGGTCCGACCCCTTCCCCGCAACATGTCTAGTGAAGACCATAGCGGTCGTCGCCAGGCGCGCGCGGAAGCGTTGGCGCGATACTATGGTAACCAAGAACATGTGTATTACGTAGACATTGCCGGCCCACACCACGGGGGGTGGTACACGGCTGCAGTCGTACACAACACAAACACAGTTAACGGGCTCACTTTCAAAGCCTACAGCGCAACACACGCGGAGGAGATTGCCATTGCTCTGGCTCTCACGAATCCCAAGTCAAAACACATCATCACCGACTCGCGAGGGGCCTGTCGGAACTACGAGTTGGGCTGGGCTCCCCCGCTTGCCTGGCGCATACTGGAATATAGCTGTCGATCTGAAGATCCAACTCCACGCAACCTGATTTGGGCCCCCGGTCACCAGGGCCTCCAGGGAAACGAACAGGCCGATCAGGCCGCCCGCGCACTCTCTCCCCGGACCTTCTCCCTGTCCTTGGAAGGGTACTCCCAATCAGACAATCTGGCCATTACATTCAAACAAATCACCGATTACTACAAGGAGGAGCACCGGCGCTACCCGGTCCCTTGTAAGGGTCTGGATCGCGCTGACGAGCGCCTCCTCATCAAAATTCTGACTAACACTGTACTGTGCCCGGCGGGGCTTAAACACTTCAATACATCCTTTGATGGCACGTGCCAGTTCTGTGGGGAGGTGTCTGACACCTTCCACATGATTTGGGCGTGTGGATCTAACCCATCTATCCTCCCCAACCCCAACCCCACCAGAGAGGACTGGGAGGTGGCCCTGCTCGGCTGTCAAGACCTGAAGAGCCAAAAGGCCTTGGTTCAACGGACGCGGGCGGCGTTGCTTGCCAATGGGGCCCCGGAATAGGGGCTCCACCTAGTACTGTGAGGGGAAAGGGCCAATAGGGTCCTACCCCAATCACCTTTCTGTAAAAATTTAATTGCTTATAAATGTTTTTCACCACCACCACCCACAGATTTAAGAGATGTATGTTCGGGTTTGGGTCGTCTTCATTTACAGTAGTGGTAATAGTGGGAGTTGCGAGAACAGCAGATAGAGTAGACAATCCTGAAGAGGGGTTGAATGTAGATAAATGATTGTCTGCGCGTACAGAGTCCCATGATGTTATTCGTACAGTGCGGCGTATTTTCCGTAGACGCGTAGGCGTGAGGGAGATAAAAATAGGGCTGTGATCGCTACCCCAAGTATCTGAATCAACAGCCCAACGATGGTTACCGGGGCCTAACCACCAAGTCAAATCAGGTGAATACGAGCCACCTCGTGGGCGGGTAGAAGTATTCGGGTGGTTTAAATTTGAAAGGAATGATCCGAAAAGCTCCCTTGGATGTGCGAACCCCTTGATGAATCCGATGGGTAACCCCACGCAGTGTGTGCGCCGTTGAAGTCGCCACCAACTAGAATAGGGATACACGAGTTGGTAGAACGTAGAAAACGAACCCATCCCAGATTGGGAGATGCGGAGCCAGTACGACTATAAAAAGAAACTAGAATAAGGGGTTTGCGTGCAGGTTTTACGAGAAGGGCGACTACCTCTTGACGTGTGTTGCACCACCGTGAAAGGTCGAGCGGTGTGTGCGGAACTGAACTGTGAATATAAATTGCAGATTTACCTGGGCTGAGGGAGGAGGCGGTGCAACGGCGATCACGGATAGATGGTGAATGGTATGCGCAGAAACCTGAAAGGCGTGGTAGTGCATTATGCTCTTGCAGTAGGAACGCCCATGCCCTCAGCTTTCCGTTGCGAAGGCGGATGTTCACTTCAGAGGCCTTACTAGCGAATCCTCGACAGTTCCAGTGCACCACCACCGATGATGCGCTATCCATGACGAGGCCGAAGAGCTTCCACGATGAGGGATGTCACCTGCTTCATCAGCGCTAATATCTTATCCACTGTCGGGGTAGTCACGGCTAACAGGTGGTCGGCACCTGCTTGTGGCCAATGCTTACCCTAGGTGATTCCTCTGATGATTGCTCCCGGGTTATGAGAATTCTTCAAGAGGATTGAGAACGACGATGTTCCCGGCGCTGGGTGAGTTCAGCTAGTCGGCGGCGAGCCTCCGCGATTGCATTGTCGAAAGCTGTGTCTTCATCTGTGGTATCCACATGTGATGGACGCACTGGACGTTTTTGCGTACCATTTGATCCGGGAAGGTGAGCCGCTTGTGCATATGTACACTGGCGAGGAGACGTATGGTGAGCAGCAGGCTCAGATAATGGGAGTTCAGGGAAGTCGTTGTTGTCACATGCGAGAGGTGCAAAGCGATTACTTGTAGGAACATCCATTTTTCCAGGCGACTTGTGAAACTTCTTCGCTTGCTTCTTCTTTGGACAAGCGGGGGAGCGAATGTCATGGTCCGGCGATTTGCACAGCGCACAATGAGCTGTTGGTTCATTCATGTCGGCCACAGCTGCTGGATTAGGGCAGGTATTTTGCATATGTCCTTCTTTGTGGCAGTGATAGCAAAAAATACGACGAGGTCGGAAGGGCAGTGGTTTGACGATCGCACCGTAGTAGGTAAGGTACTTCGGGAGAGTCAACGGGCCTTGCAGGATGAGTAGGTATGAGCCCCGGCGACCCATAGGCCGTGCTTGCAGTATAACATGAGTTGAGCAGCGAATATTTGCGCGCACCTCCTCGGGAGGGCTCCTGCTGTCGACATGATAAACCATGCAGCGGAGTGTGTCAGGACCAGATGCAAAATATATTTGCACCGGGACATGGTTGCTGTCATCCAGGGGGATCCGCGTAACAGCGCAATGTTTCTGGGCGTCCATCAAGGATGACAAGTTTACCGTGATGGTGTTCGATGGGCGATGGACGACAAACCCGCAGTAGTTCGAAGAGCCAAGGGCATGGTCAATTGTGGCTTGAACATTCCAGGCAGGGATGGCAGTCATATCAAAGCGCAATGTAGGCTTGATGGTAACGCGGAACGAGTTCGCAGCAGGCGGAAGAGAGCGTTGACTCACGGGAGGCATCTGTGGAGGAGGCTCAGACGCTGGTGACGGCCGTTTGTGGGAATACTGAATTGGCGCGACAGGCACAGTTTCTTGAGGGTGTGCCACGGGCACGGAGGCGGTAGAGCAGTCCATGTCACAGGCCAAAGTCGTAGCATCGGAAGACGGCGCAGGCTGGAGGCCCAGAGGCGCTGACGATTGCGTGGACGTGGAGGCTGCGTCAGGTGGCAACACAGCGGGCATCCGCGTAGCTGTCGTCGACAACGCAGAATCCATGCAGACGCGTAGCGCGGCCTCGCTCGGCAGCGCCGAGCTAAGCCTAGCTTGCCCCTGAGGGTTCAGGTTGGGTTTTCTCACTTGAGAATGCGCCCGCCGTGCCGGGAATTTCTCCGCAGGGGCGTCGTCAGCATTCGGTCTCACGGAGGGCACTGTCCGACCCACGCCACAAGCGAGAAGACGGCGAAAAGCGAAAACACAGACCTAGAAGCAGACACGTAGCCACCCACTAGATCTTCGTCTTCTTCTCCACGCGGTAGTCAGGCTCCGGAACAGCGGAGGCAGTTTGCGAGTATCACACGGCATCCACGCTCTCTACGTCCTGCTGGCAAGGATCGCTTATGGAGGGACGCGCTCCTGAGCCTTGTAGGGTTGTGTGCCCGCCGATAATAACAACCAGCGCAACTTGAACAGGGAAGAGCTAATATATATATATATATATATATATATATATATATATATATATATATATATATATATATATATATATATATGTATAATTGATTTTTGGGGAAAGGAAATGGCGCAGTATCTGTCTCATATATCGTTGGACACCTGAACCGCGTCGTAAGGGAAGGGATAAAGGAGGGAGGGAAAGAAGAAAAAGGTGCCGTAGTGGAGGGCTCCGGAATAATTTCGACCATCTGGGGATCTTTAACGTGCACTGACATCGCACAGCACACGGGCGCCTTAGCGTTTTTCCTCCATAAAAACGCAGCCGCCGCGGTCGGGTTCGAACCCGGGAAGAAGTAATATGCGGAGATTTTATTTTTTGTACAGGCGTGATGCCTGAGGGACTATTTTTGTTGCTGCCCGTCGCGTCCCCTTGAAGAACTGAAAATTGGTTTTGGGGGAAAAAATTGCACAGTGTCCGCTGTCTCACATACCGGCGGACATCTGAACCGCGCCGTAAAGGAAATGATAAAGTAGGGATTGAAAGAAGAAAGAGAGAGAGAGGTGTCGTAGTGGAGGGCTCCGGAATAATCTCGACCACTTGGAGATCTTTAACGTGCACCGACATCGCGCAGCACACGGACGCTTTAGTATTTCGCCTCCATCGAAACGCAGCCGCCGCGATCGCGTTCGAACCAGAGAACCCCGGATCAGTAGCCGAGCGCCTAAACCACTGAGCCACCGCGGCAGGTTCGTCCCCTTGGCGCTGTCACTGAAATTCAACGCTTGTTGAACCTCGTTTTTGAGCAAGTATTGTAGGGGTTAATTACAAAGCGTCTTCTCCGCACATTACCACCCTTCCTTCTGAGACACAATGGTATCGACCGTATCGTCCCCCCCCCCCCCCCCCCCGCTTAAGTGCCGACTCGAGGTAGGACTCACCGGCTTGGTCCGCGCCGATCGAACAGTGGATTCGGACGCGGGAGGGTGTGACACGTAGTCAGGCTCCGGAACAGCGGAGGCAGTGTGCGAGTATCCAACGGGATCCACGCTCTCTACGTCCTGCTGGCGAGGATCGCTTATGGAGGGACGCGCTTATGAGCCTGGTAGGGTTGTGTGCCCGCCGATAACAACCAGCGCAACTTGAACAGGGAAGAGCTGATCGGGAATGTTAAGAAACAATGCGGAAAAAGCAGAAATCTCTGCTGGCCATCCTGCGCAGTGACCTCGACAGTTCGATCAGCGTCTACGGCAGCGTGATGTGCCGCTACTGGAAAGCGCCGCCCTTGATAGAGACCTCTTCGATCACTGGTAGGATAGCATATGATGTATGAATGGCAACCGTTCGCGATCGGCCCTTAAAGCATAACTATTTCAACTATAACAAGCGTATGTATCTTGTTGTTGTCCATGGTCACATGGCACATACCCACGACGGGGGATTGGCCAGGGTTCTGTGGGGAGGCCCCACAGAATAGGGTAAACTGGTGCCAAGCTAATGATTGCGCCTGGGGTAAAATTTCAGAGTAATTTAAAGGGAAAGGAAGAAACAAAATATAGGGAGAGAATATCTGACAATTAAATAATTAAATATATGAAAATACCCAAACGCTCTTACGAATGCGGAAATTTGGAAACAATTGGCAAGGGAATCTTCGATAGCTGTTATATAATTGTGGAGGTATTCGGAAACTTGATGCAATGCAAAACCCCTGGCGCTCGCGCCGAAAGAGGAACCGACCAAGTGAGACCCAGCTTCGTATTGGGAATTTCTAGGTGTGCTCTCCTCTGATGTGCAAACCTCCGGCAAGAGAGTTAGAAATGCTCCAATGTCTCTACTTCACCACACGCCGCACAAAGGTTTGTGGGACTGAACCTGCATCTACATAAGTGAAGATTTAAACGGGGAATTCTGCACCGCATGAGTGTCATCACTACCTCACATTCCGGGTTTTACACGCACGAGTCTTCCAAGGGTACATGAGATGTTGGTAGTCAACAGTAGAGAGTAAGGGACCGTTTCACTCGGCGGTTATAAACTGAAAACGCTGAAATCAAGTCATGCCGAAAAGAACAATATTAGGGACGCTACAGGCAACTGGTGCATTTAGAGCTGATTTTGCCAAAAAGTCTGCTGCTTCATTTTGTAAAATACCGCAGTGGCCTGGTATTCGAACGATGCGCACCTCTTTCACGCATCCAGGAATAAAAAAACTTTAATGAGCGCCTCAAAAATGCGTCTTGTGTGGACTTCAGCGCCAGCAAAACAGAGAGACAATCTGAGAGGAATACCACCTGAGAAACAGTTGTGGGAACTTTCTAAGCGGCTTTCTAAGCGGCTTTTCTAAGAAATATGGTTGTGTAATCCGCGACTCTAACGAAAAAGCGCCACGAGAGAGACTGAAAAAATACCAACCCCTGCCTTCCGGTAGGCCCCAGACGCATCTGTAGCAATTACAGTATGTTACGGGTACTGGGCCAAGTGATCAAAGAGGATTTCAGTTGATTTCCTTGCAGGCTAATGCTTCGCATTATGTGGGAAAATATAATCAAAAGTAATATCCACAGGGTACGCTGCCCTACCAACTCTGCATACAAAATTGAGACCCACACCAATGTTGGTTAAATGGTTCTGAGTAAATACAACTTGAGGGATGCGGAACCTTGACCAATGTGGAGTGAGGAAAAGTGCTGGGTGCGAGACTAAAATAAGAGTAGCCACACCAGGAGCCGACACAAATGCCCGCAAAAAAGTCCTGACAGTTAAAAGGTGAAAACGGGAGTTAAGGTCGGGAATACGAGCCTCCAGGTACAGAGCTTTCCGAGGCATGAGGTTAGCGAAATCGGGCGAAGGTTTTGAAGTGTAAGTGTTTTGTTGGGTTTGGGTATGAATATTACCTTAGCTTGGCATCAGGACTGCGGGAGGATACGCTCCCTCCAGGTCTGGTTGAAGTATTGCATAATTTGGGTGAGCGATTGGTCGTCCAGATTACGGAGCATGGAGTTTGTGATTTGGTCTGCACCAGGTGCGGAGTTGGTTCGGAGAGTCAGGAGGGCCGCTCTGACTTCCGTCTCAGTGATGTCTGTGTCGAGTGTTGTATTGGCTGGTCCTGTGTAGGTGGGTAGAGGTGTGGGGGCACCCGGAGAGGTGTATGTGTTCTGAAGTGTGTTTATGAGGGCCTCGGGATCGTCAGTATGTTGGTGTGTGAGGCGTGTCACGTGGTGTTGTGTTGAGGATTTGGTGTATGTGGGGTCGATGAGGTGTCGGAGAAGTTGCCATGCTCGTTTGCTGGACAGGTTTCCGGCGATGCCGTCTCATATCTGTCCCCATTTGGATCGGCAGAGCTCCTCCGAGTGTTGTTGGATTTTTGTCTGCAGCGCGGCCAGCCGCTTTTTAAGTGTCCTGTTATATTTATTGCCTTTCCAGCGTTCCAGGAGGCTGTGATAACCTCCCAGAGGTGGGTTCGGTGTGTGTCCAGGGTAGGGGTTACGGTGGTCGTTTTATTAGGAGCAGTCATTAAAAAAGTTCTCTATTGCTTTACTATGCCAATCTTAACTACTCGATGCGAACAATGGAAAAGAGTTAAAAGAAAGATTTTGCTACGCATCAGAAAAATAGACCATACCTTCATATTTTCATAACAGTACTTTCTAGGATTCCAATATATGAAAATTTTATACTTGAGTTGCTGGCAGCTTATTCAAATTCCCACGTTACTTCAATGATGATGACTATGAAAGCGTTCCTTCACTAGCAGGGTGACAGCTAACACCGCTTCGATGCAGCATTAAAAGGCTATCTGTCTTTGGCATCAAAAGAAAGTGCATGTCCAATTTTTTGTTACTAACACATGGAAAAAAGCTGCGATTAGCAGCAGTTCGCAAAGCACTCGCGTTTTATATCTCATAACTGTAATTTTTTTTTGTAAGTCGAGATCGGAATTCATGCGCGCATATATTCCGATTATCATTTCACGTAGTTCATAAATCGTGTTTATTTCACTGGAACACTTCTACAGGTAAATGCCGAGTAAAAAGTTTATTACCTACATTGAACCTAACAGGATCGATGAGATCGATTGTTGATTGACCCAACATTGGCGTGACATAAAAAGGGTAACCACGTTGGTAACGGGGCCCTTAATATTGATGCGCCAACATTCACTGCCAACTGTCAGCCAACCGCCTTCCTCGGCATAAGTAGGCATGCAATCGGCAAAATGTTCAGCTGCTATCCAAACCGATTTTGTTTCAGCCCGAACATCGGCAGTTTGTCTATTTAAAAATTCTGCTGCCTCAGATTAGAGGGATTGCAGGAGTGGTTATACAAAGCGAACCAAATGAAATCATAGTGGGTAATGATTGCACTTTCTTCACAAACTATGCAGGCGGTAGCTGCCGCAAATAAGCATCCAGTTCATTCCACAATTTGACTGTGCGCGGGAAGAAAAAAATTTATGACAATAAAACGATGTCCTCAATGTTGTAAAATTATATGAACGGTACAGTGTTCAAAGAATCGGTACTGTGCGCCTCACAGACAGTGGCCAACGAGTAAAAATAGTGGAACTTTACAATCGATCTTATGAACAATTTTTTGTAGCATGATAAGCCATTCACACGTCCGTCGATGCTCCAGCGAAATTCAGTGGTAAGACGAGGTAATGCTATGATGGGGAAATATTTAAATCGCAACGAAAAAAAATTAATCCGAGGTTTTTTTTCTGTACGCACTTAAGTTAGCAATGAACGCTTGGGAGAGTTACGCTTTTTTTTCTGCGAATTTCTGTGAGACTCGTCAGAGACTTCTAGCATTCAGTGTCTTCAAACGTACTACTTCGAACCAATTTAACTAGATTCTTTACGTACAAGATTTTATTAGTACAAGAGCGCTTTTCCTTTCATTACAACAGAAGACAGCTGCCGGGAACATTCATGCTTACGAGTTTAGAGCAAGCTATAATGTTCTTTGTTGAGGGCTTCTGACAGCCACATGTCGTCTGAAGCGCAACGCTTCTGGTGACATCTGCCAAAGAAGAAAACCAACAAATTAACAAACAAACAAGAAACAAACAGTGAGAAGCAACGGATATTTTTTTTGTGATTTCAGCAACTTTCGTGCTTTCTTTCATTGGTACTTTTGTTAAGTGCAGTAGAATAAGAAACAATGAACTGAAATATCAGCGCAGTGCACCTTAAAGATGCCCAGGTGGTCGAAATTATCCCGGAGCCCTCCCCATACCTATAACTATCCAAACATGACATAAATACTTTGGATGCCTTGATCCGCAAAGCATTCAAAGTCGCACTTCAACTTCCCCTCAACACCCCCACAGACAGATTACTAGGCCTGGGCCTCCACAACACGATCGGGGAACTCGTGGAGACCCATCGACAGGGTCAATACATAAGGCTTACACAAACCTCCACAGGCCGGTATATCCTGGACTCCCTCGGAATCAGAATACCGGCCAACGACCCAACCCTCCTCCCCATTCCTCGATCCCTTCACCGAGAGCTGGTCATCAAGCCACTGCGAAAAAATATGCACCCCTCTCACCATGAGCAGCGCCGCAGAGCCCGTGCGAAGGCACTCCGCCAAGTGTAAGTCTCCGAGCCGGACGCCGTATGGGTGGACGCCGCCTGCACGGGTGACGAAGCAACCGCAGCCGTGGTGGACTGCTCTTCATCCGCCCTCATCACACTACCTCTCCCCCCTGACACCATCCCAGAGGTTGCAGAGGAAGCCGCCATCGCAATTGCCAACACCCGTACGGAAACCCAGTACATTTTAACAGACTCTAAAACTGCAATTCTAAATTTTGCGCGAGGCCGAGTCCACGTCCCTGCTTTTGGCATACTGGGCTCACATGATGCACCCCCACCCCGCCATGTAGAGCTTATATGGGTGCCTGCGCTCTCCGGGAATCCCGGAAATGAGGCCGCCAACCTTTTAGCCCGAGGTTCTTTAAACCGGGTTCAGGTGGCCTCGGATCGGGGATTTTGCGAGGAAGCGAATGCACTCGTTCAGCTAGATGACGCAAGCCTACAGAGCCTCGCGCCAGCTCTACCCCCGCCCCACCCCTCCCTAGATAACAAACACGCAACACTCTGGCGCAAACTACAGACACACACACTCCCCTCACCCCTGACCCTAGCCTACTATCACCCCTCCTTCCCCACTCCTGCCTGCACCTTGTGCCCAGAACCATTCGCCTCTTCCCTCCACATCCTCTCCCTCTGCCCGGCGGACCCTCCCCCGCGCGGCCTAGAGGACCTCAAGACCTGGGAGGACTGGGAGACCCTGCTGCGCTCGGAGGACCCGGCCATGCAGACAATCGCCACCGGCCGGGCTGCCAGTGTTATGGACCTTAGGGACATAAACACTTGAGTGCAGTATGGTCGTGCGGAAACCCATGGGCGTGCCCCGACTTCCTCTCCAACAATAAAGTTTTTCTCTCTCTCTTTCTCTCCAGGTACAGAACTGCGGTAGAAACTGATTGAGGGAGACCTAGGCAGAGGCGCAGTGCGTGCCTTTCTAAAAGCAGCAACGGATGAAGCTTATATTTAGGGGAGAGAGAAAAAGTATGCAGCCAAATTCCAAAATTGGTCTTACATAGGCTTTGCAGAAAAGTACAAGCGTGTCCCGGCGCATGCCAAATTTCCTATTACTTATCCGTGGAAACCTACCTAGTGCACGCTCTCCTCTCTCAACGTTAGTCTTGATGTGGGGCCGCCAATTCAAGTTGGCATCACAAATGACGTCTAGATAGCTCCACGATTCTACCTAGGGTATGCTGTCCGAGCGATAATGTAGCGTTATATATAGAGGCCATGAAGCAATCATGGAAAGAATCAACAATACCAGGTGTGGGAGAAGAATCCACAACTATGTAAGGGCCTTCCTGTCAAACCGCACGGCCACGCTGGGACTGGGAGACCTAAGAAGCGAAACATTTAACACACCAAACAAAGGAACTCCACAAGGATCGGTGATCTCACCGATCCTGTTCAACATGGCAATGATCGGCCTCGCACGCAAGCTGAGCAAGATCGAAGGTATCCAGCATGCCATGTATGCGGATGACATCACTGTCTGGGTCAACCAAGGGTCACTTGGCCGAAAAGAAGAACTATTGCAGAAAGCAGCGACATGCGTGGAGGAATACGTCAGGCCTAGAGGACTCGCGTGTTCAACCGAGAAATCGGAAATTCTGCGGGTCGGAAAGGAGCCAACGCCGGAAGAATTGACAGTGCGTTTGGAAGGACAGACCATTCCAGAACGAAACATGATAAGAATACTGGGTATGTGGATCCAAGGATGCAATAGATGCAGCCACACACTCAGTCTCCTAAAACAATCAACACAGCAAGTCAGCAGAATGATCACGCGAGTCTCACAGAAAAGGCACGGGATGAATTAGGGAGATACAGTAAAGGTGATTAAAAGCCTCGTAATCAGCCGGATCACCTATTCCCTGCCGTATCACCACATGACAAAGAATGAGAAGGAACAAGCGGCCACGCTTATAAGGAAAGCCTTCAAAACAGCGCTAAACCTACCACGAAATACATCAAATGAAAACCTCTTGATGCTGGGCATCCACAATACCTTCGAAGAGCTACGAGAGGCGCAAGCTGGATCGCAACTAACCAGACTCCAACAGTCGACCACTGGCCGTGCGCTCCTCCGCAGGTTAGGGTATAGCAGTAAAGAAACAGAAGGCAGAGTAGCAAACATACCAGACGAAGTCGTACAAACCATCAGAGTCTGCCCCTTACCGAGAAACATGGACCCAAACCTGCACGGGGCTAGACGAGCCGCTAGGGCAGAGTACGTAGAAAAACACTTAGCTACCAAAGAAAACACGCTATACACAGATGCAGGCCTGTATCCGTGGAACAGGGACACCAAAGAACATAGAGTTACATCAGTGGTCGTCAACCAGAACCTAGAGGCGGTCCCGTGTGCAACAACCAAAAAGTGTTCGGTAACCGAGGGGGAAGAAGTTGCCGTAGCTCTGGCAGTAGCTGAAGGGAACCGACTAAATAAATCACTCACGATTCTGACGGACTCGAAAGCCGCGTGTAGAAGCTACACGGCGGGAAGAATATACAAGGGAGCACTGCAAATCATCCTCCAGGCAGGGCATCCCAATACATCATTACAACACAAAATTTTCTGAATACCGGGACACGCCGGAGTGGAAGGGAACCTGAGGGCAGACAGTCTAGCTCGCGAGATGACCCACCGAGCAGACACAACGGAGTCACAGGAACATACCACAACGGAAGTTTGGAACAAGCCTTATTGTAAGTCATATGAGGACATCAATAAGTGCTTCGAGGAAATAGACCTCTCCCGGCCTACGTCATTAGCCCAGGTGTCTCTGGTGAGAGAAGAAAGGTTGCGAGGCGCCTCGAATCGGAGCAGAAAGGCGGCAAGGGAGCCCTCGACTCCAGCAAAACCGGTTCAAGCGTGCAACACCTTGTGCTTAATTCGAGGAAACGGCGCGGAAGCCAGGGCACACGCGTTCTCGTCAGCGCGCACCGAACCTACCTCTGTCGTCTAGCAACAGTGACATATCCCTCTCAGACTCCGCCTCGTGTGTGAATGCGGGAGAGGCAGTGGGTCAACACCACTCTGGTCCCACGGTGGGATCCTCGCTGGCCAGTGACGTCATGAGCTCCTCCCCTCTCGAGGTCCCTGGTGTGAATTTTTTTTTCCTCCTCCAGGACCCAATAAATTTGTCTTTATGTAACCATTTCGGTTGTCTTGTTCGCCTTCATTTGTTGCTGATATTGCATAGCTTTCAGCTCCGCAAAACACACGACTGAAGCAGCCCGCTAATTTCGCTTGATGCCGGGCCGCCTGCACACCGCCCGCGTCATTTTGGGGTGTCATCAGCGCACCGTGAACATGACACAACCCCAATTAATGGACCACCGGTGTCCCAAGAATGCACGAAGGACGTATATCTGTTGCTGGATATTCGTATGTCCGATGGACGTCGAGTCTGAACCTGGATAGGAACTGTGGACATCCCTGAGACCGTCCCGCGCAAAAAAAAAAAGGCGGCCGAATGAACGTCCCTCGTACGTTCACACCGGACGTTCCGACGTCCTTAGGATGCCAGGATTAGGTTGTAGTGCGAATTCAAGATGCTCAGACCTTTGTCAAACAACTCAGTGTCTACGTTGTCATCCTCTGGACGTCCGGAAACGGATATATCTTGGACCATTTGTGGCAGCTGCTAAAACAAATAAGTTTAAAGTGCTAATTCATTGGCATTATCAGAACACCGAAGGAACAATTAACATGCGTACAACTTTCTCAGAAACGGTCATACAATCCTGCAGGCAGGCAATCACGGAACTCTTGACAGCAGGATAATCTTCATTATTAACAGCTCTAATTAATCTGATAACTCTAAGGCACAAAGAGGGCAACAGTAGAGCGCATGGACGCACCTCGTTACCTAACCTTTGAAGCCATGGGCTCATCCTCGTATGCCTATGTGCGGTGGTCATTGTGCTCTATTGGTGTGTGATTAATAAGTGAAGTTTAATGAAATATTTGCGCCACGTATGCCAGATAAGGCAGGCACAATTTAAGAAGTTCAAGTGCAAAATTCTGTTAAGTTGAAAAGCATCATTACTGTATCGAGGGGAAAAAATGTAGGATACAATGCTAGAAACATACTTCTGTTTCTGCTGGTATCACAGCTTTCATTAGACGTTCCCCCTCTCTCTAATCCTTACCTCTCGTCCCATCGATCGTACAGTAGCTGCTGTCTCACTGCCACCACGCAAAATGATTTTGTAATCAATTTTGTCTTTTTTAACGCATTTCAAAATCTCGGGAGAGGAAAGTGTATCCTGCAGACGTCCGGACTCGGCCGTCCGTGCCTGGGCGTATATCGTACTTCCCGTGGATATCCGGATTTGGTACGGAACTATACGGATCTTAGTGGAGCGTCGATAGCTAATCGCTGGCCGTAGTTTCATGGGCAATGGCAACAGCATCAGTTATTGCCCGCCATTTAAAACTCTTGCCGTGGACACTGGTTTTTCGAGTAGTAGTATGGCTTATATATCGTTGATGCCTGCTGTGTGCCTCTTGGATGAGCGCCGTAGTGAATTAAAATGATGAAGCGGCGATTATATCGCATTTCTCCATGCCTAACGTGACATGTATTCGGTCATTCCAGCTCCTATAGGTGACGCGGCGGCAGTGCGACATGGCGGACGAGGCGGTGATGGCGCCGATGCCACAACGTGCGGCTCTATAAAGCAAAACGGCTGCTTGATGTTGTGGCACCTTTGTTGCGATTTTTAGAGTCTGGATAAGCAGCAGTAAAGGATTCTTGGTTATTAATAAGATCCTATGCTTAAGTTTGGCTGCATTACAGGCTCAAAATAAATTTCATGATTGTGAGCATGGAATCGCTAGTTCGCAAGTGCCGCGCGCGCAAAAACCCCGTCGGCGTTGAAACTTGCGAACTCAGCATGGTCAAGTGCGACGAGCATTTTAAATTTGTAATTTTCTGCGCGTTCACTTTTTTTTCTTTCGGCACTCACCCGAAAGCGCAAAGAAACTACTTTAATGACCCAGACAGCCTGACGCTATATTTCGCGCCTACACGAGTGCGGCCCTTACTCGCGTAAATACGGTATGCGTATTTATTGCGGGCTGATCTTATAAGGACACAACTAAAAAAAAAATCAGCAGTTGGTAACACTGGCTATGGTCCGCAGAGTAATATTACAATTACAATAGTCATCAAAATCAACTTTTTAATGTTGGACTGCATCAAGCAAACCAGAAACGTCAGAAGCCTTGAGCGTACAATTTCAACGCGTGATTGACTGATTGTTTACCTAAACAGAAAAATTTCACCAGTGGTCTACAATTTCTAACGGAGGAATTCTGTTCGGTGGCCCTGAATGTGCACGGATCTTTACTGCACATTTAATTGTATCCGATTATAGTCAGTCTGCAGCGTGCGTTGGTCACATATGCGGTAATAGAAGAGGCAATGTAGCTGTTGTTTGAAGCGGCAGCCATGGGGCCATTCAAGCTTTATAATACAGTCGAAATTAGCGCTCAAAATGTGTTTTTTTTATTAGCGGGGGAAAACGCTGTGATCGAGTGAGCAGACGGCAGTTTCCAAGAAGCGTTTGCAATTATTCATCCACTTTACGCACATATCCGAGGAATGAAGGTACAATTGTGAAGTTCTTGCTATTCATATCACTCTTTAGCAATCACGTCGTGGCCAGAAAACCGTGTTTAATCTAGACCAGAATGGACTGAAGCGTGATGGAAAAATCTGTTTGCTGCAAACGTCCGCCTTAAAATATAACCAATATACTCCATATCAGCTAAGTGTTTAAGCTCTGCACTGCTTTCATGCAGCTGTAATAGGCTCAGCTGGTAGCATGAACAAAACTCCGAATAGGAATGCACTGACGACACCATGTCGTGGCATCAACAGCGTACGTCGCTGATTAACAGACGGGTCATTGTGCTGAAACTCGTTACCAATCTGCAGAATGAACTTTTTTTTAAAGCGAAATTTATTGCCCGGGGGCATCAATGACGGGTGAAGGTGTGATGAATGATGTAGTAGAGATTAAATGAATGAAAAAAGGTTAGCTGATTTGATGAAGTCATGTAGAGAACGATGGTACGGTCCCTGCGTCCAGGCAATGTATGAAGCAGGGTTGCTTGGTGAAAGACCTGTTACCATCAGGTGCCGGATCCTTGTAGGCTTGAGAGCTGGGCGCAGTCCCACAGTAAGTGATGAATGTCGGCCTCAATGTTCTCGTGTTTACATATCGGACAGCCTGGCCGAGGAAACAATTCTCGGTACTGAGGCCACTTCCGAGTGATGGCTGGTGTGAGGGTAACCCCGACCCGGATCCTACTAAGCGCAACCTCCTCTGCACGGGTAAGACCGCGGGGGAGGGTTACCGCACACGGAGGGATGAGAGCGCGTGTGCGGCGCCGGAGGAGTTCCTTTCTTGATGAAAGGAGGGTAAAATTGTCCAAATGAAGGAGCCGATGCGGTGATGAATTTGTATTCTCAAGGCGGGTCGCCTAATCTGCCTGGCTTTGATAGGTCAGAAGATCCCGTGGGACCCTCTCAATACGTACTGGCTGCGGGATGCGTGCTGCGAGCCGGTGGATGTCCTGACATATCGTTGGACAGCGGCTAACACGTCGTAGCAACCGGACAACTTGAAGGGCGTCAGTGCGGATGACAACGCGGGCCTCAGAGAGCATAGTTATGTCGGCCACGGAGCAGAGTGCTTCTTGAGCTGCAACGAGCTCAGCACAAAAGGACGAAGGGGGTTCCGTAAGCTGAAACCAAGAGGTTTGATTCAGGGCAGGTCTGCACGTGCAGTAGGTAGCTGTTGTTGCTTTGCAGTGTTGTATGCTTGCGTCTACGTATACAATAATTGATCCTTCAGGCAGGCAAGCATCTTGTTCCTCAAATATCTGACGAAGCAACGATGCCGGACGAGCAGATGTTCGTCGGCGATTATCTGTTGGCTTGTTGTCGCTGAGCTCTACAAACTTCCATGGGGAAAGAACTGGCGTTGGCGGCTGAACAAAGGAGTGTGACGCTGCATAAGTCCTCAGTGCATGCGTGGAGTGCGATAGACTGGTCTTAAGGCTGCGCGCTTCACGGCGCTGCTGTACCAGATCGTCAATGGTATTGAGCTGCGCATTTTCTTGTAAAGCTATGATCGGTGTGATGCGTAGAAGGCACGTAATGTTCCTCATAGCCTCTCGGTTCACGGCTTCATGGCGATCCCATTGGGCTCTTGTAAGATGTTGAAAATGGGCTTGATAAACAATACGTGGCTGCAGAACTGCCCTCACCAGCTGCCGTGCAACGAACGTGCCTGCGCCACCAGTTTTAGGGGAAATTCTTCTAATCAAACCCAAAGTCTGAATAGCTTGCCTTTTTGCCTGAGAAAGCCATGCAGTCGCTGATCCTGATTGATGAATCACTAAGCCAAGGACTTTTACACTCGGACTTTCCTGTAGTGGGGTGCCTGATAGACAAAGACGGATTGGACTTGCAGCAAGTTTACGGCGTCCTCAGCTGTTGGCAACTGACGTGTATGTTGTTTTATGCATGGATAGTTGAAGTCCGATGGATGATGCGTAATTACAGTTAACATCCAAGGCAGGTTAAACGGCAGCCTCCTGAGTACGGAGATGTTGGTGAGTACCCCACACCGTGATGTTGTCAGCGTACTAAAGAAATTTTAGGTCACGGATGTCATGTAAGCGCCAAGCCAGCGGGATGAAAGCAATATTAAATAACGTCGGCGACAATACTGATCCTTGGGGCACGCCACAGAGAGGAACAAATGATCCGACCGCTCCGCCGCTGGGGCGTATTGCAAATTTTCTGCCTTCCAAAAATGATTGGACAAAACTACGCACTCTCAGAAGGAGATGAAGCATGTCAATGGAGTTTAGAATGGCTGCATGACTGATGTTGTCATATGCCTTTTCAACGTCCATTGCTAAAACAGTACGCACATTGCGGCTGCGGGTAGATGACAACACTGCAGATGCTAAGACAGCCAACCCGTTCTCTGTACCAACATATGGACGAAAGCCGATTTGTGCTGGGTGATAAAAACCGTGCTGCTCTAGCCACCATGACAATTGTGTGGCTAGCATTTTCGCCGCCAGCTTGCACAGCTTAGGAGTTAAGGAGATAGGTCGCAAGTTGGCAAGATCCGTCGGAGGCTTTTCTGGTTTCGGGATAGGAATCACGACAGCGGATGTCCAGCTTTCGGGCACTACGCCATCCAACCATACTGTGTTTATGGCGTCAAGTAGTTGAGCGCGTGCCGCGCTACTCAGGTTCTTGTACACCTCGTACTGAATATTGTCCGAGCCGGGCGCTGTTTTCCGTTTCGCATCATCTATTGCAGCCAGCAACTCAGGCATAGAGAATGGACACGCAATTCTATCTACGCCGACATCAGATGGCATTTGATATACATGCGCTGGGATGCCTGCCATATTTAAACTAGCGGCTGAAGAAGGCACAGCATCGTATTTCGGAAAAAACTTTCGCGCAGCTTCTTTGGCGAAATCATCTGGCTACAAGTTAGCCGCGAAGCATGCGGTTGCCGCTGCGTCAGTCGAACGGCGACCGTGTTCCATTGTACGGAATGTTCGCCAGAGAGAGGCATTCGAGGATCTTGCAGAAAATTCCTCGCACCACGCATGCCACTGCCGCCGAGAGAGGTCGCGTTCATATTTGCATGCCTTAGCTGCAAGATAGTGCAAATGCGTACGTGCCTGCGACGAAGTAGGGTCTCGCGTAGCAGCCAGCTCGGCATGACGGCGTGCCGCCCACAAGTGAAGAAGGCCGAGGCCAGGTGCCGGTCGACCAACATCAGTCCAGGTGGTAGTTGCAGCACTGTTGAGCGCTGTTTGTATGCGCTCGACAAGGATTGGCGAAGAATGTGAAGAGAGATTGTCCATACAGGTGCGAAAACTGTCCCAATTGACCACAGAACATTTGTAGCGTAAATGTCGGAAATGTGAGCTGTGAAGACCGATGATGATAGGGTGATGATCACTTCCCCAGCAGTCTGGCTCCGTGTGCCAGGAGGGAGTACCCGGATCCGACCACCACGTCAAGTCTGGATCATAGGAAGCACTGCGAGTTTGACGCACTGGCCGTGTTGCTGTCCCAGGATGGTTGAGAAGCACAAATTGGACATCCGTGCAGGCGTTCCGCACACGCCTGCCACGAGGGCTTGAAGTGGGGTACCGCCAATCCTGGTGAGGGGCGTTAAAGTCGCCTTCGACCAAAATCAGACACCCGGGGTACTGCCGACGGACACTTGTTAACCAACCAAGGTTAATACGGGACGAAGCACCACCGGCTGGTCTAACGTAAAATGAAACGACCTCATAGGTTCCCTTCTAAAGTTTCGCAGCCACTGCCACTACCTCTTGATACGACGTGCACCAGTTTTCGAGAGCAAGGCGTACATGCGGAAAACGTGAGTCCACATACACCGCCGCCGTTCCCGGGGGAGCAGCAGTTTGTACACGATGGTCTATCATTGAAGGAGACTTGTAGGCACTAAAGCCTGGAATCGATGGCAAGGCGTTTGTTTCCGGTAGCAGCATGGCCCATACCTGGAGCTTGTCAATTTGTAGTCGGGTCTTGAGCTCTCCCACCTTCGTGGAAATGCCTCTGCAGTTCCACTGCAGCACACCAGCACGACTGGAACTCGCCATTTCTAGTAACTAGCCCAAGCGCGGTAGAATCACGGACGTCAGGTTGGACAACTGGTTGACCATAAACCGGAGCAAAGAAGTCGCAGAGTTGTCCAGTGGCACTGCGGTAACCTGGGAAGAGGCGGCAGGAAATGATACTGGTGGGCGGCAGGGAGGCGATGTTGCTGCACCATTGATGGATGTGGCGTATGATTCCGCTGCCCGTCTACGTCGAGCGAGCAGTTCCCGGTGTTGCCGGAGCTTGGTGACCTCCGCTAAAAGACGTGCGATTTGTTCGTCGACTGCGGCCATATCGTCCTGCGGTAGCTCAGGCACACTGCGCTGTTTTGTCGGCTGTTTTCGGAGGCGTTCTTTTCCCACAGTACCTTTAGAAGGCTGCTGAGCTGAAGGATCATGCGAGGTGTGCTCAGAGCGCTCCGGCCACTTGTCGTCATCCCACTGGAGAGCTGAGAACCGATTGGATGTCTGCAATGAAGTTATACTGTCTTGTATTGGCCAATTTCAGTAGAACACGTTCTTGGGCAAGTTGGTTCATAGCTTTAGTAGATGAAGCGCACAAAAACACAGCACACAGGAAAGGAAGACACGATACAGGCGCTTCTGTCTTGTGTATTCCTTTCCTGTGTGCTGTGTTTTTGTGCGCTTCATCTACTAAAGGTATTGGTCAATGCTTAGTCATTCGACGACGAGCCTGTTGTGTTGGCTTTTGTTTTGTCGGACAGCTTGGAGATGTTATCTCGTGGTCGTCGGATTTACAAAGGCCGCATCGATAAGCCACTTTCCCTTCCGATGTACTTTCACCGTCAGCAGTGAAGGGGCAGGATTTGCGCATATGTCCAGTACGGAAGCAGTTATAGCAATATACCGCACTAGGTTTATATGGCCTAGGTCGTAAAATACAGCCATAATAGTACAGACGGGCTGGTAGTGACAGAGGGCCTTGCAAGGTGACTATGCAAGAGCGCCCCTTTCCCATGCGTCGGGCCTGGATGACACGGTGCGTAGGACAGTACAGCTCACGCTGGAGTGCAGTTCGATCCTCAGTGGTATCGACGTTGTAGACGACGCAGCGCTGCAAGTCGGAGCCTTCAACTAAATACACTTGTACTGGCACTGAGATTTCGCTTGTCAGTGAAATACTGGTGAGCGTTTCCAGCCGTTCTACGGCAGTCAGAGTCGGAAGCCACACTGCAGTGGTGTTGGACTTTGTCCTGTTTGTGAAGCACCGAAAACCTTTGGTTCAGAGGCACGCGTCCAAGTTAGCTTGTAAAATCTTGTTTGGTATATTCGTGAGGCTTTTGTTGGCCAGTGATTTAATGGTCAATTTGTAAGAAGACGATCCGGGTGTAGGGTCCACCGAGTTCTCGATCGTAAGGCAAGTGCGCTTACCTTGCACCGCCCTATGCTCTTGGTTTTGTCGCATCTGTCTCTAGGTCCTTTTGTGTTTCCTCCTTTGCCCATAATTCTCAGCCCTTGAGCCTCGAGGAATTGGTCTGCAGTGTCGGCGAACTCTTCCAATGAACACAACTTTCTGTCGCGAATAGCGCTAGCTTTGAGCTGCAACATGCTAAAAATTGCCCTGTGACAAGCTTGTCACGCATCCCTTCAAAACTCTTTTCGTGTTTGCCATATCAAGCCACCTATAGAAATAGTTGGTCAGCCTGCAGGAAAACCGCTTAGCGGTTTCAGAATCCTCAGGTTTGGCGGTGCGAAATCGCTCACGAAAACCCTCTGCCATAAGCCTGAATCTTTGGAGGAGTGCCTTCTTGACTTTCTCGTAGTTTATGGAATCAGCAGCAGGCATTCTCCCGAACACATTCAGTGCCTCTCCGACTAAACACATGCTCAATGCCGTGGCCCATACACTACGCTCCCAGCCTTGCCCCAAAGCTATCCGCTCGAATCGTTGCAGATATACGTCCAGATCATCTCTTTTGTCATCAAAAGGAGCCATCAGCTTTCTTGGACAAGCTCTGGCCGGTCTAGGAGATTCTGTACTCACTAAGGAACGCTGATCATTTTCCGTGATCTCAACATATCCTCCCACGACATGCGCATGATATGGCCCCTTTAATGGAGAATACCTAAGTAATCTGCTATTTACTGATGACATTGCCTTGCTAAGTCACTCAGGATATGAACTGCAAAGCATTATAAATTATTTAGACAGGCATATCTGAACGGTGGGTCTAAAAGTTAACATGCAGAAAACCAACGTAATGTTCAACAGTCTAGCAAGGGAACACCGGTTCACAATTGGTAGCGAGCTACTGGAAGCGGTAAGGGAATAGATCTCCTTAGGGCAGGTAGTGACAGCTATACTCCGTTTCAAACGCCATGTGCAACGCTGTCAGAGCTAGCGCTATTGTTTACGCTGCCTACATTCGCGACCAAAAAGTAGTCATTTGTGGTGAGCCAAACATAGTAAATACTTTGCCTGTAGGCTTACCACATGACACATTTATTATGATTTATTAAAACGCTGTCATTAATTTATTATTATTTATTAAAACGCTGTCGCTTTTTTGTGCCATAGACCACTCGGGCACAGAACAAGCGCGGAGTAACACGCCTTTCTTTTGAAGCGAAAAGCTTCACTACGCTAGTCAACACCGCGCTTCGCTCGAGCCGGCGTATGTCGGAGCACGAGTGACGTCACGCACGACGCAGGTGGCCGCCGCGGACTCCGTCGCGTTTTCTCTCTCTCTCGCTCCCCAGTCACACCGAGCCACAGGTGTCTCGCCACTATGCTGTGTCGCGCGTTTCCTCAAAATGCAAATTTCAGTTTTCTCTTTCCTTCCCTCTTTTATTCCTTCCTATACGGCACGGTTCGGGTGAGCCGACGGCGTTCATAGAATTCATTTGCATTGACAACTTTGCAAAGGCTGTTCATTTTCACGAAATGAAAGACGCACAACCGGCTCCGTGGTCAGTGGAGGCCTCAATCTCGCTTTCATGTACATGGCGTTGGCGTCAAATGCCTGCTTTGATTGCTTTCCGCACACTGGATAGGCAGCGCGCCCTCCCTGCCACCCTGGGAGGTCGCGTGCAGGTTATGGTTGATAGCGAGAGATTATACGCCAAATGAACGCTGCGGCCAGATGCCGCATGTCAGCCACAACGCTGTCAACACTAATTCATTCATTCCACATCTCTATCTCTCTCACCACGAATCAAAGCACGAATGAGGCGTCCACGTATCCAGGGGGCCAGTTATGAACCCTTCCTTTCCTCAAAGCCATCGCCGTCTAGAACATTGTCAACGCCAACGAACGCAGTGAACGCCAATATCTTTCGCTTTGGATATCCTGGATTAGCTCAGCTAATCTAGATTAATTTTTTTTCCCGTCCGGACTATTTCCGTACCTTTCACTGCGTTGCGCCTGATGTATGAAACGGAGTATAATCCGGATCATACTAAAAGGATAAGAATAGGGTGGAGCGCATATGGCAGGTTCACTCAGATACGAATGGCAGTTTACCAATATTCCTCAAGAGGAAAGTGTAAAAATTGAAAATTCGTTTTTGGGGAAAGGAAATGGCGCAGTATCTGTCTCACATCGGCGGACACCTGAACCGCTCCGTAAGGGAAGGGAGTGAAAGAAGGAAGAGGCGCAGTAGTGGAGGGCTCAGGAATGGATTCGACCACCTGGGGGATCCTGGAACTTTCCTGTCCATCTGCTTGGTCTGCTGTCGCACTCGGCACATCACTCACGTGACCTTTTCGTCCGCGTTCCGGTCTAGTAGACCGTGCTTACCGCTCCAAACAAGATGTTCAGACAAGACACCCCACCGAGGCCTCTTGGTGGGTACACGAATAATGGCAAGGTTTCACCGCGAGATTTTAGGCGATTATCAGTGACTAGTTAAAATTAGATTCTTGTTTCCTCCGATATCGCATTGCTTCCTTCTTACAATATGGCATTTTCTTTTCGAATATGATCTCACGACACGTGTTTCGGTCAGTTAAAAACGTCGAGGCAGGGTATACAAGGCACGGGTATCCTTTTCAGAAGCTGCTGTTTCTCTGAAAAGGGGACTGGAGTCTCATTAGCTCCTGAACTCCGTAGCTCCTGCAATGCGCGACTAAGTCCTCGCACAGCAGCAAACACAAAAGGGTTCGCGCAAGTGCCAGGGAGGAGTACACAGAACGCAAAGAAATAAGTTTTATTTGGAACATAACGACGATTGGCAGCTTGCTCGTGGAAACCAACGTCCACCTGCACGGGCCACAGCACCTGCACACACGCCACCCCCAACAAGGAACACCCACCTATCCCCCACTGCTCCTACGTGTGTAGAGGGTTCGCGTGCAATGTGTTCTATGGCCAAATCCACCAGTCATTGACACCAAGCGCAAGCCTGGCAATCGAACCGAACTAATGACTAGTGAAGCTGGCCGCTCGAGTGGCACTAGATTGACAACCGCTATTCCCCGTGTAGTGAAGTGTATAGAGACGAGCAATGAAATTATTCGTGTTGGGTATCTTGCAGCCATGCGCTCTCTCTCTCTCTCTCACACACACGCACACAGACAGGCACACAAGCATCCATTCACATTTGCTGACCCCGTGTCAAAATCGTATAAAAACACTAGAAACCCCACCAATTCCCCATTTATTTCATGTTGTACACGGCAAATACAGAGCAATACAGGCACATTTAGAACGCACAGTTAAGATTAAAACCCTAATAACCGAGCAGTTAACCTACAGAAATTAAAAAAAAAGCGTTGAACTTCGAAGGACACTGAGCGAAAATGGCCATCGAAGAGGAGTCTTCACTGATGCTTGACCCAACGGCACGATGCAAAAATTGCGCGCGACGCGAAAACCGAACGAGTGAAGACCGCAAGCTAGAAGTAACGTGGCCAGGCACCCTCAGAAAACCAGGACGCGAACTCACCTTGTTCAGGGCGGCTCCAGGATCCAGAAAACCGAAAGCGGATCGCGACTAAGCGCCGACGATTGAACGACACATGACACCCGACAAATGACTGGACGTCTTCTGGGAAGCCTCCGTGCGGGAAGCAGCAGGCGAAATTAACTTTACTGCTGTCTAATTTGTACAGAGTATGGCGATACAGACAAATGCAAAACAAAGCGTTGCACAGTGAAATTACAGCCCAAAGACAGGGCAGCTTAACCAGAGACCGGCTTTCAGTGGGGCCCGATGCAAACGTAGCATGTGCACAGCCCCCGGCGTTGCAAGCAAAGCTGAACCCCGAATCACCACAGAGGCTAGGATCACCGTGGGGCAAACGTGACACAGAAAAAAAAATGTGCAGGTGGGTTGGGTGGTCAGGGACGGGATACGTACCATGAGATGGTGTCGACTGCTGATAACCGGACGGGCCGGCGATAGCAGGAACGCCGGACGCGTCCGTGGCTGCCATGGCGGTGGACGCGCTGTCCCCGGATAGCGCGGCGGTTGGGGAGGCGGCGACCACAGGTGCTATGGTCTTGTCGTCGTATGGTGTTAAACTATTTGGTGACGGCTTGATGTCTACTGCAAATGACAAGTTACGAGATGGTGTCAGCAACAGGGCCGAGAAACTTGAGCAAAACTTTGTTTACCTTGACTCATGATAGAAATGTCTGAAGGCAGTGAAGGTTGAGCAGGAAGAAGGGCAGAGTTGTCGGATGTGGACCCTGTGTAAGCAGACAGCTGTGACTCGTCCCCTGCTGCTTGTGACGATGAGGCAACATCTGGGAACACTGGAACCTGAGAAGAAATAAAAAAAGGCGTATCGCAAGAACTAAGAACATGTTTGGCAATTGTTACGGGCACAGACTCTTAAACGGGGAGCACAGCAGCAAGGGGCCACCTACGTTCTCGGTCGACGTAGATTCCTCCATAACGTCCAAAGGCTGCACATCGAAGTCCGCATCGTCGCCTTCAACCGCGTTGTCCCCAATCGAGTCCGGAGTATGCTGAGAGATGCTGGCCTGAACACTTGAACCGTGACGATCGCCTGAAGGCACGGCAGTAGACGACGCCACATTAGAAGCGCGACTCGAAGGAGACGCGGCGGGAAGGTCAGTCACGCAATCACTAGACAAACTAACGTCCTCAATAATTTCGGGACTATCGGACACCTTGATACGCGTCGCCGGCGGAGCGTCTTCAGAGTCGCTCTTGTTGAAGTCGCTAGATGAGCGCCGCCGAGGCCGGCGGCTTCTCTTCCTTTTACTGAGCGGCGGAGATTCGGCACGCGGCGAACCCACGGGTCCAGCGTCTGCAGCACCGTCCACACTGGTCACGAGTTCACCATTCTTGTTCTCGTTGGTGTCCTCCACGAGACCCTTGACCTTCAGAATCTCGGCAGTCTTGAAAAGCGCCATGAGATCGTCCTGCGACACGTCCACCTCACCGCGGTACATGAACTCGACTATCGCCCTCAAGTCCGTGTAGCGCATGTCCTTCAGTATCACAATAGGATGCTTGCAGGGATTATCGGCAAAGAGCGCTTGAAAAAAAGGGCTGCAGGCGGAGAGGACCATCTTGTGTGCCTTCAGCGATAGACCTTCGCACGCCAGCGTAACGTCCACCAGAGCTTCGTTAGACAGCATTCCATAGAACACGGCCAGCATGTTCGACTGGTGGTTGTTCCACTTCAGGCAGAACTGTTGGGATCCCATCGTCGTCCGAAGTGGATGAGCGGCTGCAAAGGAAAAAAATTGCTATACGCACCCGTAGAACAGCCATGCGGCACTCAAATCTACAACGACGCGGATCAAGCTGTAAAACTGGCTGAAAGCACAAAATCCTCAAATTCACGTCAAAAACGCAAAGGAAGTCAACCAAAACGCCAATGTCGGCGTCAAAAATTATCAACCCAATCGTAATAGAAATGGGCCTAATACTTTTGTCGCAAGTCCGTGCGGCCTGGGGATAATTAAGAATGGCGAACGCCAGGTTGACAAGACGCCACGCCTGTCTTCCGTCATTAAGCTGGCCTCCCCGCCTCCCTCATGCAAATGTTCACTCGAATGGCCATATTGGCTTCCGCAGAAAATATTTCCACCGGGCAAGTTAACGTACAAAATTTTACATAGCCGCATAACTCGCGCCTAAAGACCTGGAACAATCAACCCCACCACTCTAGATATTGCCCAAAATCTTGTAACTGGCCTATCAAACGCGAACTCCGCAATCCAGACGCGGCGAAGGGCACGGAACAGATTAAAATTATGCAACGAGGCGAAATTTCTCTGAATATTACAAAACGGCCGCTCAGGAAAGCTGAAAACTCGGCATTTACCGCACGGAACAGTTGCGGCGAGGAGCGTCAGTCAACGCTCGGCACGAACGCAGTTGTCGGGAAAGTGTCGTAGAACTAAAAAATATATACCTCATTGAGACGAGAACGGTATTCCACTTCGCGGAATTGTTGAAAATACTTCAGAACGGCAGTCTAGCTTAAAAAAAAAACCAAGGTGTAAAACTATCAACGGTCTTCCCGAGGAACAAAGCGCACGACTGAAAAAAAAATCCTGCAAAAGTGCCACAAAAACCCATCTAAAATAGAGAAATAGTTGACTAAAGCAAGAATGATAATTGTACTAAGGCGAAATTCGTTGAAGTTAACAACGAACACTTCCCAAGAGGAATCGAACATTTAAGCCTAACATACCTATACAGGACTAGGCGTTCGCGTTGCAGCGGCTCACCGCAGATGCGGCCTCACAG
This sequence comes from Amblyomma americanum, assembly GCF_052857255.1. Taxonomy (NCBI): domain Eukaryota; kingdom Metazoa; phylum Arthropoda; class Arachnida; order Ixodida; family Ixodidae; genus Amblyomma; species Amblyomma americanum. Next base: position 67,612,028 of record NC_135506.1, on the reverse strand, counting down.
CACGGCGCCTTCGGGTCTACTCACGACGCAAGGGCTGCCCGCCGGCGGGTAGTAAGCAAATACAAGTGGCGCCAATAACAGCATCGGCCAATAAGCGCCCTCGACGTGCTGTCCTCTAATGGCGGAAACCTCAATAAACGCTAAAAAAAGGCGACCAAACGCGACGTCAGCGAACAACATTCTTAACGGTGATACTTTGTGTAGTTATGATGAATTTGCGCTATTATAGATCATTAAAGAGAGTAGTTATAGCCGCAGAACTCGCGCCTAAAAAGCTGAAACAATGAACCCCACCATTCTAGATATTCCCAAAATTTTGTAACATGCCTATCAAACGCGAACTCCGCAAGCCAGACGCGGCGAAGGGCACGGAACAGATTAAAAAGATTGAATGCTGCAAATTAACGAGTCGAACGCGACGAGGCAAAATTTCTTTGAATATTCCAAAACGGTCACTCGAACCTCCAAGAAAAAAAAACGAATATCCGTAAGCAGAATTTTTGAACTGTCAGAAGAGCGCTCACAATTATGTGCAGAAAACGCGTATACATGCTATCAATGGCAGAAAGCTGAAGTAAATCAGGAATGCAATTTTACTAGCCTGGAACTCCCTAAAACGGAACCGCAAAGCTCCCGCCCGCGCAAATACGGTCGAATATGGCGGACGCTTCTCCCCTGAATTAAGGTTCTACAGCGAGGGCTAGCAACGGGCGAGGCACGGCGTCTGGCCGCCATTAGACAGGGCCTCACCAACTACACCTCAAATATTTTAGAACGCCCCTCAAAATTGGTATGGAACCTGCAAACGCAGCACTTACCCCCGAAGGACGCCAGGAACGCGGAAAAACTCGGCATGTACCCCACGGTACAGTCACGGCAAGGAGCCTCATTCAACGGCCCGCACGAACGCAGATATCAGGAAAGTGTCGTAGAACTAAAAAAAAATACCTCACTGATACGAGAACGGCACTCCAATACGCGGAATTTGCTGAAAATACTTCGGAACGGCAGTCTAGCTTCAAAAAACCAAGGCGTAAAACTATCAACGGTCTTCCCGAGGACGAAAGCGCCCGACTGAAAAAAGTCCCGCAAAGATGCCAAAAACCCATATAAATGAACAATAGTTGACTAAAGCAAGAATGATAATTATACTAAGGCAACATTTGTGAAAATTAGCTATGAACGAGTCCCAAAAGGAATCGAACATTTAAGCTTTACATACCGGTACAAGACTAGGCGTTCGCGTTGCTGCAGCTCAGCGCAGATGCGGCCTCACAGCACGGCGTCTTCGAGTGAACTGACGGGCAGCCGGCGGGAGGCAATCAAACGCCAGTGGCGCCAGCAAGCGCCTCGGCCAATCAGCGTCCTCGCCGTGGTGCCCTCTAATGACGGAAACCTTAATCAACACTAAAAAATTGGAGGATAATATTTCGTTTTTTGAGGAAAGGAAATGGCGCAGTATCTGTCTCACATATCGTTGGACGCCTGAACCGCGCAGTAGGGGATGGAAAAAAGGAGGGAGTTCAAGAAGAAAGGAAGAAAGAGGGGCCGTAGTGGAGGGCTTCGGAATAATTTCGACCACCTGGGGATCTTTAACGTGCATTGACATCGCGCGGCACACGGGCGCCTTCGCCTTTTGCCTCCGTAAAAACGCAGCCGTCGCGGTCGGGTTCGAACCCGGGAACTCCTGATCAGTAGCCGTGCGCCCAAACCAGTGAGCCACCGCGGCAGGTGCGTCCCCTTGGCGCCGCCACTGAAACTCAACGCTTCTTGAACCTGCTTTTGAGAAAATATCGTAGGGGTTAATTACAAAGCGTCGTTTACGCACTTTACCACCCTTCCATTTTGGACGCACTGGTATCGACCGTATGATTCCACTCCACCCGACCCCCCCCCCCCCCCCCCCTTAAGTACTGACTCCAGTGTAGGAATCACCTGCTTGGTCCGCGCAGATCGAGCAGTGGCTTCGGACGCGGGAGGATGTGACACGTAGTCTTTTTTTTTATTCGAGAAGTGTGCCATGAGGGATAAGTTGAAAAAGGAAAGGGGGGAAGGAATGCACGGGATTGAAAGTTAAAAGAAGGAGTGAAGAACCGCTGCGCTGATGTAGTCGCAGAGGTTGTAAGTGAAACGGTTGTCCATTGTCCACTTCACGTAGTCACTTTCGCGGTTCCACCCCAGGCCCACCTCCCTGAGGAGCCGTTTTCTGATAGCAGCCGTCGCTGGGCACGTCCACAAGTGCCGCACATCACATATGTCTGGTGCAGCGCTACAGTGAGGGCACCTGTCAGGTACTGGCAGATCTTTGGCACGCAACCGATGACGGACAGATGGTGTCAGAGCCGCCCCTGCCAGAATCCGGCGCACGGATACCTCCTCCTGCCGAGTAAGACTACGGGGGCGAGGGTGCGTACACGGAGGAATTAGAGCACGTGTTCGCTCGCGCAGAACTTCGGAATCGGAAACGTGGGACAGGAACGGATCTGGGGGAAGAGGGGAACGTGGCGGATCGTCTAATGTATGATGATGAGTCATAGCATCCGCTTGAATGTTATGTGGATCCTGGGCACGGCCGCGAATCCAGTGTATGCGCACAGGACATGGATACTTTGCGCAGAGCACATGAATAGATTGTGAAATCTGGAACGTTCGTCGAACAGCCTTAAGCTGTTTAAGGGCGGCGCGGGAGTCGGTGTAAATGTGAACTGTATTGAATGTTGGAACGAGCGGAAGGGAAGCAATGGCATTATAAATGGCTCGAAGTTCCAATGCCAGGGGAGTGCACGTATCCGCAGTATACGTCGCGCGAGAGTTGAGATGCGGATGAGATAGACTATACACAGCAGTAACTCCCCTCTCTGCAGAATGAGATGCATCCGTGTATAATATGCACCCTTCAGGCAGATACGCTGCTGATCCCGACGGGGAAAAAGTGGGGCGATTGTCAGTGAGATGGCAATAGGACCACGGTGGAAGTGTCTTTAAACGATGAAGTTTGAGAGACTGTTTTCGAGCTCTATTTGCCACCCGTTGGTCGATGATTTCACTGAGTGTATTAAGTTGGGCGAACTCCTGTAGCACAGGTATGGGTGTTAAACAAGGCAGATATGTTATGACGCGCATAGCCTCACGATTGATAGCTTCAAGGGAGTCCCACTGTCTGCGGGTGAGACGTTGAAATTGTGCCTGATATACTATCCGTGGCTGAAGGATAGAGCGCACAAGCTGGCGGGCCGTATGAGCACGTGCGCCACCAGAGCGCATAGCTATGCGACGAATCGGACATAGAGTAGCGTGAGTCGATTTACGGGTGGCTGTCAGCCACGGGGTGCCAGTCCCAGATGTATGGAGGAGAAGACCAAGAATACGAACAGTTTCTACCTGAGGAATCACAGAATTATGTACCGTAAAATTTAAAGCGGGAGCTTTCCGTAAGGCGGCTTTATTTCCAATTCGAATGAAACATGATTTAGTAGGAGAGAGTGTTAGATCCAGAGGTGGGAGGCGAGATGTCAATACATTCAGCGCGTGTTGAAGGACCGACTGATGAATAGACGCATCTGGATGACAGCTACACAAGTTGATATCTTCGGCATATGCAAGCACGCGGATAGAAGGGATGGTCTCTAGGGCTCGAACAAGAGGAATTAAAGCCACATTAAAAAATGTGGGGGCGAGAACGGAGCCCTGCGGCACTCCTCTATTGGAAGTGAAATTACCAAAGGGCTTTCCGTGGACACGCACGCTGAAGGTTCGATTTGCTAAAAAGGCGTGAATGGAGAGGAGGAACCGGTGAGGGAGACCAAGAGTTTGAAGGGAGGCAAGAATGGCATAGTGAAGGATGTTATCATATGCCTTTGTTATATCTGTAGCGATTACGGTTCGTACAAGGTGACTCTGCGGAGAGTGGTCAAGCACGTCAGCAGCCAAAGAAGCAAGGCCGTCCTCCGTTCTAATTTGTGGGCGGAAACCAATTTGGGAATCTGGGTAACAATCATGGGATTCCAGCCACCATGATAAGCGTGCGGCTAGAATGTTTTCATAAAGCTTGCAGATGGTAGGGGTAAGAGAAATTGGACGAAGGGCCGAGAGAGATACTGGAGGCTGACCTGACTTGGGTATTGGAACCACAATAGAATGCTTCCAGTCTCCCGGCATTACGTCAGAAAGCCACACTTCGTTAAAAGTATCAAGTAGGGTTTCCAAAGCCCTCCCTTCCAAGTTACGGAATAAGGAGTTAGGTATGCCGTCGTGCCCGGGAGTAGTAGTAGTTTTTAAACGGTCAATGGAGGCCAGCAGCTCTGCCATGGTGAGGTCAGAAGTACTCCCATCGGGGGGCTCTGTTACCGATAAGTCAGGTGGAGACGTAGCGGTGCAGTCATGGTTTGGAAAAAATTGACGGGCCGCTTGTTGTGCAAATGTGTCCTCATCTACATTTAGCGCGAGGCGAATGCTCTCTGTGTAATCTGCAACCTGAGAAGGGCGCTCCATGGCGTGAAACACTCTCTAAAGATGTCGATTGCCCTGCGTAGAGGACAGGCGGGCACACCATGCAGCCCAGCGTTGCCTGCCTAGCCGCTTTGCATAGCGCCGCGCCCGTGCGGTAGCGCGGTGAAGAGTAGGAAGAGCCGAAGGGTCATCGGGGTGACGAGTAGCGTAAAGATCCGCCTGGCGACGAAGAGCCCACAGATTCACTCAAATACATCAATAGCATTTGGGACGGAGAGACTCCTCTCCCTCTCGATTGTAAATCTGCTCTCGTTACCTTCATTCCGAAGGCCGGCAAACCTATCGATGTGGAGAACCTTCGCCCCATCTCTCTGACGTCTTGTGTCGGCAAGCTGATGGAGACGATGGTGCGCGACAGACTCTCCGATCAGGCCGCCCGCGCACTCTCTCCCCGGACTATCTCCCTGTCCTTGGAAGGGTACTCCCAATCAGGACAATCTGGCCATTACATTCAAACAAATCACCGATTACTACAAGGAGGAGCACCGGCGCTACCCGGCCCCTTCTAAGGGTCTGGATCGCGCTGTCGAGCGCCTCCTCATCAAAATTCTCACTAACACTGTACTGTGCCCGGCGGGGCTTAAACACTTCAATACATCCTTTGATGGCACGTGCCAGTTCTGTGGGGAGGTGTCTGACACCTTCCACATGATTTGGGCGTGTGGATCTAACCCATCTATCCCCCCCAACCCCAACCCCACCAGAGAGGACTGGGAGGTGGCCCTGCTCGGCTGTCAAGACCTGAAGAGCCGAAAGGCCTTGGTTCAACGGACGCGGGCGGCGTTGCTTGCCAATGGGGCCCCGGAATAGGGGCTCCACCTAGTACTGTGAGGGGAAAGGGCGAATAGGGTCCTACCCCAATCACCTTTCTGTAAAAATTTAATTGCTTATAAATGTTTTTCACCACCACCACCCACAGATTCAAGAGATGTATGTCCGGGTTTGGGTCGTCTTCATTTACAGTAGTGGTAATAGTGGGAGTTGCGAGAACAGCAGATAGAGTAGACAATCCTGAAGAGGGGTTGAATGTAGATAAATGATTGTCTGCGCGTACAGAGTCCCATGATGTTATTCGTACAGTGCGGCGTATTTTCCGTAGACGCGTAGGCGTGAGGGAGATAAAAATAGGGCTGTGATCGCTACCCCAAGTATCAGAATCAACAGCCCAACGATGGTTACCGGGGCCTAACCACCAAGTCAAATCAGGTGAATACGAGCCACCTTGTGGGCGGGTAGAAGTATTCGGGTGGTTTAAATTTGAAAGGAATGATCCGAAAAGCTCCCTTGGATGTGCGAACCCCTTGATGAATCCGATGGGTAACCCCACGCAGTGTGTGCGACGTTGAAGTCGCCACCAACTAGAATAGGGATACACGAGTTGGTAGAACGTAGAAAACGAACCCATCCCAGATTGGGAGATGCGGAGCCAGTACGACTATAAAAAGAAACTAGAATAAGGGGTTTGCGTGCAGGTTTTACGAGAAGGGCGACTACCTCTTGACGTGTGTTGCACCACCGTGAAAGGTCGAGCGGTGTGTGCGGAACTGAACTGTGAATATAAATTGCAGATTTACCTGGGCTGAGGGAGGAGGCGGTGCAACGGCGATCAGGGATAGATGGTGAATGGTATGCGCAGAAACCTGAAAGGCGTGGTAGTGCATTATGCTCTTGCAGTAGGAACGCCCATGCCCTCAGCTTTCCGTTGCGAAGGCGGATGTTCACTTCAGTGGCCTTACTAGCGAATCCTCGACAGTTCCAGTGCACCACCACCGATGATGCGCTATCCATGACGAGGCCGAAGAGCTTCCACGATGAGGGATGTCACCTGCTTCATCAGCGCTAATGTCTTATCCACTGTGGGGAGTCACGGCTAACAGGTGGTCGGCACCTGCTTGTGGCCAATGCTTACCCAAGGTGATTCCTCTGATGATTGCTCCCGAGTTATGAGAATTCTTCAAGAGGATTGAGAACGACGCTGGGTGAGTTCAGCTAGTCGGCGGCGAGCCTCCGCGATTGCATTGTCGAAAGCTGTGTCTTCATCTGTGGTATCCACATGTGATGGATGCACTGGACGTTTTTGCGTACCATTTGATCCGGGAAGGTGAGCCGCTTGTGCATATGTACACTGGCGAGGAGACGTATGGTGAGCAGCAGGCTCAGATAATGGGAGTTCAGGGAAGTCGTTGTTGTCACATGCGAGAGCTGCAAAGCGATTACTTGTAGGAACATCCATTTTTCCAGGTGACTTGTGAAACTTCTTCGCTTGCTTCTTCTTTGGACAAGCGGGGGAGCGAATGTCATGGTCCGGCGATTTGCACAGGGCACAATGAGCTGTTGGTTCATTCATCGGCCACAGCTGCTGGATTAGGGCAGGTATTTTGCATATGTCCTTCTTTGTGGCAGTGATAGCAAAAAATACGACGAGGTCGGAAGGGCTGTGGTTTGACGATCGCACCGTAGTAGGTAAGGTACTTCGGGAGAGTCAACGGGGCTTGCAGGATGAGCAGGTATGAGCCCCGGCGACCCATAGGCCGTGCTTGCAGTATAACATGAGTTGAGCAGCGAATATTTGCGCGCACCTCCTCGGGAGGGCTCCTGCTGTCGACATGATAAACCATGCAGCGGAGTGTGTCAGGACCAGATGCAAAATATATTTGCACCGGGACATTGTTGCTGTCATCCAGGGGGATCCGCGTAACAGCGCAAAGTTTCTGGGCGTCCATCAAGGATGACAAGTTTAGCATGATGGTGTTCGATGGGCGATGGACGACAAACCCGCAGTAGTTCGAAGAGCCAAGGGCATGGTCAATTGTGGCTTGAACATTCCAGGCAGGGATGGCAGTCATATCAAAGCGCAATGTAGGCTTGATGGTAACGCGGAACGAGTTCGCAGCAGGCGGAAGAGAGCGTTGACTCACGGGAGGCATCTGTGGAGGAGGCTCAGACGCTGGTGACGGCCGTTTGTGGGAATACTGAATTGGCGCGACAGGCACAGTTTCTTGAGGGAGTGCCACGGGCACGGAGGCGGTAGAGCAGTCCATGTCACAGGCCAAAGTCGTAGCATCGGAAGACGGCGCAGGCTGGAGGCCCAGAGGCGCTGACGATTGCGTGGACGTGGAGGCTGCGTCAGGTGGCAACACAGCGGGCATCCGCGTAGCTGTCGTCGACAACGCAGAATCCATGCAGACGCGTAGCGCGGCCTCGCTCGGCAGCGCCGAGCTAAGCCTAGCTTGCCCCTGAGGGTTCAGGTTGGGTTTTCTCACTTGAGAATGCGCCCGCCGTGCCGGGAATTTCTCCGCAGGGGCGTCGTCAGCATTCGATCTCACGGAGGGCACTGTCCGACCCACGCCACAAGCGAGAAGACAGCGAAAAGCGAAAACACAGACCTAGAAGCAGACACGTAGCCACCCACTAGGTCTTCGTCTTCTTCTCCACGCGGTAGTCAGGCTCCGGAACAGCGGAGGCAGTTTGCGAGTATCCCACGGCATCCACGCTCACTACGTCCTGCTGGCAAGGATCGCTTATGGAGGGACGCGCTTATGAGCCTGGTAGGGTTGTGTGCCCGCCGATAACAACCAGCGCAACTTGAACAGGGAAGAGCTAATATATATATATATATATATATATATATATATATATATATATATATATATATATATATATATATATATATATATATATATATATATATATATATATATATATATATATATAATTGATTTTTGGGGAAAGGAAATGGCGCAGTATCTGTCTCATATATCGTTGGACACCTGAACCGCGTCGTAAGGGAAGGGATAAAGGAGGGAGGGAAAGAAGAAAAAGGTGCCGTAGTGGAGGGCTCCGGAATAATTTCGACCATCTGGGGATCTTTAACGTGCACTGACATCGCACAGCACACGGGCGCCTTAGCGTTTTTCCTCCATAAAAACGCAGCCGCCGCGGTCGGGTTCGAACCCGGGAAGAAGTAATATGCGGAGATTTTATTTTTTGTACAGGCGTGATGCCTCAGGGACTATTTTTGTTGCTGCCCGTCGCGTCCCCTTGAAGAACTGAAAATTGGTTTTGGGGGAAAGGAAATTGCACAGTGTCAGCTGTCTCACATACCGGCGGACATCTGAACCGCGCCGTAAGGGAAATGATAAAGTAGGGATTGAAAGAAGAAAGAGAGAAAGAGGTGTCGTAGTGGAGGGCTCTGGAATAATTTCGACCACTTGGAGATCTTTAACGTGCACTGACATCGCGCAGCACACGGACGCTTTAGTATTTCGCCTCCATCGAAACGCAGCCGCCGCGATCGGGTTCGAACCAGGGAACCCCGGATCAGTAGCCGAGCGCCTAAACCACTGAGCCACCGCGGCAGGTTCGTCCCCTTGGCGCTGTCACTGAAATTCAACGCATGTTGAACCTCGTTTTTGAGCAAGTATCGTAGGGGTTAATTACAAAGCGTCTTCTCCGCACTTTACCACCCTTCCTTCTGAGACACAATGGTATCGACCGTATCGTCCCCCCCCCCCCCCCGCTTAAGTGCCGACTCGAGGTAGGACTCACCGGCTTGGTCCGCGCCGATCGAACAGTGGCTTCGGACGCGGGAGGGTGTGACACGTAGTCAGGCTCCGGAACAGCGGAGGCAGTGTGCGAGTATCCCACGGCATCCACGCTCTCTACGTCCTGCTGGCGAGGATCGCTTATGGAGGGACGCGCTTATGAGCCTGGTAGGGTTGTGTGCCCGCCGATAACAACCAGCGCAACTTGAACAGGGAAGAGCTGATCGGGAACGTTAAGAAACAATGCGGACAAAGCAGAAATCTCTGCTGGCCATCCTGCGCAGTGACCTCGACAGTTCGATCAGCGTCTATGGCAGCGTGATGTACCGCTACTGGAAAGCGCCGCCCTTGATAGAGACCTCTTCGATCACTGGTAGGATAGCATATGATGTATGAATGGCAACCGTTCGCGATCGGCCCTTAAAGCATAACTATTTCAACTATAACAAGCGTACGTGTCTTGTTGTTGTCCATGGTCACATGGCACATACCCACGACGGGGGATTTGCCAGGGTTCTGTGGGGAGACCCCACAGAATAGGGTAAACTGGTGTCAAGCTAATGATTGCGCCTTGGGTAAAATTTCTGAGTAATTTAAAGGGAAAGGAAGAAACAAAATATAGGGAGAGAATATCTGACAATTAAATAATTAAATATATGAAAATACCCAAACGCTCTTACGAATGCGGAAATTTGGAAACAATTGGCAAGGGAATCTTCGATAGCTGTTATATAATTGTGGAGGTATTCGGAAACTTGATGCATTGCAAAACCCCTGGCGCTCGCGCCGAAAGAGGAACCGACCAAGTGAGACCCAGCTTCGTATTGGGAATTTCTAGGTGTGCTCTCCTCTGATGTGCAAACCTCCGGCAAGAGAGTTAGAAATGCTCCAATGTCTCTACTTCACCACACGCCGCACAAAGGTTTGTGGGACTGAACCTGCATCTACATAAGTGAAGATTTAAACGGGGAATTCTGCACCGCATGAGTGTCATCACTACCTCACATTCCGGGTTTTACACGCACGAGTCTTCCAAGGGTACATGAGAGGTTGGTAGTCAACAGTAGAGAGTAAGGGACCGTTTCACTCGGCGGTTATAAACTGAAAACGCTGAAATCAAGTCATGCCGAAAAGAACAATATTAGGGACGCTACAGGCAACTGGTGCATTTAGAGCTGATTTTGCCAAAAAGTCTGCTGCTTCATTTTGTAAAATACCGCAGTGGCCTGGTATTCGAACGATGCGCACCTCATTCACGCATCCAGGAATAAAAAAACTTTAATGAGTGCCTCAAAAATGCGTCTCGTGTGGACTTCAGCGCCAGCAAAACAGAGAGACAATCTGAGAGGAATACCACCTGAGAAACAGTTGTGGGAATTTTCTAAGCGGCCAGCCCCAGAACTCTGCTAGAAATATGGTTGTGTAATCCGCGACTCTAACGAAAAAGCGCCACGAGAGAGACTGAAAAAATACCAACCCCTGCCTTCCGGTAGGCCCCAGACGCGTCTGTAGCAATTTCAGTATGTTACGGGTACTGGGCCAAGTGATCAAAGAGGATTTCAGTTGATGTCCTTGCAGGCTAATGCTTCGCATTATGTGGGAAAATATAATCAAAAGTAATATCCACAGGGTACGCTGCCCTACCAACTCTGCATACAAAATTGAGATCCACACCAATGTTGGATAAATGGTTCTGAGTAAATACAACTTGAGGGATGCGGAACCTTGACCAATGTGGAGTGAGGAAAAGTGCTGGGTGCGAGACTAAAATAAGAGTAGCCACACCAGGAGCCGACACAAATGCCCGCAAAAAAAGTCCTGACAGTTAAAAGGTGAAAACGGGAGTTAAGGTCGGTAATACGCGCCTCCAGGTACAGAGCTTTCCGAGGCATGAGGTTAGCGAAATCGGGCGAAGGTTTTGAAGTGTAAGTGTTTTGTTGGGTTTGGGTATGAATATTACCTTCGCGTGGCGCCAGGACTGCAGGAGGATACGCTCCCTCCAGGTCTGGTTGAAGTATTGCATAATTTGGGTGAGCGATTGGTCGTCCAGATTACGGAGCATGGAGTTTGTGATTTGGTCTGCACCAGGTGCGGAGTGTGTTCGGAGAGTCAGGAGGGCCACTCTGACTTCCGTCTCAGTGATGTTTGTGTCGAGTGTTGTATTGGCTGGTCCTGTGTAGGTGGGTAGAGGTGTGGGGGAACCCGGAGAGGTGTATGTGTTCTGAAGTGTGTTTATGAGGGCCTCGGGATCGTCAGTATGTTGGTGTGTGAGGCGTGTCACGTGGTGTTGTGTTGAGGATTTGGTGTATGTGGGGTCGATGAGGTGTCGGAGAAGTTGCCATGCTCGTTTGCTGGACAGGTTTCCGGCGATGCCGTCTCATATCCGTCCCCATTTGGATCGGCAGAGCTCCTCCGAGTGTTGTTGGATTTTTGTCTGCAGCGCGGCCAGCCGCTTTTTAAGTGTCCTGTTATATTTATTGCCTTTCCAGCGTTCCAGGAGGCTGTGATAACCTCCCAGAGGTGGGCTCGGTGTGTGTCCAGGGTAGGGGTTACGGTGGTCGTTTTATTAGGAGCAGTCATTAAAAAAGTTCTCTATTGCTTTACTATGCCAATCTTAACTACTCGATGCGAACAATGGAAAAGAGTTAAAAGAAAGATTTTGCTACGCATCAGAAAAATAGACCATACCTTCAATATTTTCATAACAGTACTTTCTAGGATTCCAATATATGAAAATTTTATACTTGAGTTGCTGGCAGCTTATTCAAATTCCCACGTTACTTCAATGATGATGACTATGAAAGCGTTCCTTCACTAGCAGGGTGACAGCTAACACCGCTTCGATGCAGCATTAAAAGGCTATCTGTCTTTGGCATCAAAAGAAAGTGCATGTTCAATTTTTTGTTACTAACACATGGAAAAAAGCTTCGATTAGCAGCAGTTCGCAAAGCACTCGCGTTTTATATCTCATAACTGTAATTTTTTTTGTAAGTCGAGATCGGAATTCATGCGCGCATATATTCCGATTATCATTTCACGTAGTTCACAAATCGTGTTTATTTCACTGGAACACTTCTACAGGTAAATGCCGAGTAAAAAGTTTATTACCTACATTGAACCGAACAGGATCGATGAGATCGATTGTTGATTGACCCAACATTGGCGTGACATAAAAAGGGTAACCACGTTGGTAACGCGGCCCTTAATATTGATGCGCCAACATTCACTGCCAACTGTCAGCCAACCGCCTTCCTCGGCATAAGTAGGCATGCAATCGGCAAAATGTTCAGCTGCTATCCAAACCGATTTTGTTTCAGCCCGAACATCGGCAGTTTGTCTATTTAAAAATTCTGCTGCCTCAGATTAGAGGGATTGCAGGAGTGGTTATACAAAGCGAACCAAATGAAATCATAGTGGGTAATGATTGCACTTTCTTCACAAACTATGCAGGCGGTAGCTGCCGCAAATAAGCATCCAGTTCATTCCACAATGTGACTGTGCGCGGGAAGAAAAAAATTTATGACAATAAAACGATGTCCTCAATGTTGTAAAATTATATGAACGGTACAGTGTTCAAAGAATCGGTACTGTGCGCCTCACAGACAGTGGCCAACGAGTAAAAATAGTGGAACTTTACAATCGATCTTATGAACAATTTTTTGTAGCATGATAAGCCATTCACACGTCCGTCGATGCTCCAGCGAAATTCAGTGGTAAGACGAGGTAATGCTATGATGGGGAAATGTATAAATCGCAACGAAAAAAAATTAATCCGAGGTTTTTTTTCTGTACGCACTTAAGTTAGCAATGAACGCTTGGGAGAGTTACGCTTTTTTTTCTGCAAATTTCTGTGGGACTCGTCAGAGACTTCTAGCATTCAGTGTCTTCAAACGTACTACTTCGAACCAATTTAACTAGATTCTTTACGTACAAGATTTTATTAGTACAAGAGCGCTTTTCCTTTCATTACAACAGAAGACAGCTGCCGGGAACATTCATGCTTACGAGTTTAGAGCAAGCTATAATGTTCTTTGTTGAGGGCTTCTGACAGCCACATGTCGTCTGTAGCGCAACGCTTCTGGTGACATCTGCCAAAGAAGAAAACCAACAAATTAACAAACAAACAAGAAACAAACAGTGACAAGCAACGGATATTTTTTTGTGATTTCAGGAACTTTCGTGCTTTCTTTCATTGGTACTTTTGTTAAGTGCAGTGGAATAAGAAACAATGAACTGAAATATCAGCGCAGTGCACCTTAAAGATGCCCAGGTGGTCGAAATTATCCCGGAGCCCTCCCCATACCTATAACTATCCAAACATGACATAAATACTTTGGATGCCTTGATCCGCAAAGCATTCAAAGTCGCACTTCATCTTCCCCTCAACACCCCCACAGACAGATTACTAGGCCTGGGCCTCCACAACACGATCGGGGAACTCGTGGAGACCCATCGACAGGGTCAATACATAAAGCTTACACAAACCTCCACAGGCCGGTATATCCTGGACTCCCTCGGAATCAGAATACCGGCCAACGACCCAACCCTCCTCCCCATTCCTCGATCCCTTCACCGAGAGCTGGTCATCAAGCCACTGCGAAAAAATATGCACCCCTCCCACCATGAGCAGCGCCGCAGAGCCCGTGCGAAGGCACTCCGCCAAGTGTAAGTCTCCGAGCCGGACGCCGTATGGGTGGACGCCGCCTGCACGGGTGACGAAGCAACCGCTGCCGTGGTGGACTGCTCTTCATCCGCCCTCATCACACTACCTCTCCCCCCTGACACCATCCCAGAGGTTGCAGAGGAAGCCGCCATCGCAATTGCCATCACCCGTGCGGAAACCCAGTACATTTTAACAGACTCTAAAACTGCAATTCTAAATTTTGCGCGAGGCCGAGTCCACGTCCCTGCTTTTGGCATACTGGGCTCACATGATGCACCCCCACCCCGCCATGTAGAGCTTATATGGGTGCCTGCGCACTCCGGGAATCCCGGAAATGAGGCCGCCAACCTTTTAGCCCGAGGTTCTTTAAACCGGGTTCAGGTGGCCTCGGATCGGGGATTTTGCGTGGAAGCGAATGCACTCGTTCAGCTAGATGACGCAAGCCTACAGAGCCTCGCGCCAGCTCTACCCCCGCCCCACCCCTCCCTAGATAACAAACACGCAACACTCTGGCGCAAACTACAGACACACACACTCCCCTCACCCCTGACCCTAGCCTACTATCACCCCTCCTTCCCCACTCCTGCCTGCACCTTGTGCCCAGAACCATTCGCCTCTTCCCTCCACATCCTCTCCCTCTGCCCGGCGGACCCTCCCCCGCGCGGCCTAGAGGACCTCAAGACCTGGGAGGACTGGGAGACCCTGCTGCGCTCGGAGGACCCGGCCATGCAGACAATCGCCGCCGGCCGGGCTGCCAGTGTTATGGACCTTAGGGACATAAACACTTCAGTGCAGTATGGTCGTGCGGAAACCCATGGGCGTGCCCCGACTTCCTCTCCAACAATAAAGTTTTTCTCTCTCTCTTTCTCTCCAGGTACAGAACTGTGGTAGAAACTGATTGAGGGAGACCTAGGCAGAGGCGCAGTGCGTGCCTTTCTAAAAGCAGCAACGGATGAAGCTTATATTTAGGGGAGAGAGAAAAAAGTATGCAGCCAAATTCCAAAATTGGTCTTACATAGGCTTTGCAGAAAAGTACAAGCGTGTCCCGGCGCATCCCAAATTTCCTATTACTTATCCGTGGAAACCTGCCTAGTGCACGCTCTCCTCTCTCAACGTTAGTCTTGATGTGGGGCCGCCAATTCAAATTGGCATCACAAATGACGTCTAGATACCTCCACGATTCTACCTAGGGTATGCTGTCCGAGCGATAATGTAGCGTTATATATAGAGGCCATGAAGCAATCATGGAAGGAATCAACAATACCAGGTGTGGGAGAAGAATCCACAACTATGTAAGGGCCTTCCTGTCAAACCGCACGGCCACGGTGGGACTGGGAGACCTAAGAAGCGAAACATTTAACACACCAAACAAAGGAACTCCACAAGGATCGGTGATCTCACCGATCCTGTTCAACATGGCAATGATCGGCCTCGCACGCAAGGTGAACAAGATCGAAGGTATCCAGCATGGCATGTATGCGGATGACATCACTGTCTGGGTCAACCAAGGGTCACTTGGCCGAAAAGAAGAACTATTGCAGAAAGCAGCGACATGCGTGGAGGAATACGTCAGGCCTAGAGGACTCGCGTGTTCAACCGAGAAATCGGAAATTCTGCGGGTCGGAAAGGAGCCAACGCCGGAAGAATTGACAGTGCGTTTGGAAGGACAGACCATTCCAGAACGAAACATGATAAGAATACTGGGTATGTGGATCCAAGGATGCAATAGATGCAGCCACACACTCAGTCTCCTAAAACAATCAACACAGCAAGTCAGCAGAATGATCACGCGAGTCTCACAGAAAAGGCACGGGATGAATTAGGGAGATACAGTAAAGGTGATTAAAAGCCTCGTAATCAGCCGGATCACCTATTCCTGCCGTATCACCACATGACAAAGAATGAGAAGGAACAAGCGGACACGCTTATAAGGAAAGCCTTCAAAACAGCGCTAAACCTACCAAGAAATACATCAAATGAAAACCTCTTGATGCTGGGCATCCACAATACCTTCGAAGAGCTACGAGAGGCGCAAGCTGGATCGCAACTAACCAGACTCCAACAGTCGACCACTGGCCGTGCGCTCCTCTGCAGGTTAGGGTATAGCAGTAAAGAAAGAGAAGGCAGAGTAGCAAACATACCAGACGAAGTCATAGAAACCATCAGAGTCTGCCCCTTACCGAGAAACATGGACCCAAACCTGCACGGGGCTAGACGAGCTGCTAGGGCAGAGTACGTAGAAAAACACTTAGCTACCAAAGAAAACACGGTATACACAGATGCAGGCCTGTATCCGTGGAACAGGGACACCAAAGAACATAGAGTTACATCAGTGGTCGTCAACCAGAACCTAGAGGCGGTCCCGTGTGCAACAACCAAAAAGTGTTCGGTAACCGAGGGGGAAGTTGCCGTAGCTCTGGCAGTAGCTGAAGGGAACCGACTAAATAAATCACTCACGATTCTGACGGACTCTAAAGCCGCGTGTAGAAGCTACAAGGCGGGAAGAATATACAAGGGAGCACTGCAAATCATCCTCCAGGCAGGGCCTCCCAATACATCATTACAACACAAAATTTTCTGGATACCGGGACACGCCGGAGTGGAAGGGAACCTGAGGGCAGACAGTCTAGCTCGCGAGATGACCCACCGAGCAGACACAACGGAGTCACAGGAACATACCACAACGGTAGAACCCACATATGCAGAAATACTAAATTACCACAGAGGAAGGAGACTGACGTATCCTCCACCGCACCCGTTGCTGACACAGCACGAGGCAGTGGGATGGCGAAGATTACAAACAGGTACCTTTACAAACCTACACACACTACATAAGATGTATCCAGGACAATTCAATGACAAATGCACGTGGTGCGAGACAACCCCCACGCTATATCATAATACATGGGAATGTAGACACAACTATGCATTCCATAAACTAGAAAAGCCCAGTGCGGAACAGTGGGAGGGCCTGCTCACCAGAAGCGAGCTGGCGGTCCAGAGAGGACTCGTGCGGCACGCAAGCGAGGTGGCAAAGCTCAGCGGGGCCCTGGAATGAGGGCACCTACCATTGGAACTCTGAAGATGAAGACGTCCGGAATCCGCTAAACCCAAAGAAACGAAAATAAAGTTTTATTCATTCATTCATTCATTCATTCATTCATTCATTCATATAGAGGCATGTTGGTTTTAAAAACCAGCACGCTGTTTCTGTTCGCATTTAATACCAAATTTAATGTATCTAGCCAAACCTCGAGCGCACTGAGGTAATCCTTGAGTGAACGATATAGGGCATGAATGTGCGCTGTAGAAGCAAAGAAGGCTATGTCGTCTGCACAAACATGTACTGTAACAACAGGGTACCACAGACATGTCGCACATCAGCAAATTGAATAGAAGTGGCGAAAGTACGCAACCTTGTGGCACGCCTCTGGTTTGGGCATAGGTGCCTGAGGCGAAGGAACCGTCAGAGCAAAAGAACTGCCGTCCTGTTAAAAATTCACGGACCCATGCATAAATGTGTTACGTATGGCGGGTGTAATAATGCCCATTTAGAGAGAAGGATCGAATATTCAACACTGTCGTACGCATTAGCAATGTCAAGCGTCACTAATGGTGACACTTCTTTCTTGCGCATAGCAAGGCGGTCTCCGCTCTCTAAATCGACATGGGCAGACCAAATGGAGCATCTCCGGCGAAAGCCAATCCGGGCAGAGGTCAATGCGTTCACTACTGAAACGTGCGCGGATAGGCGGCTGCGCACAATTCTTTCTGTAAGCTTTACCAAATTGGATGCTAGAGGTATCGGCCGAATTTTATCAATATGGAACCCTTTCTTTGAATCCTTTAAGAGCAATATTGCTTTCGCTACCTTCCAGGAGTGCGGCAACCATGCAGTTTCCTATGATGTATTGACCACGTCGAGGAGGTCCTGAGTGAAGTCTTGCGCTAATATTTTCAACATACCGACCGTAACACCATCCCAACCCGGAGCTGAGGATTGCATTAAAGAAACTGCAGTTTTATGCGTTGCATATTGCAATCACTCAGTTCAGCCCTTGGGCGCGGCCGGGCAGCCACCAAAAAACGTGACGTGACGTCACGACAGCCGGAGGAAAAGCTGGGCCCCAACTCGCGCGGTCGCGCGCGGCCGCAGCCACCATCTGACTCCCGCTCCTCCCGCTAGGGGCGCTGCGCCGGCGCGTGACGTCACGGAGGAAAAGCTGGGCCCCAACTCGCGCGGTCGCGCGCGGCCGCAGCCACCACCTGACTCCCGCTCCTCCCGCTAGGGACGCTGCGCCGGCGCGTGACGTCACGGAGGAAAAGCTAGACCCCAACTGGCGCGGTCGCGCGCGGCCGCAGCCACCACCTGACTCCCGCTCCTCCCGCTAGGGGCGCTGCGCTATGATTGACGTCACGGCATATGTATAAAAGAGCTGCGCTCCTTCGCCGGGACAGCCTTATACCCCTGTAACACGGGCATTTCGAGGGCCCTCGAACCGATAGTCTATCGACTCAAAGGCGATCGAGCGCTGCTACACGGGCAGTTTCAATGGCGATCGAGTCAATAGCCTATCGAGTCAACGGAGCAGCACGGAACTCCATCGAGATATGCAACGCATTCTTGGCTTAACCAAGCTAAGCCTGGCCATTTTTAACTCTAATTAGTTAACCCCAACATGGTCTGAGCAGGGGTAGGCGGCAAACAGAGGGAGTCTACTCTGCTCCTGAAAACGTGAAGCAAGCTTTTGAGCAACTCGCTCTAACTCACCTTTCGCCTCATGTAGAGAGAGCTCCAACGGGCTGGTTAACTGCATTGCTGAGGAGAAGGTGGGCAACCTCTGAGGTTTCGACCTCATGAGGTCGACCTCAACCTCACGTCTTGATGTGAGGTTGGGGTGAGGTCAGAGACGGCTTGAAATATTGTGAGTGAGGTCAACAAATCAGACCTCAACCTCACACGTGAGTTTGAGGCTGAGTAAGGTCGTCATTCAGTGAGGTCGAAATTTTGAGGTCGAGACTTTTTGCAGTCGCCACATCTTACGCCGACGAGCGCCGCTTCCGAAGTGGAGTTGCAGCGCATCACTGCGGTGTTCAGGCAATGACGCTTGGTGTTAGGGTTCCCCTGTTTGGACAACCGGATGCCACAGTTCCCTCTTAGCTGCTGGAGCTGCACTGTAATGTCCGTTCAGTCCGACCCTACAGGAAGACGCACCCCTCTGGTCTTCTCGGAAGGGGTGTTGCTGTCACAGCACGTCACTCTCCCTCCTCCTTGCACCGCTGGCGGAGCACATGGCTGCCTGCAGGTCGGCTCAACCTCCCGGGAGCGCGCAAAGCACGTTGATCATGTTGATCCGCGGTAGATTAGTTTGATGCCGCAAACAAATAAGTTCAGTCCAACAAACATGCAATAAATTTGTCACAACGCGGGTGGCCCAAAAGCAAGACTGCTTCGTGTTCATGCTCGTTGCCGGCGCTGACGTTATGGCTCTTGCCTTGCAGTGGAACAAAGGGGATCCTGCTGTACATTACAAGCTGACTTAACAGAAAGTGGAGTAGTCGGCACAGGCTAGAGAATGTGATTCAGGTGGTTCCTAACAAGGACACCTGCTGTTTTGATTAAAAAAAGCACGAAGCAAGAAAATCTTATATAACACCGTCGAAGCTTTTGATCGCTGACTTCCCCTTTCGAATCTCACACTAATTCTGTATATTCCCGTTCCGTAATGCAAGCAGATGCAAATATAATTTCGTATTTTTATCTTTCGGAATAACCTCTCTTTGGTCTCCTGTTCCTTGTTCCTTCTCGGAAATTCGCTTATTTTGCCGGAAAACCGCAATACGAGGCGAACGCACCAGCATAGCTGTGTTGTAGCGGCAAAAAAATCTATGGTGACATGGTAGCTGATTCCTTTTCCTTTTTTTAATGAGGATGTGTGAATGGAACTGATTACATGCTCTCGATGCGCTGCTGAGTCGTCGTTTGAAAGCTTCTAATATGATGCTTAATGGGGCACACTGTTGTTCGCTTCTGTGTTTAGTGTACGATATTTGTTTGTATGTTTCTAATCATTCTTTCATTTTCTTTTCTCGTATGGGATCAGTTAGTTTGGCGGCCTGCCTTGCTGACGACCAGGCACTGCACGATATCTTTATTTTAACTATATTGCATCGACACATCATTCACCTTAAACGACTTCGCAGAATGCTCGCGCGGTGCTCGTGGGTAAAAAACGTCGAGTATGGTTCTGCATCATTGGTTAGTTCAGTTTGGAAGGAAAACAAGTGATTGACTTAAAGCAGCTTGTCTGAGACTGGTTGTCGAAATGGTACCCAGGATTCTGTTGCTGTATATGAGTACTTAAGCGGGTTTTTTCCCCGGGGTGGGTTGGTAAGGGGGGGAGGGTCGGAAAAATATTCCTCTGCGGAGAAATTTGAGCAGAGAGCCATGGTGCTCTTGACAGAGAGCGATTCATTCTGCCCGTTCTATGGCAGTTATTTTTACCCATGTGATTTTAATAGTTTGCACAGTGTTCGTAGACGTAATATAGCCCTTTCAAAATGCCTCGGGCTCACCGAGTCATCGGAGAGTTCCCATGATTTTGAAACTATTGCCGTCGCCACCTGGAGGGAAGTAGCGGAAATGGGGGAGGGTCTTGACCTGCCAGGAACATCAACATTATCCTCCTTAATTATTCGCTGCAGGTATTCGTATTTTCCCGCACAATAATTGTCTTCGGTTGCTGGGTAATGTACAAAATTTAATCAATATTCTGGCAACATTTAATTTGGTAGGGGTATATCAGACTTTTCTGGGCTCATAAGGATGCACTGTTAGCATCATCATCATCACCATGTTCTCGAGAGTCAAAGGCATTTGTCGTTGCATGATCTTTGCAGTATGATATCCATGAGAACTGGCGCGTTTACGTGCGGAACAATCCGAATGTAATTAATGTGGACCGAGTTGTGGGCACTCCTTGAAATGCGTCATGCACGCATGTGTACTAATGTGGGATCCATATGGATCTTGAAATGGGGGTGGAAGGGGGTGGATGGGGGCCTGGTATGACGAGAAATTACATCGTTGTCACGTGAGTAGGTGTGATGTCATATTACAGCGCCGTCACGTGACTAGGTTTGATGGCGCATTACATCGCTGCCACGTGACCTGGTATGACGTCACTCTCGCATGGTGTCATCACTAATAATACTAATAAGTTGTAGTGCTACGTAATTATATTAATCAGCATTAATTGGTTATGTGATGTCATCATCTTCGTCGCGTGACTCATCGGCTCGTGGCGTCGCAGGTCGCAGCTTCTTGCGGACACTTTTAGCGGATATATGACCTTGAAAGTGAGCCGTATAATGCTTTCGCATTAACAAAAGATGCCGCTCGCTTCTACACAGACATAAATACAACGTGCCTCTGTTCGTGTATTACAGTCGCAGCTTGTTAAGTGCTTTCGAAGGCAACATACAGAGGACTGAAAAGGGCATTCTCGATGTGCCGGATGGAGCTAGAAAATGGAAATATACTGATATGCGTCTGCATAACCGTTGCATTGGAAAGTACATGGACGACCAGTTTCTTTATATTCGGTAACTATTCTCAAGTCTGAAAAGAATATGTCAATACCTCCTCCCTCCTCCCAATTTCTGGTAGATGGCTTAGAAGCGCTGTGTTTGACACTTGCCGGTTCGTGCGTGAATGAACGAGAGGCTTACAATACGAACAAATATACAGGAAGCAGGTTGCCAAATATTGCTACATATAAAGTACTCACCGGCGTACTGGTGGTAACCGCGTGTGGGACACCCCTGCCCGCAGGCCATATACTCTCTGAGGGTTCAACCAAGATTATAAGCTTCTCCTATTGCGTGCACATCAATAGTGTCTGTACACACATTAATAAATAATACCATCATCATTTTGGCTTTGCTGTCTCACAGGGTTCTTAGAATTGTTTTGAACTGAAAAGCTTCTTAATCGCTCTTAGTTTTATTTTTCGTTCCTCTTCTGAGGTCGAGCAGCCGGCCTCAGGAAAAGTGAGGTGAGGGCGCCTAAGGAGACCTCAACCTCAACTGATGAGGTTGAGGTTGAGTGAGGTCGGCAAATTCTTTTTGAGGTTGAGGTGAGGTCCAGATTTTTTAGGTCAAATGCCCCCCTCTGCTGAAGAGTTCACATTTCGTTTCATAAAACGATTCAAATCCTTCCTATTTTTCGGGTTTGACAAATATATGTTCAAATTTTTATTGTAGTCATCCTTTACCTTTGCTATGGTTATTTTAAACGAGGCCGAGAAAAATTTGTAGTTGGCCCAATTTGCCGGGCTCTGATTATGCCAAAGGGTCCTCCACGCTGCTTTCCTACGACAGAAAGCTGTCTCACACGCGTCATTCCACCATGGGGATGGCGGTTTATTGCAAGTAGCAGAACGCACAGTGAACTGGGAGCTCTCCGTAGCCTTCAAAACTGAAGAAAACACTCGCTGAACCCTGTCCGTCCTACATGAACAAGGATCAGATGTAAGGGAGGCACGCAAGGATGATTTGTAGGCTGCAAGATTAACTAATTTTCGGGCAGAACCATGATTTCGGAGGGGGCTCACCAATATGGTGAAAGTAATTGGCAGGTGGTCACTTGATGTGCCACAGTCTATTCTGGACCATGCCCCTATACCTACCACTCTTACTGCCTGGGACAAATCGAGAACTGAGCTCGAGTGTCTGCTGATGAAGGTTATGACCCGAGAATTGCAACACCGAACATCATTTGCAGACATCCATGCCCATAACATATGTCCATGTGAATCAGTATTGAAACCCCAGACGACGTGATGTGAGTTGAAGTCCCCAGCAATGATTACCCCTCTAGAGTCTGCAAGTGAGCTGTCTAGGTGGTCTGTTCTGAATACTCCATTTGGAAAAATGACGTTTGCGACTGTGACAGTAGAGAAGTGCGGCAAAGCGAGTTCTATAGGTAGAAGCTCGCAAACAGAATCCATTACTTTTTTAGTCATTAAATCCCGGTGACACAATTTTGACGAAATCAGGGTCACCAACTCGCCGCCCCTACCACTTATGCGGTCCGCAGGGAAAACACGAAACCTGTTTAAAGAAAATGAGTTCACATGAGTTAACAGGGGAGAGCCAAGTTTCTTGCAAGAGCACAATATCTGGGTTCTCATAGACGAATATTTAAATCAGGAAGAGAAGATGCATGCAGTAGAGCGGCAATTCCATTGGAGAACCTTTACACTCGCCATGATGCCTATTCGAGAATTGAGGCTGAAACAGCCTCTTGTAGCATATCTGTCTTGGAAGACACTCTAGAATGCCCTTTTTTGGTCTTGAGCTGGGGAACGGAGGACTTAGAAGGAGAGGTTGAAGCACGAGGCTTCTGCGAAGGCCAAGCCATTTCTACATCATTAGTGCAAACAGTGTTGCGAGAAAGACTTACAGGGACGCTGTCGAGAGGCGGCACGTGAGACGGCACCTTGGGTGATGACATGGCAACGAAACTTTGAGCGCAGGCTTGCTGTGTTGTTCATGCTGGTAGAACCACAGGCTGATGTTGAGAAATAGCCTGATTTGCAACAATATCAGACAACGCCGGCGTCAAGCCGCTGAGCATGCACTCGACCAGAACTGAGAGTGCTTTTTCGGCGGTTGAAACTATTGAGGCAGACAATGTGGCCTCGAGCCTGAGTAGAGGAACGCACAAGGCTGGCATATGAATGTTCTCTGCGGTTAAGGAGCGCATAAGCGTCTGTCCGTGAGCAGCGATTCTGCTCAATTAATTCCAATAAACTTTGCTCCTGTGAATGTCGTCAAATAAATCCTGTTATGTTTTCAATTTCTGCTGACATTTTCGTGCATTGATCAATCTGTTTCCAAGATATCACCTTTGGTACATATATATATATATATATATATATATATATATATATATATATATATATATATATATATATATATATATATATATATATATATATATATATATATCAGTGGGATAATATTACTTAGATTAATAAATCATAAGTTTACAAACGGGCCCCTCATTTACTTTACCTTGTCTGCTAATAGCTGACCGAGGGTCTCGGTTCTGGCAGTCTTGATGCCACAGGTTGCTTAAGAGGGCTCTCGCACAGTTTCCGCCCTCGCCGTTAGATGACGTTCCACGTCACGCTCGTGGTATTACAGGACGTGTTACGTCCGCCGCTATGGTCGAGGGTGGCGCTGGTGAACACTCTCAAGGTTCGCGCACACCAAATAAGCATAAATACCCACGAGAGCAGCATATTGGACAGCCGTCGCCGTAGCTCAGTTGGTAAGAGCACCGGACGCGATATTCGGAGGTCGTGGGTTCGGATCCCACCGGCGGCATGGTTGTTTTTTCTGCTGCTTTATAAGTAATTTTCTTTAAGCGATTTATTAATCTAAGTAATATTATCCCACTGATAAGCACAACACATTAAAAAAAATAACGTTCCCCTATGCACGTTGGTTTCGGTGACTGTTGGCTCATTTCATAAGTTTATCAAACGGTCCCCTCATTTACTTTACCTTGTCTGCTAATAGCTTAACGAGGGTCTCGGTTCTGGCAGCCTTGATGCCACAGGTTGCTTAAGAGCGCTCTCGCAGTTTCCGCCCTCGCCGTTAGATGACGTTCCACGTCACGCTCGCGGTATTACAGGACGTGCTACGTCGGCCGCTATGGTCGAGGGTGGCGCTGGTGAACACTCTCAAGGATCGCGCACACCAAATAAGCATAAATACCCACGAGAGCAGCATATTGGACAGCCGTCGCCGTAGCTCAGTTGGTAAGAGCACCGGACGCGATATTCGGAGGTCGCGGGTTCGGATTCCACCCGCGACATGGTTGTTTTTTCTGCTGCTTTATAAGTAATTTTCTTTAAGCGATTTATTAATCTAAGTAATATTATCCCACTGATAAGCACAACACATTAAAAAAAAATAACGTTCCCCTATGCACCTTTGTTTTGGTGACTGTTGGCTCCCTTCATAAGTTTATCAAACGGGCCCCTCATATATATATATATATATATATATATATATATATATATATATATATATATATATATATATATATATATATATATATTGTGAGATCTAATATTCATAAGAAAAAGCCATTTATATCTCTAATGCCTACAGACAATAACATTTACTTAGTGGTGGATGAGGGCTTTGCATAAATCATATGAAATCGCTAGACGGTTTCTGTGTGTCAATCATTGTTAGCAAGAGGGAACTGAGGAGGCTAGGGCTTCTGTGTCGAATGGAGTATTCTGTTCCCGTATAGTTCTCCATAAAATATTTTGATGTATGATGCATAGCTTGCAGTGCTTATGTACGTTAAGGCTTGTGTGCAAGAAATGAATGTAATCATTTCCATTTTGCTTCTGTTATTCTTTAAACAGTCTAGGATACAGAGTTCACAAAGTGATTTTCAAGTGCTAAAACAATGTTGATCAAAATGTCATACAGTGTAGGTAACACACGTTTCCAGACATTGATAAATTGATGGGTGGCAATTATACTTTCTTCGTACTTGAGTCTTTTGCATGACGGTGGCCAATTGTCCGAAGACTGTTGATAGACACTGTTGTTAAGTAATTGATAGGATGTAGAAGTTGTCGATAAGGCTATGACAGGAACTATAGAGACTTTCTATGTACTTGAGTCTTTTGGATAGCGGTGGTCAATTTCCGGAAGACTGTTGATAGGATGTTACTACAATGTATAAACACATTTAAAAGACTGTCCATTCAATGTTGATAGGCTGTGTTAAAATTTGTTTAAAGACATTCTAAAGAATGTTACTAAAAATTTTGTAAGGGTGGCGGCCGGCAGTAGCCGGCGTCGAGGTGGCGTTCGACGTGCTTGGGCTGGCCGTGTCGTTGGCTGCGTCGTACAACCTCCCGGTACAAGCGCCCGTGGAGGTGATGCTGGTGATGTTGGCGTTGGGGGCACCACCCGGATGGGTGGCAACAGTGTTGGAGACACCCCTGGCCGTAGCAGGTGGTAGCATCCTCCGTCGACTCCCCGGAACGGGTTCAGGAACGGCAGGAAGTCCATGTTAAGACGCCGTAGAACTCGAGCTCACCAGAGCAGTAGCCGGCGTTGCTCTCTTCCAGCCGAAGCGTTCCTGACCCGCCGGAGCCTCCGCTTCTCTGCTGTTCCCCCCATGCCTCGCTCTCACTCGCCCTTTTATAGCCTTGACGTTAGTCCACGTAATCCTTGTCGTCGTCCTCTTCTTCTCTTCTCCATCAATCCTCTCTTCCCACCTCGCCGAATCCTTCTTCTTCATCTTCTTTATTCTTCGGTTAGTCCACGTCATCCTTATCGTCATCCTCGTCGGCTTCTTCAAACCTCTTTCGTTCATACTTTTATTTAAGACTCCCTATAATGTGTGACAACCACACTGAAACCGTGGCACGCATAGTGCGCAGTGCAAGACCGATGGATGGAAGGTAGGAGCGTCCCCTTTGAAACGGGGTAATGGCAGTTGCCACTATGCTCACCTTTTCTTCTCTGTATTTTTGTTAAACGTTGCTGTAAGTTATTAAAATGAGCCATTTTCTTTACATACGTCTTCCTGCACTATTAATTTTATGTCACCTCTCTGTTTTTGAGCCACCAATCTTCCAATCGCTTTTTGCTAATATCCACTGCAGATTTACTTACATTACTATTGTTATCTGTAAACCCTACGGCCTCAGGAAGAGTGGCTATGCCAGCATCGACATCGGGATGGATACCATCACATTTTAGTATCAGGTGCTCTGTTTTTTCTACAGATATTTACCCCACACAGCACATGCAGATGCGTCATCTTCTTAGTTAAACTTCTTTTATATAGCTGCGCGTTCTAAGACATCGTGACCTAGTTCAAACAGTAGGGGACTGCCTCCTGAGTTATCATAAAACGCTTCCTTCCTGGTCTGCAGTTTCCAGTATCGATATATTTCTACACTATAGTTCTTAGAGATTCCATTGAATTTATCTAATTTTTACCTTCCGCGTTTTTAACCTGTCGTTTTTAACCAGTCTCTTTGCAGAATGCCTGGGAACAATACAAGGGATGAATATGGGCGCCACCTCTCAATGGAAACCATACCAAACTGGGCTGCTTATTTCCACGACAGTTGTCATTCGCCTCTAAGAAGTTTTCCGGGGCAATGAACGCTACGAGTTTTCCCTAACAAGCAGGCTACTTCAAGACTGCCTTGAAAATATTTTTTCGTTAGTACGCCTAATGAAGCCAGTGCCGACGGCATACGACTTAAAATGTGCGCTGAGGCTTGTGAGTGTGAGCCAGTTTCTACATACACTGCGAACAACAACTTGTTGGTCGAGAGTACCTCGTCGATCTCCTTTCGCAAGCAAAGAAGCAGTGCTCAGAAAATTTGCCTGAAGAAATAGACGACTCTGAGATTTTATTCATTGAACAGCTGACGTCAACGGAATGTTTCACTTTACACTACCTTGGAGGCTTCATCCAGAAAAGCGTCTTAAAGTCCGTATCTCGCTCCCAATGCAAGGATGCTCTCACCGGAACAGCAAGCAATGAATATGCCTCTTCGACAATTCTCAAGGAGTGTGTGAGTGATGGGCGGAACTTGATTTATCCGAGCAGTGAAGTCATCCGCACTGTCAAGAAATACGAGGAGTATACTTCACAGGCGCTGTCGCGTGGTGTACAAGCAAAATACACAGAATGAAGTCCGCGCTGAAATCGCTCACAGAATACTTTGCGATGGTGGACCGACCATATGCCTGAACACATGCGCAGATCACAAGGAAGCAAAAAGCAAAATGCCGATAGCCACCTACACAAGACTGCGGCGACGCATCCATCTACGTCAGTACCCAGCCACACGTGCTGGCGGTCACGGAAGCAAAACTTGTGGGAGTGTTAGTCTTCCTTAAATACGCTGTGATCAGTGTGAACTTTTCGTGTACATGCACATAAGCGCGAGAGAAATTTAATCATAAGAATCATAAGCTGCATTATACTTGCAGCGAATTGTCGTTCGTAATCATTTTGTGGATATTGTATTTGCGCATCAAGGTATAAAATCATTGTTCATGCGTGCGCCTAAGTCTTTATGTTTTGATTGCATGGTGTATGCGTGACAGTAGAGAGTTATAGCATATCCTTACCGTGTTTAAGTTACCGTTTACCGTGTTACCGGACGCCGGATTTTCCGGTTAGCGCGGCGCACGCCAGAAGACGTTTTAGCGTACCGTCTCTCCCGTAACAAGTTACCGTAGGGCTAAAACGAGTGATGATGATGGCAGATGCCCAGCTTTTAATGATAAAAAAAAAACGGATGCATTGCAATCACTTCTATGAAGTTAAATGCTACACTTTAATAATCTTTTTCTCTGCATATAAAAACGTACCGACTACACTTCAGCTAACAGCCGACTCAGCGGCTTTTCAAATGTGCCCGTGAAGCTAGACACCTTTGCCTACCCTGGCCAGTAGACAATTTCACTACGTAGACCTCAGTAAGCTTGCATACGCACATTGCGTTGCGAGCGCTGTAAAAAAAGGCACAACTACGACACCTGTTCGCCGTGCCGCAACGTCGTTTCTTAATGTGTTTGGATCGGGCCCCTAGAAATACTTGCTAGTCTGCCGTTCGCGCGGGGCTCTCTACGGAACCGGTTGGCCGCGCCTCCGATGAATGCGCAGGGGGCGCTGCACACATTCGGAACGTCGTGCGCGCAGGAGCGGTCGTGCCGTGGCTGCGCTAGTGGTGCGCGCTGCTTCTCGGTCGCGAGCCCATAATACTGCTTTTTTTTTTTTGCGAAATCCATGAACGCTGACTCGCGTGTGTGTTGGTTTGTGTGTTCTTATGTATGTATGATCGCGTCATGTCTATACAACGTGATAATCGCCACATCTTGCCAGCTCCATTCGCCATCTGACTTTCCTTCAGATTTCCACCATCTAGTTAAAAACGTGCGAAATGCATTTGCAGGCAAATGGTTTAACGCACCT
The DNA here is from genome assembly GCF_052857255.1 of Amblyomma americanum. NCBI lineage: Eukaryota > Metazoa > Arthropoda > Arachnida > Ixodida > Ixodidae > Amblyomma > Amblyomma americanum. Next base: position 67,583,266 of record NC_135506.1, on the reverse strand, counting down.
AATGGTCGGGTGCATGCTCAAACCGATCCGAGAAGCTTGGAAAATGGACAGCCAGATCGAGTGTTTAGCTTAAAGCCATGCCGAAGATCACCAGCATGCACCTGAATCCCAATTCTTTTGAGAAAACGAGAGTTTCTCCAGCATTCCAGCTATTTGGTGATCATATAATTAAAGTTCTTTTTATTTATTGCACCCCGTTAGGACGCTCTTATGATTTCGTGGAAGGCACTGAATCTTTTGCAAAAGAATAAATAAGCGTATCAGGATAATAACTGCGCGTGTGCCAAAAGCAGCGTTATACCCGCAGTCAACAAACTTTTCATTTTAAAGGAGTTCCTTGAACACCTCACGAAGTCGGAAATTCATGCAAAGGCCACAATCGGCGGGTTTTTGAGCAACAGCATAGCAGAGGGACTTCGCGTTTTAATTCATCTCAGCACACATCGTTTTAAGTATGTGATGTCTGCAAACTTCAGCCAAGACAGACTTGAAAGCGTATTTAGCATTGTTCGGCAATCATCAGGATCTTTGACCATCGGAATGCCGCTCAGTATTGGTTACTGTTAATGTACTCACATTCTACAATCTTGCGAAACTACCACCATCGGGAAACTGTGCTCCAGAAGTGGTTACATCCTTAGTTTCGGTGGCGAAGAAACAGCCGTGCAGCGAGAATATGCTGCCTAGACTCGACAGACTAATTGATAAAGGAGCGCTCATGATGTAAAAACTGCATTGGTTTCTTGTGCACCACGTACAAGTATTACCTCTGACGACAGTGCCTGTGTGACAGGAAAAAAGCCACGAGATGTTAATTTATGGTATCTCGGGCTAGAAAAGCACTGAAAAAAAAAGCCAGTGCATAGACTGTGCTTCAGCCTTGACGGCTTAAAAGCAGTGGCTATACAGAAAATGATCGGGTTGCAGCTTTCACTGCAAAATTTATAATGGTGGCTTACTGTATCCGTCTGGCCCCTTGAATAACATAATCACCACCGTCCTTGAAGACAGCTTCACTACTTATTTTAGTGTGAATAAGTTACACGAGAAGAGCATAGTTGACTTCGCTGATTTTTTAGCACATGTACATTTTCCGCCTCTGGGCTGTGTGAAACATGGACGTGAAATTGTTAACGCCATAATCAAATTCTATATTCTGCTTCGCCTGCGCTTCTACATGAAGTCAATCAATGTTGAGAGGGCTGCCAAAAAAGAGCAGCCGAAGCTGTTAAAGATGAGAAGATGCCAGGAGGTGGTGCAAACAAAAATGTGGGCAGCTTGAGTGCAAAGTGATGGAAATAAATGTGTTTAACAATGATTTTTATTTTGTGCTATACATATACTGATCCTTGGGTATCTTTTCCCTGACAGGTCGTGTGACCTACACAGCATGGGCTAATAATGCTATTTTACCAAGCACGGGATTCTAAGAACTGCTTAGAATGCATGCTTGTGTTCATTACTTCTGTAACTCGGTTGCCTAAGCACTAAGGAATGCGTTCCTGCAGTTTGCCTAAAGCACATGATTTACAAGACTCAGGTTCTCATCTTACATATTTTAATTGTGCGTTCATCTAGAAGTTTCCAGTGTTCAGTATTTTTTAGCTTCAGAGTCCGTAGAAGTTGAGATCGGATCAATAGTATGAATGAAAATGCCGCTGTAAATAGCCCTCTGTTGCGCGCACACACGGTTATGTGGTTTAGAATCGTGGGTAACGTTCTTGATGCAAGGATATTTTTATTTAAATTCGTCAGAAGACGGTATATAATACGGCATGGAAGCAGTATTCAGAAAGGGGAATAGGGTGTAAAAGTAAGTGGGTTCGTTTCGCCTTCGACTCTGGAGTACGCGCACAAAATTTGTTCGCAAAAAAAAAAATCGTTTGCGTCGCTACGCCGATGACTGAACTGCGCATTGAAAAACCATGGCTAAGCTGAAATAAAAAAAAACGGCGCAATCGCATGCGCAAGTCATCTGAAAACACGCAGGGAATTCGTTTCGCGGGGCGAAACGCGCGCGTCTACCGCAGACGCCGTGGCTGTCAAGGCACACCGATTGCCCGCAGCGCCACCGCGGCGGTCATACAGCAGCAGACACCGCCGCAGCCGGCGTACGCCAGACTAGCAAGTATTTCTAGGGACCCTAGTTTGGATGTGAACATTGTGGCGCCATCTAGTGGCAGTAAGCTAAAGCGCACCAGCACGGGGCCGGAGAAACTTTTATTTTCCGAAATTACTGATTAATTTTGCCAGACCTTTTTTTTTCGAGGAAAAAAATCATGAAAATATATAAAAATGTTAAATCGGGCATGAAACTAAAGAGCTGCAGTGTAGTCGTTGCTATTTGGCTATGTACACGACATATAGTCAGGCTTAACTGCTCAAAAATCGGCAAATAATCTCAAAAACATGGCCTAGTTGTTACACAAACCTCAACGTATGAGTGAGAGTTGAAAATTAAAAGCGAATCCCTTCATGTATAGCGAGAAATGACGCCGAAGAACGCGGCGGCGGTGGTGTATTGGTCCGAAGCGGCCGTGCAGGGCGCCGCCATGGTTGTTTACGAGCGAACGCTGATCTCCGCAACGCTAAAAGGGATTCCGTAAAGTGTTTGCGGACCGGTAAGTGGCGGCGCATGCGCAGACGTCGCTTGCCGGGCCCGGTAAACAGTAACGTAAACACGGTAACGATATAACTCTCTAGTGTGCCACCAGTGCATAATAGTGAAGTGGGCGTAAGCATGCAATGCGTTCTTACTTGAACATGCAGTTGCTAATTTGGCGTACTTCTCATCCTTTCCGCTATGTCACACGTAACCGCAATGATAACAAGTTCACGGCGCCGGTAGGACAACGACCAAGGCGGATTTCTACCTTGCAACGACGGCGAGCGGTTGCCCGCCGTAATCACCTACCGCAAGGCAAAAATATCCGCTATACTTTCGCTAATCGTCTCGAAATAGCGAATGCCTCACCGAATCTTTACTGTTACTTTTCATCTAAACTAGAACATGAATGATTATCAAACGTAAAGTCCAATTCAAGCTCCATTTGCAAGCGGTGTACCTCTATCTAGGGATCTAGGCGCGTTACGCAGCGAAAGCGCGCCTCACGACCAGTAATTGGTTGGTTTTTTGGGGGGAAAGGAAATGGCGCAGTATCTGTCTCATATATCGTTGGACACCTGAACCGCGCCGTATAGGAAGGGATAAAGGAGGGAGTGAAAGAAGAAAGGAAGAATAGGTACCGTAGTGGAGGGCTCCGGAATAATTTCGACCACCTGGGGATCTTTAACGTGCACCGACATCGCACAGCACACGGGCGCCTTAGCGTTTTTCCTCCATAAAAACGCAGCCGCCGCGGATTTAAGAAAATGGCGGTCGCACTAGCAGACGACTCAGTTGTCCTCAACCTATGCTGAGAGCGGGTGCGCATCGAGGTACCCTAGGTGTTAGCCATCTATGTGTTGGCTTTTTGCGCGCGCCACCGCCGCTCAACTTCAATGTATTGACGTCATTTTGACGTTTATTTAAGGTAACTCTTGCAGGCTCTGTCGACCAATCAACGTGCTCTGTGTGGCTAACACTTCTACCCGCTACCCCTAAACACCGCACTTACCACTTTCGCGTGCTGTATGTGCGGTGAGTTAAGTGTCAGGTTGTGAGTCGGTAGTGGTGCGCGTTCAAATGAGGTTCGACTGGTCCAGTTCGAAAGGTAGCGGAAAGTGTCTGCCTTGTCTCATCACCAGCGGTTAAGCAAACCGTGAGTTGAACATCTTGTTTTGAGTGCCATTTGAATGGCGTTCGTTTGTGGTATGCGCTAGCGCGTTCCGTTCCATGTGACAGTTCGCCGCACGAGCTTTTCATGTTCCGTTTTGCGTGCACACGTCTCGCGTCCCTTCGTCAAGAAGCAGTGTGCACAAAGGCACAGCTTCGTTCTCTTGTTCAAGGCTGAGAGTACGTTTTATATAGATTCTTGTTGGTTAGTATTCACCAAATGAAAGCTTGACTTTGCGTTGAACATGCTCATCGTTTCTCTGATGTGTTTCAGGTGATATCAAACCAGCCCCGCTTGTCATGTCTCGGACGGTCGATCCAGCTGCAGTGCAGTTCGAAGAGGAAATCTGGATTGAGGAGGAATACGTTCCCCCACCGCCACAACAGACCTATGAAGCTCCGCGCTTTGGTGGTCGAAACAACCGCTCTGGAGGTGGCGATAGCCGAGACAGGTAGTTTCTTTGTGAAAAATTTGGTACCTCGTGCAGGCTTACTGTCGCGGATGCATCAAACTTAACTTAGTTAAACACGTCATGTTTTCCATAAATATTCGCAGTTCGAGTGTGCTTACTCATTCAGTGTTCAGTGTTATGCCTTCACGCGCATGTATCGTCTGTATTTCGTCAAGTACCGAATGTGCCGTGTTACTCATTTTTTACATTTTGAGTATCACACCGTGATAATTCAGTGAAAGTAGTTTACTTCGACAACGCGCATATTTCCAACGCTGTATGATCGCCCTTTGTTTCGTCCTAATGCATTGCCACATGACCTGTGCAACTGACCCGCAGTTCCATTGTCACATGTGAACGCGACCATAATTTTGTCGTGCTAGTTTGCAAATGATCAGTGCAAGACACTCGCTCATCAATGCTAATGTCTTGCCTAGGGGTTGGCTTTTATGGTTTGTTTTCGTGAAATAATTGACCAATTTGTGTGTCAGATTTTCCTGCTACAATGGAGTAGTTCGTTGTTGCTGAGTCATGGTGTGATTGTAAACTAGCCATGAAGGAGAAAAGTGGGACAGGCAACATGTGCACAGTCTTTGCCTTTTTCTTTTTATCATGTTCATGCTTTTTGCCAATAATGTTGGGGTAAATTTTTTTTTTTTTACTTTGACGCATGTCATTAGTGGCCAATATTAGTTTTGTTGGTGTAGTAAGTTGGGCAAGCTTTGATGGTGGTGTAATTAATGTAACAACCTGAGAGGCCTAGCTTCTCACATAGAGCACTAACCAGGCGCTGTGGCCACCTGGTTTGTGTTCCTTGTGTGTGGCTGAGTATCTTGTGGGGTAATATTAAGCAGTATTAGCTGTTCGTTGAGTGAGTACATGTAAAATACTCTTGTCATTTGAGTTTTTTGCACAACAAATCTGCTGGGATAATTCATTGGCAGGGGTTTGGAAATTAATGTGCCCCCCCGTTGCTAAGAGACAGGGGAGGAATGGATAATGGCTTTTATTCTTTTCAATTTTCTTCTTGTTCCATATTTAGAGTACCTGGCAGGGCCCGTGGCCGATTTGGCTCAGAAGGCCGTGGTCAGTGGTCGGAGGGTGCAGCGAATTGGAGGAATGGGCCCGACGCAAATGCAAATACGGAGGTGATGGTTGTGCCGCCCAAAGATATTGGCAAGATTATTGGTGAGTCCATGCTGCTAATGTCAAAGTTGAGCAGATTTTCAGCATTACGCTTGGGTGTGGTTGTCAAGCATAATTGTCTGTTTCTTTTGGCCAAAGGCATGCTAACAAAGAGGTGAAGATTTTCAAAGATATTTTTCTTTTTCACAGTTTTGCAGTTTTCACAGAAAGACAAAGCAGAGTGGTAAGAGAACAAACACTGGCACTCACTTTCAGCTGGTTTCATTTTGTTTCAACTGACAAACGTCATTTCACCTCATGGATGGCTTGGTGGATTGTGCATCTGTCTTGCATGTGGGAGGTGGGGTGATCAGTCCAGAGTGCTGTTGGGTACCCACCGGCGATACAGTGGCTACAAGCTTTTTCCTGGCCTTTCACTTCGCTTCATTGGCGTGAAATGCTTAGGAAATGGGTCTTCGACCCCACCTTGAGTGGACAAAAACACCTTGCGCCGTGGCGCTCTTTGGCTACAGATGGCCTTGCGCCATGAAAAGTCATCATCATCGTCACAAACATCCTCGTAAATATTGCCACCTATTCTGATGACAGAACCTATGTGTTGCAACTCAAAACTAGTGTAAAACCAAAAGGCAATGAACATGCGAAGAGAGAAAAAAAAAAATGACTGTCAATTTAGCTTGGTTAGGTCAAATGAGAGAGTGCCTGCTCTCTATAGCGTGGGGACAAAGGACTGTTGCCTTCACTTTCCTGCCTATAGCCTCTGCTGCATTGCCATTAAAAGATGTTCATGTGTATACTGTGAAATCGCAGGTGACTGGCAAGTGCCTTCATGAGAATAGATTAACCGTGAAATCATGACAACCTGTCGACGCCATGAGCTGGATGGCCTTCTTTGAGGGGTGTTTGCCGCTGCCTTTTCTACTTGCATCCTACTATAATCAACTACAGCTTCTCAAATGACTGTTTTCAACTGATTAGTATAGAAGAATGGGTAAATGAATGGCTTGTTAGGATGTCTATGAAAGAAGCAAGCAATTTTGCTGGCCCTGGCAGTGGCATGTCCTTTCTTCTAGTTTGTTAAATTCCGTCTTGTCTATAAGGAGCACTTCAGTATGTTTTATCGCTAATAAAAGATAAAAAGAGTAACAAATATTTCCTCCTGCCTTCCTTGACGTCAAGAAGCTATTGGCTTCTTTCCACTATTTTCTGAACTAATTCATCTAGAAATGTCAACAATGACTGCAAATTGTTGCAAGTAGAGCTGTATCACAATGACCGAGTGCCTAGCGGAGAGGGCCATGTGTGTGGCGTTTGCTTGAGGTAAACACTCTGTTGCATCTGACTACAGGCAAAGGTGGCTCCAAGATAAGGGAGCTTCAGGATTCCAGCGGTGCACGCATCAAGGTCTTGAGGGACGAGGATGACGGCGGCTACAACAGCTCCCACGAAGCCAAAATTGAACTTTCGGGCCCCGATGAAGCCCGTCACAAGGCACAGCAGCTCATCGAGGAGCTCATCTATCCACCGGGAACAGGAAGTATGTAGCAGTGCTCTTTTTCTTGCTTTACTAAGTTTAAAAATGAGTTTCAGTGACAGTAAGATGAGTACCAGTTGCAGCACCAGTGGTTGATTTGACGAGGGCGTGTCTTTGCCTTGAAGCGAGAAATTTCTGTTGCGAAGAACATGTGAAATCCTATTTTTTGAGTCTTAAAGCTTTACATGCAATGTGAAAATAGGGCTGACCCCTCTGAGATTCAGCCATAAATGTGCCCCGTAGTGGCAAGACAACTGCCATTGGCAGGATGTGGGATAGTTTAGCTGGGGAAATTCTGGGCTGCAGTTTTGAGGCAGCTGTTGACACCTTGCTCAAACAGAGGCTGCACAGCTAGCAAGCACTGTATGATCCTTCTCATTTGCTTGTGTCTTGTTCCATTTAATTTTTTAAAAGCACGAGCCACTTTCTGGACCATTTGAGGTGACTGCGTATAAATGGTTCAGCTTTTAAACCACCTGAAAGAATTGGGAGCACAAGAAATGTTTACATGACCCGCCGACTGTTTGTTCATGTGTACATTTGTCAAGAGTTTCCAGGCCCTTTGCATGTGTTGCCAGGACCACTCACTCTTGGTTTGTGTCTGGGGAAAGCCGTGTATATAAAATTCAGCGCATGTTTTTTATGCATGTGCTACGCTCTCTTTCTGTTGACATGTGCCATGCATCGATTTTCTACTGGACATGTGTAGGTCGCCATATATGGCAACGCTTTGTGGCTTTTGGGTGATGTGAAAACTTCGTGCTGGGTCTGGATCTTAGTGGCGAAGTATGCTGCTAGTCATTTAATCGAGAATGCTTGTTTATGCTGCTCGGCAGTCTTCTGGGGCTCATTCCCCTTCGGACTATAGCTCCTGCACAAATAATAATTATATCTTTATCACTGTTAAACTTCATCACCACCAGAAATTAATTAGGGCTTGTGTGCACCTTGGTCAGTTTTGTCGAATCTCATGCTACATCTTTTACTTAGTAGTTCTGCCTGGAGGTCAGATCAGGCCTTGTGTCATCTTAATGAGCTGGTTGCTTACATTGTGCTATCATACACCTCTGTGCAGTATTGAATTATTAATTTATTTATCCTCAGGAATGTGAAGCATTATGTAGGTGGGTGGGTGAAGAACAATCATTAGGGCGTCACGTAAAATAAAAAGGGAAAAGATGGCAACTCCTGATCGTACAGCTTTTGCTAAGACCTCTTTAATCACGCATTATCATAGACAGGTACATTGCCAAAGGGAAGGAGATTCCAATCCTGTGGTGTTTGTAGTAAAAAAAAAATGATTCATAATTAGTAGTCTTCACAAATGGTGGTGCCATTGGATTTGAACTGCTGGTGCAGTGATGACACCTTTTCTTTAATTTTGAGTTGGAAAACTTGGCTATGTTGGGTGGGTTTTTTTAGGAGAGCGCTCTTAAGCGATGAGCATGCTTGATTCTTCTAGCGGGAATTCAGGGACATACAAGTTATTGCGGCTGAGAGGTTTGTTTCAATTTCTTGCCACGTTTGTTTTCAGTCGGCAAAGCTAGAGAAAATAAATTATAATGCGGGATCCGCCTTCCAGACCATCAAGATGCGACTGAACCGAGTCGTGGTGCATACATCTGTAAGGTGGACATGTTCTTTCCTTGTGTTAGGATGTCCCAATGCTTTGGGAACACAAGTTTTAACGCATTACTTTTTGTCCATTTTTTATTGCTAGCGTGCATAGTGGACATAACTTTTGAAGCACACTGTACATACCGATTTGCCTTTTCTGTGCTGTCCTCTGCAGTGGAAGTATGTTGTAATTAGTATTCTTTTTTTTTTTTTTGCTTCAGAGAAAGGCAGTTTTCATCGAGAAAGGTTTTCATGCAATGTCTTGCGTGGAGGTACAGCCACATAGAAAGTATACAGCCCTAGAGTTTGCTCGCAAGGACTGGCTTCGTATCCTTAATCCTTTGGACTTCTTTATGTGGTAGGAAGGCATGCTAAACAGCTTGGAAGCAAATCCCTTGGGATGTGTACTTTTGATGAGGGCTGTACCAATAAGTGTGCCTTAATTTTAGACACTGCATGCAAACACATCAGAAAGAAATAATTGTTTTAATACGCTAGTATTATTTAGTTTTGTATTTGAATTTTTATTTACACCAGTTTGTAGCTTCTGCTGGTGAGGCATTGGTTGCTGCTGCCTTCTGTGTTTTAAAGTTGCTTCTGGACAAAGCTGGTAAATGGCACCACTGAATGTGTGGTCAATTATTCTCATATGAGCTATTTTTTTTACTGTGGTGTGTATGGACTCTTCCTCTGCAGCACGCTACAGCAAGAGAGAGGCGGGCTCGAGCGAGGACCAACCAATACCTTTCATTGACTGGGCCAGGTTGATAGCCGAGAGCGATCAACATCAGAAAGAGCGCTGGGCAGGTGAGTGCAGCTTTTATGGAGCAGCTATTTTCCTCTTTTTCGAAAAAAAATGGAGGCCTTCTTGCTTGCTGGTTTGCGGCTTTTTCCTTCGAATCTTAGGAACTGAAAAGTACTTTGGGCTGGCTGTCGTTGAATATCTATTTTGAAGAGAAAAAAAAAGACGCGGGTTCGATCCCGGCTGTGGTGGTCGAATTTCAAAGGAGGCGAAATTCTAGAGGCCCGTGTACTGTGCGATGTCAGTGCACATTAAAGAACCCCAGGTGGTCGAAATTATCCGGAGCCCTTCACTATGGCGTCTCTCATAGCCCGAGTCGCTTTGGGGCGTTAAACCCCCATGAACCATAGACCATATTTTTGAAAAAGTAGAATTTTTTATCTGAGAATGGAATTTTTCTTGACATATATCTCGAGGGATGTGGCAGTATCTCAGGCTCATCAGAAATTCGCAGTGCACAAGGGTCTTGCTGGGCTTTCCTGATTGGAAACTTAATTTAAAGGCTGGAAGATCTTCAAAACTTTTTCTAACTATATGTTGAGTGTGTTGGCATATTTGTAGAGAAGCTGAAACATTTGTTGATTATGTTGCACATTCTGTTTTTACCTCCTTGCAGCCCTTGCGCCCATCATCAAGAATTTCTATTCCGAAGATCCAAACATTGCTTGTATGTCTCGAGCGCAAGTGGAAGCGTTCCGGTGAGTTCATGTTAGCAAGGCTGAAACCGTTAATTTCTCTCTGTGTGTGTGCTGCACCTTTGTTCTTTTCTCTCGTTACTGAACTTGCATGATAATTGGAGCAAGAAATGAGAATAGCACAGTACCTGAAATTCTAACACATGGCATATTTGAGTTTGGTAGAACCTCTTGTTATGACAGTGTTCAGAGTCCGCTTTTGAAAGGGTAACATGCAGAGTCTGATTCAGTTTTCCGCTATTGTTCTGAAGAAAAGGATGAAAAGGAGTGTAGCGGATGACAGTAGTAAGTAAAATGAGGTTGGCTCTGTGTTTGTTGACTGCCTTAGAAGGCTGTAATACTGTAGAACCCTCTGCTAGGGTTCCCGGGTGCTGCATTTTCCTGGCTGCTACATTTTTGTGAGCCAGTCTCGTCCGAGCTCCCATACAAAGCCATGCAATATAAACTCTGCTGTTACGTCGCAACTGTGCCAACTTTTCCGCATGCTGCGTCGCGAACGTCATTCATGATGGGGGTTCACTCCGTGCCGACATTCTGACAGTAAAAATTTGGTGCGCGCGGAACGGTGACGGAGCCAAAGAGAACTCTAGACTCCATCAGCGCTTGGCAGCCACCGTGTTCATCAGCTTGAGGCATGTTGCACCTACACCAATGCCGAGCACACTTGCGGGAGGTGTGGATCTTGTTGCAGCCGTGGGTGCAGTTCCATCACCACTGACGTGTGAGCACAAATGACCGAAGGCACGTAAACGAAACTACGCTGCTGTAGCAAACGCCACTTTGGCAGGGCTGTACGGGGTGCAGTTGAGTGGGCTGGCCCCAAGGTGTGTTAGTCATCCGTGTTTTCCCAGTCGCCTGTACCTTAACAATGCAGTTCCTAGGTTCCAGTAGACAAGGGCTGTGTAGGATTAAAGTGGCTGCCATGAAAGCAGCGTGGAGGTGTGCATATATGCCCAAACTTTGCCTAGTCAGTGCGCCCTCCCTCTTTGCTGCTGCCTCCTCTCCACCAACGGTTGCTCAGGCCAACTTAGAGCCATCGCAGGGTGTTTAGACCATTCTGTGCCTGCGAATGATTGCAAGAGCTGCAAGGCCCTGCAAATAAAACGTTTTTGTAATCTCATCACATTCCTCAGAGTCTCCTTACTCCGGTACAAATAAGTTTCTGAAAATAACGAAGTACAAGTATTTAAGAAGATCAAAAATGAGGAAACCGTAACCAAAACTGGGTTTTGACTCCAGACGATGACGTCACTTGTGAAGAATATTGGCTGGAAGAAAGTGGGTTGAGCTGTGTAAAAGTCATGGCAAGAATATTGAACACTGATGGCATAACCTACTCCAAGCTCAAGCATGAAGTGAAATTGAAGCCTGTAGAATGCAGCTGTCATGTTCTCAGTTTCCTTGTTTTCTTGCTTGTTAATTTTGACTGCTTTGTACATGCCGGCTGGAGTTTCTTGCAGTGCTACAGTGCACTGCAGAATACAGGCCTTTTCCGTCAATCTCCAGCCGCCTCGGTGACTGAGTGGTTATGGCGTTCGGCTGCTGGCCTGAAAGACGCGGGTTCGATCCCGGCCGCGGCGATCGAATTTTGATGGAGGCAAAATTCTAGAGGCCCGTGTACTGTGCGATGTGAGTGCACGTTGAAGAACCCCAGGTGGTCGAAATTTCCGGAGCCCTTCACTACGGCGTCTCTCATAGCCTGAGTCGCTTTGGGACGTTAAACCCCCATAAACCATAAACCAAACCTTTTCCGTCAATCTCCAATTAGCCCTGTTCTGTGTGAACTGCGGCCACCCTGTCCCTGCAAAGTTCCTTATCTCATCCGACCACCTTACTCACTGCTGCCCCCTGCTGTGAAATACCGAAATTAAGAAAAGTCCCATTTTTTTGTTATGTACAGGCTTTCATTATGTGCAGGTTTTGCATGAAGACCTGAAAGGGCACTGCAGAACAGAAACCATAATTAAAACAAAGTGTTCATGAAATAGCGTAGCAAATGTTCACAGTAAATGGTCCTTGCTCGAAGTCATAAACATGGAAACACTACAGTCGCGCTTAAGATACAACTGCGGCAGCAGCCCCCACAGTTTCTGCCATGGCTCGCATGATGCCACTGCTACGTGTGGGGCGGGAGAATCTGGGGAGTTGGAAGCACCCTTTTTCTCCTGTGTGTCCCTTCTCTTGGTCTGCCCGGCGCTGTGGCGCTAGGAAACAGACTCGAGCCCTTACCTTGCATCGCTGGCGTCCTCCACTGCCCCCACTCATGCCATGCGTACTGCAGTTTTACACTGCTTTTGAACTTGGAACTATCGTAATTCCACTTGACGTGATGCTGCGAAAGCAAAAGCTGTGGAAACTGCTACATTCGCCACAGAGAGGTGACATTTGTGCTGGAATGGCACCTGACAACTGCGTTTGCTCATTGCGGTGGTAGAATCTCCTCTTATGGCAGTTTGTTTTATTATTATGAAACTTTCGCATGGTTTGCCCAAACTGAAATTAATAGAGCGCCAGCTGGTAGATGGCTGGCGTAGTAGCGAGTTCGTCGCATCAAGGTTAACTGCTGCACCTTCGTTACATGGAGTTCACAAATGGACACTGTGTTGGAGGTGGCATTGCTGAATTGAGAAAATTTGCAATATCGCAGAATTTGCTGTGTGCAAGTTTGTTACATCTGGGTTTAACTGTATAATCACAATAATTCTGCTGCATGTAATGGCGGCACATACTGCAGGGGTACCTTTTTCCTGATTAGAGGAGGAGGCCTGTGATTTATTTCTTTTTGTCTTGGCCATTTCTGAAGTGTTATAGCTTCAGTCTGGAGTGGCGTGTCTTGTTGCATCTTGGTCGAAATGTGGAGCTGATCAGATGTTCCTTCTTCTTATAATTGCAGGCTAGAAAACAACAACATTGTTGTGAAGTATCTTGGGCCGGACGAAATTCCACCTCCCGATGTAGCTACAAATCCAGTGACAACTTTCGAGCAGGCCTTTGCAAACTATCGTAAGCACGTTATGACCCTTTGTTCTTGCATCGGTAATGTGATTTTAAGTGTTCGGAAACATGGTTTTGTTTTCGAGAACTGCATTTTGCTTTGTGTGCGAAAGTGCTAGCTGCGCACGTGGTGTCGATTTTTTGAAAGGCCTCTTCAGTTTGGCTGCACTAGTTCCATGAAGTTCCACGGCGCTGCTGTGAACGTGCAGCATCAGTTAAGGCAGTTCAAGTAGAGTTTACCACTGGCTGCTTCTAAATTGAATGGTAGAATGCAGGCCTGATCGTCTGCTTGACTTGGCTTCGCCACCAATTTGCAGACTTTTTCATGCCACTTACATAAACGGTCGCCAAAATGCCGAACCACGTGAAGAATTCTCAAGCAGTGAAGTGTTGTCATGGACCAGTCCCAGGAGATCTTCATTTTTAACTGAAAAAAAAAAATTGGTTGTGTTTTAGCTCTGGTTAAACCTGGAGTGACGCGATAGCTACAGCTGGCTGGGTAGAACTTGGTCATGTGACCAACCACGTGATCAGCCACAGTGCCGCGCCGCCGGCAGCTGCTCCGCACCCCGTGACCAACCACGTGACAGCGGGGCGGCGCCGCCATGCTGAAGGCTCAAAATGCTACCGTAATGTAGCTATCGCTACAAAAAGTCTTTGCATGTTTTACTCACAGGCGATTTACAATTATGCGCTGACAGGCTGCCCAAGGCACAAGACCGCTTTGGTTTACAATTCATGCCACTATCAGCCACCCACCTCATACTTTCTAGAAAGAACTGTCATATTTTCATTAAGGCTATGGTCACACCTTCGCAGTCTTGCACATGGATGCACTACAGTTGCACTTCCACTTGAGAGAGTGCAAGCCAGCAGAGGACTTGTGCTGCACTAGGTGGCAGCTTTGCAAAGCAATTATGAAAGCGCATTGGATGCACGCTGCACTGGCAAAACAAATGCAGAAGTAGTGCACTTGTTGAACTGGTGCATCAAGTGCACCCAATGGAAAAGACCTGAAGTTCCATTTTGGGCAGCATCTGTGTGGCCTAAGTTTGGTAATGATGCTTTTTTGTGAGCTTCAGATTGGTGCTTTTGGCAGTGACTGCTTTGCAATAGCTTACTTTTTTTTTTTTCAATAAAAGCAGATGTTTTTTTCTTCAGCAAATCCCAACACTTAAAGAGGGACTTCGAAAAAAAAATTATTAGTCAAGTCGCAATTTTGGCACTTTTGGCAATTTTGCCAATATTGGCACTAGAAGGCTTGCGAAAGGAAGCATACGGTGGCATGAGGCATGCATGGTCCTAGCAGGGTGTTGTTGTGGATAAATGTGTGGATAACGAGAAAAGCATGGAGGTGTTGAGGGCAGGCGAATAAAGGACAGCTTTTCTTTGAGCCTTGTTGCAAATATGTATATGAGGTGATGCGAGTTCACACAGTAAGAAAGCGGAGGAGAGGAGGTTGCTAACTGGAAAGAGCATTGGCAAAGAACCATGTGACATCACAGGAGATCGAGAGACGTGCAGTGACCGGACACGGAGTGTGAGACTTTTTCGAATTTGTGAGGGCGGCTGTTCCTCTGGCCGGGACACGCTATCAGCGTGTGGATGGCTTTGCGAGGCTTTATTGCCACGTCAAAGAACTTGGTGCATGTCATTGCAGTGTTAACAAAGGCATGCAGACCTTCTTTATGTGCTGGCATTGATTGAGGGTGTGCTTATCATGCGCTTTCAGTCACTCGATGGCTGCAGTGAGGGCACGAATTAAAGGCAGCTTTGCTAGAGGGCTCTGTTTGGAGTTAAGGTTTGTTGGACCTACTTATGGTGGCCGGTTTTTCAATGGAAAGGAGAAAAGGGGAAAAATGGGTTGGAGCTGTAGAAAGGGCAAGAGGTAAGGGCAGCCGAAGAGGCAGCATGTGATCTGTACGTTTGTGGCAGTTCTGTTGTCTTTTCTTCCTGGCATTTTCCTGGCATTTCCTGGCATAGCCTGATTTGTACTCAAGTTTGAACTTGAAATTCAGTGCTCAATTTTTAACCCTACCCAAGCTGTGAAAAAAAAAAAAAAATCAGAAATTGAAAGGCCATATTTATACATTCTCTTGTATACGTGTTCATCTTGTATGTACCTACTCAGGAGGTCAGCCGTGCGTTGCCGATATCATCAGCTGTACTCTGAGTGTAACGAATCTTTTTCTTGTTTTTGACTTTCAGCGGAAATCTTGGATGAAATCTACAAGAACAAGTTTGAGAAGCCATCTCCCATCCAGGCGAGAATTGCACTGTTTTCATGTGGCCTATGTGAAAACAGTAAAGTCACATTTGTTCCCTGTGCATTGGAAGCTTGGTAACTGCAGCCTTCTCAGCTGCAGTGGAAATAGGCCAAGCTTATGTGGTGTATACAGTAGAATCCCGTTGTTAAGCATGCTGTACCCGGGTGCTAGATTTTCCCTGCTGCTATGTTTTTGTGATTCAGTCCCGCCCAAGCTCCCACAGAAACCCATGCAATAAAGACTAGATGTTATGTTGCAAATGCAGCAATATTCCTGCATGCTACATCTCGAACGTCACTTGACCTTGTGCCGGCATTTTGACAGCCTCTGTTTCGCTCGGTGATTGAGGTGAAATTCTAGAGGCTCGTGTACTGTGCAATGTCGGTGCACGTTAAAGAACGCCAGGTGGTTGAAATTTCCAGACGCCTTCACTGCGGCGTCCCTCATGGCTTGAGTTGGTTTGAGAATTAAACACACATAAACTAAACCATCTGTTCCACTCGCGTAGAATGGCAGTGGCGAAGCGGCCAGAGTGGGACTATTCTCCATTGGTGCTTGGCTGCCACCTTGTTGGCAGCTTCGAGCATGTTATGCCCATGTCGGCACCGAGCACACTTGTGGGCGGCATGAATTGTATTGTAACTGCTTATAATGCTTCGTCACCACTGCGGAGCAAACACAAATAACCGAAGGCGTGAAATCGAAACTATGCTGCGAGAAACGCTGCATGGACACCACTGTATGAGCCTGCAGCTTAGAAACGCCATTTCCAGGTTCCAGTAAATGAGGACTTTGCAAGATTAAATCGGCTACTGCAAAACGGTGCAGAAGTGTGCATGCATGCTCAAACTTCTTTGTGCACCCACCACACATGCCTGCCCTTCGTCAGTGCTACCTCTCTTCCGTTGACAGCTGCTCAGGAAGAGAGCCATCACAGGGTGTTCAGGACATGCTGTGCTTGTGAATGATCGCAAATGCTGCTCTTGATACATGTAAAAAAAAAAGTGAACAGACTGACAATGCCGTACATTTTTTTTTATGCTCGCTTCCTAGCTACTACATTTTCCAGCTGGTACGCTTTCTTTTCTGGGTCCCGTGGGAAATTTAACGGTAGTGTTCTACCGTACTCATTCTTTAAAGGCACCATGAGGATAACTTTATTCAGTTTTTTGTTTTTAGTGAAAATAGAAGCCGATTGTATGCCTTGTTGTGGCTATGTTGATGTTTCCTCAGCCCACCACTTGCTTTAAACTTGTGATGCTGGTGGTTCAAAGGACTTGGTGGTGAGCCATCGTTATGGTATGAATAGTGATGTAGCGCAGCCTCACAGCTGTTTTCTATAAGAGACTTTCTTGACGCCATCGCAGTTTGTGAAAATTACTGGTGGCAGCAGCCTCTTTGCCTCATTTGTTTGCCCTTTCTAGCTTGTAAAAGCTCTTATTTGTGTGAAAGTAACCTCTTTGTCATTAGAAAGCGGTAATCTATTGATACGGGTGTATCTCAGTTGGTTTTCAATGTCCCTTTAATTGCTGTGGCGAATTTGACCTGTAGCTGCTAACTTTGGAACCTCTGTACCCACTGCACCCAGTGTTGGTTGTTCATATGTTGGGTGCACCTTGGAGGAATGCTCTATGGAAGGCAAAGTCCATCTGAGGTCCTGGAATGTGAAAGCAAACTCGTACTGGTGGGGTGCATGCTGTACGCAGGCCTTTCGGCTAGGAGTGTAATGGTCGTTCTCTGTGACCTAAGGTTTCTGCGTAACGAACTGTTACATTGGATGTGAGCTTTTCCCTGGCCTGGTGCCCAGTTTGTCTGGAGTGAGAGGCTCGAAACAATTATGCCTTTGACCCTACTTATACATACCATAAGAAATGCGTTTACCATGGTGCTGTTTGACCACGCTGCTTTTGCACCATTAAAAATCAGTGTCGTCACTTTTGTAACCCAGCTGGGCAGCCAGGCCCTGTTTTGTGAAGAAGAATGTTATTGCCTTTATGCATTAGTTAACCACCCTTGCATATGTTGTACAACATGCATTCATGTGTGTGGCATGTCTGTGGTTAAGATTTACTTTTCTATCCTTGGGGTCGTGAAACAGGTAATTGCTGTCTCTTGTAAACCAGTTTGCCTGTGTAAAAGTCCTCTTCTAACACCTCGAAGGACTTCTTGTGCTTGTATATATCTGGCTCCTCACAAACTTGCTTGCGCTGTTGGAGAGAATTCTTTCTGTGGTTAGCTGTCATGACGCACCCTCATTCCCTTCGGTTCCCCTTTGCTACGCAGAGCCAGGCCTGGCCGATTTTGCTGCAGGGGAGGGACCTCATTGGCATTGCGCAGACGGGCACTGGCAAGACCCTGGCATTTCTCTTACCGGCCATGATCCACATCGACAGCCAGCCCGTGTGAGTTGCAAGTGCCAAATGCAGTGGAAGAGAAAATTAAGCCTTGCACTGCCACGTCTGGGTATGGGTGCCGGGTTTTTAAAGTGTTTAGCAAGGCTCTCAATACTTAATGACATCGGAAAATCACCAACAGCTTCCTAAAGACTCTAAGGAACCTCATCGTGAGGCCTCGGCAAAAAAAAAAAAAAAATTGTGCGATTTTGTTTCGACCGGGCCAACTGCAGCTGAGTGCTCAGAAAAAGTGGAAGTGACATGCAAAAATAGGGAAGTGATGTATGTGTTGATATGATTTGAGAAGCAACACTTAAGAAATGCACGCGACAACGGGCACAGCAACTTAAGAAATGCACGCGACAACGGGCACAGCAGAGCCTTTGCTGCACGCAGTCTCCTATATAGGGCAAACTGCGTGCTGCATTAACGAGTGAATCAGGGAAGATAAAGAAGGCCCAAATATGCCTGAGCATATAAGGTCCTGCCCATCACGCTCTTGTGAGCCACGTTTTTCCGGTGCGCAAATGCTATCAAAAAGCAAAGATACAAATTATGCAAGTAAATATCCCCAAGCGCTAGGCAGTGCCTGCTCGAATGACAGGCGGCAGGCATTTGCGCTTTCATCTCGCACCAGTGTTCTTATCTTGCACTCACCAACAGCATCCAGGAAAATACCACTCTGGCGTGCAGTGTTGGTACCCCGGCGGTCAGCGCATGTTCATGCCTCTTGCACCTGTCGACAGTGCCTTGGAAGCAGCGCGACATGGACTGGACAGTTGCAGCCTAGTAGTAGCCATTGTTTGCTCATGTCCGCTGTTATGGAGGTGGCGAAAAAAAATTGCAGTAGATTTCACTCTCACGTACCATTCTCCGGCTACATGGTTGCTGGCACTTAGCCTGGCGCCATTGTGTGCTGTCAGTGCTATGCGGGGAAGCCAGCCAAGTGGGGCTTGGTTCTTCGCGGTCTTGGGAATTTCTGCGAGCGCCTTCAAACATGTCGCTAAAACTTAGAATATAGTCTTGGATGCTTATGTGCCAGTAAACCCAGCATTGCACAACACAAAACTTGGGAAATGGTCTTCCTGTCTCTCTAATAAGGTTCGCCTTAGTTGCCGTCCCCTCCCTGATCAAAATTGCACTGCTCTTGTGCGTTTTTTTTTTTTTGCAAAATTTTATCTTGCGAATTTCGGCTATATCGAAGTACATTACGATTTTTTGACTGTTTGCTGTAATGAGGTTTGACTGTATTTATCAGAGCAGGGTTGGAGTGCTGGCTATCACTGATGTAGGTGGCCTGATTAAAGGTAATCGGAAATGCTAACCCTAATGGCAAATCGGCCTAAAATTTCTGCAATCATTTTGGTGCATTGGCAGGTGATGACACAGTTTTGGATTATGCTTTTGATTTATGTATGCACCTGTGTATTTTTGCACACTTTTATCATTAAGACACACACAACTTGTAATAACTTGCAATGTTTAATGGCGAAAAGATCATATTTTTACTAAATAAATCTACTAGTTTGTTACATTTCTGGAGCGTAGGGACCCCTAGTGAAGAAACAGTGGATGTTCATACTTTTATTCAGCATTTTGGTTGCTTAGGCATTGCGGGGCTAATACATAACTTTAGCTTAATGTGATGAAGTAATCATTTGGGAAAGTGTTGAAAGGTCTGAACTTGTGCTGGTTTGTACATATAACATTGGCATAAAAAAGCTGCATGGTTGCAGGGACCAAGAATGAAACCTGAATACTGTCAAGTAATTTTTTCTCTTTTGCACTGAAGAATAAAATGTAGCCTTCTTTTTTTTCCACTGGCATTCTTAAAAATTATGAAAGAAGACGAAAAAAATTACTGGAAGTAAATTTATTTCTTCCTAATAAGGGAGTGATTACTCATTGACATCTACCCCAGTGCAGAAGGAAAACTATACCTACTTCTTTCATATTTTTAAGCCTACTTCTTTCAAGCTTCCCCACTTGAAAAAGAAAACTTCAATTTTTAGTCTGCGCTTTTTTTTTCTCTCTCCTCTTCAATCCTGAATTTGGCTATGTTGCACTATTTTATGATTTTTTCACCTGTTCACTGTAAAGAGGTTTGACTGTGCATACTTGTCTTTGGAACTTGCTTTCTGATTTACGATATCACCTATTTTGGTGTCTTTCTGTGCATAGCTCTTGTATTTGGTATCAGTCTCACTTGGGTGTCTGTGCCGATGGCCCCTTAAATATGAGTGCACGTCAGGAGCTCTTGCGTGTGCCTTGCTCATGTATTGTAAGCCAGTGTACAGAGGTGTCCTGTGGTAAAAGCTTGCTCGCTCTCTTGTGGTGCTGGTCCTTGCAGGCCGAGGGAGGAGAGGACGGGGCCGTCGTGCCTGGTGCTCGCCCCTACTCGTGAGCTCGCTCAGCAGATTGAGCGCGAGGCCAAAAAGTACCACTATCGAGGGATCAAGTGGTGTGTTTCTGTGACTGACCTTTCTTTTTTCGTTTTTAACCTTTGCCGTTGGTTTGCTGCCAGTTTTGAGTAAGGCCGTACAAATCGTAGCGGGTTTTTGGCTGTTCTAATTCCATCGAGTGACAAGGTTGCCCTTGCAGTGACTCGGTGGCTTTTGCATTTGGCTACTGAGCCCAGTCTCGGTATCGAATCCCCACCATGGCGGCCGCATCTTAATGGAGATGAATTCAAAAACACTCATTTACTGTGTGCTATTGGTGCATGTGAAAGACCCCTAGGTGGTCAAAATTAGTGTGGGGACCTCCACTGCGGTGCCTCTCGTGGTCCATGCGCAGGTTTGGGATATTAAACCTCGCCTAACACTACCACCGAGTGACGACACTGTTTTCAGCTTGGAGTTCATGGGCAACCTGCCTGCTGGGAAGAAAGTTCACTACATGTAGCTTTTTCTTTCTTTTTTTTTCTTTGCAGTTGCCAAATAGAGGCTGCTCTTTTGTTGTCAGACTGTAATCTGTCGTGCTCACTACCCTGTAGCATGGCAGTTTTCTTCATAATTTTATTTAGACATTCCTTGCACATGCAGAGATACCTTTGATATAGTGGCAGCATGTTAAGCATTATGTTACCAAAATTCATGAACATTCTTTAAGGGGGGACAACAGGGCATTGGCATAAAAAATACAAAAAAAAAGACATCAAAGCATTTTTTCTTTAATTTAGACTTACAAGTGTCTGTGAAGAATTGCGGCACGAGTATTTGTGAACCACACCTTGTGCCACTGAAGTTATGGTCGACTCTCACTAATCCAAACTCACTTAATGTCACGTCTAGTTTTTCCGAACTGTAGTTCTGCACATTGTAGCTTTGCACGATGTGTGCACAATGAGAGAAAGACAATTTGTGTGCACATTTTGTGCATGGTAGTTGCAATGCAAAGCAGGCTTGTGACACAGGTGACTTTCTTCTTGCAGTGTGTGTATCTATGGAGGCGGCAGTCGGCGGGAGCAGATCCAGACGGTCAACCTTGGCGTGGAGATTGTCATTGCCACACCAGGCCGTCTCAACGATCTGGTCATGAACAACATCATCGACCTCAATTACGTCACGTTTTTGGTCAGCTCCACGGCATTTCAAGCTCATGTTCACGCGTGCGCACTGCATGTGCTCTGTGGTCACTGTACGTGAAGCCCGACTAGGAATTGGCCGCTCCTTAACTCTTTCATTACCACGCCACTAGGCATAGATCACCGGTGATAGAAAAATTTGAACTGCTACGCCAGCGCAACCACGGCCGTTACGGACTTTTTCATTTCCTACGTAACTTGTATTTTTGTCGTAAGTTGCTAATTTTTGAAATGCACTTGGAAGTTGAGGGTGCAGAGTCGAACGCTCCGAGCAAGGCGTCAAAGTCTGGAACGGTGCGCTCTTGAAGCAACCCCGCTGCACGTGATTCTGCTGCGTCTGCAGCATGTATTTCTGATGCATCGAGTAGCAGGGCGTAGGGCGCTCCCAGTGCGGCGATAGTGCGCGCTTGCAAAAACCCTACTGCACGCAATTCTACTGCATCGGTAGCATATATTCTCAATGCATCGAGTAGCAGGGTCTCTATTAATGATATAACATCGTCGGATTTTCATTCAGGCACTCAACACTGCGAAAACAGACCTCGGAACGTTGGCCTGTTAGTTTCGCTTTTGGTTTCCGGTACGCTTGTGCGAGCGAATTTTTGCAATGTCCTTGAAGCAGAGGCTAAGGCGTAGGCCGCTCCAAGCATGGCGTGGAGCGCGGGGACGGTGTGCGCTCGCAAAAACCCCACTGCATGTGATTCTACTGCATCGGCAGCAGATATTTTCGATGCATCGAGTATCAGTGCTTCTGACGATGGGATTTTGGTTCGGACACTGATACCGCGCAAATGGAGCCCGGATGTTTGGCCTGTTAGTTATATTTGTATAATGACTGCGTTTGTATCATTTTTCTCTGTTTTTCCTGAAATGGTTAGTTACAATTTGTATTTTTAAAAAGCACGCTTATCAAGCTTTTATTTTGGCATATAAAAAATTTGTATCATCTAAACGAACAAAATTCTTATGCAGAAGCATGAAAAATGCATTCACACAGATCTGTTTACGGCTGACTGGATTTAGTTACTGCTGTGCAACCACAGCTCGCTACTTGCGGTACATATTGCGCGATCAGTGATCGAGACTTTGGCGATATGTGGGCTGCGTGATTAGCGATCGCGACTTTGGGGATGTGCAGGGCTGCGGCCGCCGCTCACTGCGCACAGTGCGTGCCGCGCAATTAGCAATCACGACTCTGATGATGTGAGGACCATGCAATTAGCGATTGTGACATTGGCGATGTGCGAGCCGCGCGATTAGCGATCGTGACTTCGGCGATGTGTGGGCAGCGCTTAGTGCTCGAGGCGAGAGGTGAGGGAGAGAGTTCGGAACATCCGAAATTTCCGCACATCGTATGTACTCTGGCCGGGGAATTTCGCAAATTCGTATCAATATGGTTCGAATCACCAATATCCTACTGTACTTCCAATTGTTGTTTTTTGTCAGATTGTAAAAATCGTATAAAAGACACACTGAAATCAGACTTCTCAATGAGTGTGAAGAAAAAATATCTAGCTCGAAAACTATTTGAGAACTTTTACATTTTAGTGCCAAGTTATAAAAAGAATTTCAATCATTTAGTAATTGCTAGAATTTTTAAAAATTACTTTGTAGAGTAATTATCATGTAAATACAAATTTCTTGTTCTGCTTTAATTTTTTGTTGTGTTTCTCTTTTTTTCACAATAATTAAAACAAGTATTTCTGTTGAAATAAATTTGATTAGAAAGCGCATTCTATTCGAATCACTGTTCTGCGTTTTGTATATTGTTACCTATCGTACTTTTTAGAAGAAATGTTTTTCTGAGGCCTATGAGAAACAGTCCTTTTTCCCGTGGTTGCGAAAGAGTCCTTTGAATTTTAACTTGGATATGTTTGGTCATGGTTTCAATACCCAGCAGGTTTAAATTGGTGAGGTGCTACTGCGCAAACAAAAAGTAATGGCATGGCTTTTGGCTGTAGCTTTCTTGGTGAGAACTTTAAAAGATTTTGTTCAAGCTGGAGTAAAGCTTTCGTCAGGCCCGCACCACCTCGCATCATTAATGCCGCACTGCGACGGGGCCGCGGGTCATGCTGTGAAAGCGCTGCGAGGCGCACACCGTATGAAGCGAGAACAGCGTGTTTCCCGTGCCAACTATGCTCGTGAATACCGATAGAGGCAATACTCTGTAACAAGCGAGATGAAGCGAACGCCTCCAGGCGCACCTTACCCCACGTCACCCGATCTGCCCCGTACCATGTGTGGCTTTGCCGAAGCCACAGCTGGCGTTGCTGCTGCCCCGTTTTCAATGCGATTGTGTGCTTTTGTTTGAAGACCACCCTGATAGCAACAAGGAGCATGCTGTTAACTCGAAACATTGAGGAGCAAATAGCCAAGCCTATATGAGCCATTCCATCTGTTTGCTTCCATTTAAATCCAAGATGGCATTTTTCACGACAGCGAAGGGCCGGTTGTTCATGAAGTGGTGCCCGGTCATGTCTTATGTTTGGTCTAAAATGAACTTTCTGATGAAGAAAAAAAGGATCTCCACAGCATTGCTGGTATTTATTTGGGTCCAAAAAATCAGACATTGGACTCCACAGAGTCCAAAATATCAGTTGTGAATATGTATACATTCCTATGGTTTTTCTCTAACAGTTCCTTGTTAAAGGCCGAAATATTGTGCTGATCCGAATTAATTAATGGAGTCCAAAGAATTTGTTGGCTACTGTACCTCCATAAGGTGCCTTATACTTCCTCGGTAAAGTCCTATACATTGTGAAAATTGGAATGATTAAAGTCTGAAGAATTCGTTCACTAATGTAGCACTGCTCGTGAGCGACCACTGCAAATATTTGCAATAGATAAAAATACGTACATACATAGTTGTACGCACATAGCGTCCTGTCACTGATGTCTTTCATTTGCATGTGTGTGATGCTGCTTGCCAGGTTCTGGATGAAGCGGATCGCATGCTGGACATGGGATTTGAGCCGCAGATCAAGAAAGTTCTACTGGACATCCGGCCGGACCGGCAGACAGTCATGACCAGTGCCACCTGGCCTGAGGGCGTGCGCAGGCTTGGCCAGCAGTACATGACCGACCCCTTCCAGGTTTTTATTGGCTCCCTCGACCTGGCGGTAAGTTATCACAGCAGCCGTCATCTGCGATTGTACAATATATACTTGTGTAAGGGGTTGTGCCACCGAATCTGACAGCTGGTAATTTTAGAAGAACAGTCGGTCAAGAGAATTGCGTTTCACATCTGTATCATTTTGCCCACATGGCACCTGTCGCTATTTTGTTTGCTTGTCTTATGTGCTCTAGATGTTGACACCAGAAAGGAGAAAACATTTTCTCCATTCCCAACTATTCTCTCCTTTGGAAAGGCCTAAGCGGGGTGCATCTATACTAGCAGTGCATTTCCCTGCAACAAAGTGCGACTTGCACATTGTTTCAATGCCTAGTGTGCTTTGCATCAAAACCACAGAGGAAGATGCTTTGAACCTAGTGACCACTTATAATAAGATGTCTAATCCTGTTGCCAGTTTACTGTCACTTGCATTGAAATGGAGGCATGATTGACTTCTGCTATGCCTTCGACAGTAAAGTGAGCGAAAGAGCAGGGGCCAAGTGAGAGCTGCCTCATACTCACTGGCCACATTGTTGGCCAGACTATCATTGCCCCTGGTTATTACAGTCACCGACCGATTTTTCGGACTCGAAGGGACCCGGAAAATGGTCCGAATAATCGAACAGTCCGAAAAATCCGTGAAGTATAAAAAAAAAACACCTTATTGAGATGAAATCGGCTTAAAAATGTCACTGATTTTTCCTCGCGACAAATTTGTCTTGCTTGCGACGATTTGCTCCTGTATTTGCGCCAAAGTTGTGCTTTCACTGTACACGCTAGACAGCAAGGTCACCGCATTTAGTTGGAATACTTCCCACGCTTCTTTGACGGACCCGGTGGGGTCATGTTGTCCACAACCCAAGTGTGCACCACTCCGCTCGTGAAACACACACAAAGATAAGGCACTTCTTGTTCAAAGTGGCGGAACCGCCGGACGCAATCACAAAACTGCGAACGGATGTAACTTCGTGAAGACTGAGCGCCACTCCATCGACGCGATCAGGGGAACCCAAGTGACGAAACGACGAATGGCAAACGTATGAGACCCGCCGCGGTGGTTCAGTGGTTAGGGCACTCGGCTACTGATCCGGAGTACCCGGGTTGGATCCCGACCACAGCGGCCGCGTTTCGATGGAGATAAAACGCTAAGGCGCTCGTGTGCCGTGTGATGTTAAGATCCCCAGGTGGTCGAAATTATTCCGGAGCCCTCCATTACGGCACCTCTTTCTTCCTTCCTTCTTTCAGTCCCTCCTTTATTCCTTCGCTGAGATGCGAGATAGCTCCTGCACAGTTTCCTTCCCCCAACAATCAATTTTCAACATATGGGACAAGCAATAACTGCCCGCGACAATGTCGGCGACAAAAACAAGTTGACGGTGATGACAATCCGGCTGCCACCTCGAAGTGTCAGAGATAGCAGGGACCTCTACTGGCAACAATGAGGTAACGAAAGTATGTCAAGCCAATCCAACTGCAGCGTAAATCCACCTCAATCCAAGATGGCACCTTTTGCGCCGGCTAAAAGCCGATAAGATGGCCGATTTTGACCCGCAGGCGACTGAAATTAGTCCGAAAAATCGAACTTTCGGACTTTTGATGTCCAAAATATTTGTCGCGAATATGTATGTGCTTCTATGAGGTATGTGTATGTGCTTCTAAGTTGCGCGGCTTTTCATTTAGAACTTTTTTTCGGGGGCCGGCCAACGTAGGGTGCGGGTCCGGGTGCTGACGTGTACGCAGCAACATACCGTATAAACCGTATATAGGTCGAGAGGGAATATAGGTTGACCCCCTTACCTTGAAGTGAAGAAAATAGAAAAAAAATAGAGAAAAAGCAAATATTGCCGAAACGCATTTATTTGCAACGTCGGCTGCATCCCTGGACCACCGGAGCTGCGACTTCACTTCGAACTTTCATCAGTGTCGTCGGAAGACGATTCCTTTTTGCTCACCGCCTCCCACAGTGCGTCGTCCTCAGTTCCATCCAGCGTGTTGCTTATGCAGCACTTCTTGAAAGCCTTTTGCACCATGGCATCTGGCAAAGAACGCCAGGCCGACAACACCCAGCTGCAGACGGTCGCAAGCGGAGGCCTTTGCAGGCGGCCCGTCGGCGTCTTCGGATTGTCGCCGTCTTCGGATTGTCGCCGGACATTCACTCATTGTACTCCTGTCGCACTCTGTCCTTAAAGGGCTTGTTGAGTACCACGTCGAGTGGCTGAAGGGTAGACGTCCTAGCTTCCGTGAGCGCGCGCTTTACTCATTCGGTCAGGTGGCCGCAAAAAGCATCCAAAACCAGGATGCTCCGATGACGCAGCAGTGCACCGGGCCGACAATTCCACACCACGCGAATCCAATTAATCATCATAGCCTCGTCCATGTACCCTTTCTCATTCACGCGCACAACAACACCTGAAGGGAAGACTTCCTTCGGCATAGTTTTCCTTTTGGAAATGACAAAAGGAGGCAACTTTCTGCCATCTGCCGTGCGCGCAAGCATGACAGTAAAGCGCGAGTGCTCACTTCCTGTCGACAGAAGTTTTACTTCTTTGGCGCCGCGTTCGCTGACCGTGATAGCCGACGGCATATTAAACCAGACAGGGGTCTCGTCGGCGTTCGCAATTTGTCCGAGCATGTAATCGTGCTCCTCTTGAAGCCGAATCACATACCGCTGGAAGCTGACGAGCTTATCGGCGAACTCCTCTGGCAGCTTCTGGCATATGGATGTGCGGCGGTGGAGAGAAAATCTCTTGCGCCTCATAAAACGGCGCACCCATGACTTCGGTGCGCTGAACTCTTCTCGGCGTAGTCCAGCTTCCCGCGCAAGGTCCAAAGCTTTGCATTGAATGGAATGCACAGTCACGGGTAGTGACCGCGCACGAAGGTGCCGCTCAAAGTCCGCAAGTGCGTCCTCAAGTTCTGGATGTACTGCACAACGTCCGCGAAAGGACATTTTGCTCGGCTTGCACGCGAACAACTTATCTTTCTGTCTGCGCCCATACCGCACGCTCTTCTCCGAAACGCCGAACATGCGCTCAGCGGTCATGTTCCCGTTCGCTTCAGCGAACTCAATAACTTTCTTCTTGAAAGCCGCTGTGAACTGCCTCCGCGTGCCGCTGGTACTCATCGCTAACGCAGAATTGCGCACCAGGTCAAACAAAGCAGCACACGCGAAGACCAACAATCCGGTGGCTCTGAACGAAAAAAACAAAAACAAACACAAGCATTCGCGTTTGGATGTCGATACGGCTTTGGCTATCCGTTCGCGAACAGGCTCCTTGGGTTGCCAGACTGCGACTCACATTCTGCTAAGGCCGTTTTATAAGACGAGGGGCGACTTTCGCTCGCTGTTTTTAAGAAAAAATCTCGACTTATATTCCTGTTTATACGGTACACTATACCTATATTGTGCGTTATGACCTTTGCGGAGTTCCTTAAGTTGCGCTCACGAAATCCCCGCGTAATTTACGCACCCTCTTCTTAGAGCCGTAATTTCTGAATAAAAAGTGCGCAAATTATGCGCGTAAATACGGTACTTAAAAGTGGACAGGGGTGTGTAGCCCATCCTGAGCTGTGTAGGAAGTTTTGATGTCATCAGAATTTGCTTGTGAAAGGAGCCAGTGGGTGGTGATAGTACAGTAATCCTCGTTGTAACGAAGTCAGTGGGATGGCGAAAAAATTCGTTATAAGCGGTAATTCGATATACGCGACCACCCGGGAAAATTTCGAGCAGTCGAGGTTTAATTGCACCACTACGGCGAGGAAGTCATAATACAATGTATTCAGTGAAACAAAACTTTATTCGGGTGCAAAAAAGGCAGTGAGCTTTGGCTGTTTCAAGCTCAATTACTGGGCGCGTGCAACCCCTGCTCTAATGTAACCAAGCATTGCACGAGGCCGCGCTCACCGCCCATGCATTCAACCTTCGAAGTATTTCGACAGTGGCCGGTTTCATGGGTGGTGGTCACGGAAATGCAGTGGCTCGAGTCTGAGGTTGTGTTTGTTGTGCTCAAAAAACGATTAACCGGCCATTGTAGGTAAGCAATGCCATTGGGAAAATTGAACTGTTTTGCAGTACAGGTTTCGCATGATTACTGGGCAGTTTTTTTTTTCCCCGAGGTGTGCAGCTGTGAAGTTTGCAATTGAGTTTTTCGGCGCACCGTTCTCGACGACACTGCTAATTTTACGGTTCAAGTGTCGGTGTTCGCGCTGTGTCGTGTCCGCGGCGTTGACAGATGTCTAGGAACAAAATTCAATGACCCTACCACGCATTTGCACCGTTTGTCTGGTCGGGTGGCGCGAATCAAGCATGACCGGCTCGAGAAAATCGCCGGCGAAACACCGTGGTTGCGTCAACTCGCCATGTTGACAGCGTGACTCGTCGCTGGTGACGCTCAGATTTTTCATGTTTTTCGCAAGTTATCGGTCGATTTGCACCGTGAAAAGTGCAACGAAGCTAGGGGCGGTGTTTTATTGCGATGCAGGCCAATTATGACGAGCGGCAAGCATATTTCTAGACCTGCTTTCCCAAAGTCGTCTTCCCGATTTGTTAGCGTAGCTCCTCGCGTCGAACACGGCAAAATGTGTGCGACCAGGCTGGAGCTTGACAACACCGTTGCTCACGCATGCAAGCGCGGCCTGCGGGTCGCCTTCTCATTTGAAGCGAAAACTCTCGGGAATGGCGTTGTTCGCGTGCTTTCGAGCATTTCGTGTGCTTTGGCCGATGTGAAATGGTTAGGCTCAGCGACGACTACGGCAGCCAGGGAGCAGCTCGGTTCGTTTGCCGAAAGCTCACCTCACTTGTGACTCGCAAGCGTGAATAGGCTCATAATTGGAGGGACACTTCTTTTATGCTTTTTGGCACGTTTCAGCGCCAGAAATGCTCTTTAGAGCGGTAAAATTTTGCTCACCGAGCGCACCCCATGGAATGCTACGGCGCAAGTCTGCCCGCGATCTTTTGGCAACTTTTCGGTATCCAAGAGGCCGCGGTTTTCTGGCATCGCAAAGCGTCACGAAAATTTTATTTTCGTTTGAATTCTATCACGGAGGACGCCAGCGATGCGGCTGCGACTGATTCGGGCGCGCTTCCGTTCACATCCGCTGTAAGCAGATGGGGGCACTCGGAATTGGTACTCGTTACTAGGCAGGTCATTGCTTGTAGGTTTGGTACTTTTGTGGCCTGTTCTGCGCCTGTATGACACTAATTCGTCGGCGGTATTAATTTGACATTGCATGTGCAAAAGGGTCGCCGATGCCGCCATGGCGGCGATGCCTCCACTCGCCACTTCACTCTAAGCGGGTCAAGCTTTTCGTGCGCTTCGAGTAATGCGGCTTAAAACGCATGTGTTTGGGTCGGGAGCAGAAGAAATTTCGAATAAAGTGATATTTCGAGTAAAGCAATTTCGTTATAACGAAGGATTACTTAATTTCAATTCGGGGCCTTTCATAGCTTATGAGAGCTCTGTTTACAAGGGCAGTAGCCACTTGGTCGTGAAAATGCGATAATTAGCGATGCAGGATGCCTTAATCTGTCCTCGGTGTCTCTTGAAGAATGGTGCACATAAGTGCACGTAAGGACAGTGGGGGGCAAGAAACAATGGTACCCTTGGGTGCTCGCATCCTGTGGATGCAGCATGGTTGCCATTCATTGTGTATGGTGGGAAATAGAAGGAAAACTGCATCAAGGTGGCTAGATAGTATTGAATTTTTCCACAATGGTAGTGTGGTACATAACACTGTCATGCTTTTTTTGTGCTCTTGGATGTGTGCTCCTTTTTATTGAGATGTAGTTTTTTTTTTTTCCAGGCAGTGCACACTGTGACGCAAACAATCATCATCTGTGACGAGACCGAGAAGCGGCAGCAGGTAAAGTGGTGTGGTTTTTTGCTGTATGAATTTTGCTTGGCTTCTTGCTGGGAACGTAATTTTACTGAATGGCATTTGTTTTTTTCTGCTTCTCGCAGCTTAAAGCCTTCCTGGACACCATGCAGCCAGAGGACAAGGTGATTGTGTTCCTGGATAGAAAGGCCATGTGAGTGCAATGCCCACTGTCCTTTCTGCCTGTCCTTGCGAACCTGGAACGTGTCTGTCAGGTTGCACCATGAATTTGCTGGTGTTGCTTTTAGACCAGGGGTCTCTAATATTTTTCCGCTTCTCACTAACTGTAATGGTTGCCAAAAGGTGCTGCCATCTTCCATCTCAGCTTCCATCTCATATTTCCTAACATGCAGGCAAAAAATAGAAAGCATACTGATGCTTGGTCCCTCAAAAATACCGAAAGTGAATAAACAGTGAATTAGCCACAAACAAAGATGCTTGCAGTGTGCTCCACAGTGTGAGAACATAGACATAGCTGTAACGCTGAGCTACATATGTTGTGAAAAAAATCTCAGTAAAAGAAAACGACATTGTACACATAACATCCACCTTCTCCTCTCCTGTTCCTGTCCCTTACACTTAGTCGCTTTGTGGACGTCTGTGCCAACTTCATGAAACTTCACGGATCTGTGGGTTGGCGGCATTAATAACTATCGCTGCAATTCTGCAGCAATGCTGTTTGGTGACACGGTTGAGGCGGGCAGGAGTTCAGGTCCTCGAGGAACCCAAAAAGCACTCTTAGGAACCCAGGAGTTCTGTGGAACTCGGATTGAGAACCCTTGCAAGTGTGGCTGCTCTTCGGATGGGGCATGTGAGATGTACGCAACGTATGCAGGATAGCATGGGTGCGTGGGATACTAGCTTCTTGTGCAGTGTGAGAAGCCTGTCCCCACAGTGGTGTTGCTGCATGCTTCTCTGAGGGCACCGAGGACCACTACATCCAATTTTCGTTTTTGTAGAAACAGGTTGTTGGCTCCTTGTGTCCATCTTGATGCCTGTTCAGTAGCAAGACACGGGTTCATTGCTGAGAAAAATGACTTTAAGGATGAAGCGTTTTCTTGCCACCCGATTCAAACTCGTGACGAGGTCACCATTTGGAAGTGAATGAAGGTGGTTGCCTAGACTCTGGAATTTGTGTACAAAAAAAAAAAAAACTTTTGTCACGCCACCGCGACAACTTGTGAAAACACACTGTGGTGGTGATACAGTCAAACCTCGACATAACGAACACAGATGTTAGGAACTATTGGCTGTATCGAACTCTTCGTAAATATTTTTGACAAACACATGCTATTTCTACTTCAATATTGAATGCGGTTGGTCATGAAACAGATACAGTCGAAGACCGATTTTTCGGACTCTCTAGGGACCGTGAAAACGACTGAAAAATCGGGCAGTCGGGAAAATCAAATTTCACCGAAAAAATCAAGAACTTATTACCAGTATGCCAGAGGAAGCAGTCAGTTGTATGCACACATTCTAAAGCTCCTCATGACTATATTTCACCGCACAACATGTGCACGGACGATGGGCGGCGACCACTTTCACGAGCTCGACCTGGCTGTGCTGCCCTCGGCATGTCGCCAATGAGCGCACGGGTTGGGTCAAAGTTTTAAGGGGAAAGCGAACACGCCGCTGCGAAAACTGCGCTGCGCCCGCAGTACGATGGGCCCGGAACGAGAACGCGAAGATGGCGAAACAATAAGAACTGAGAAACGGCCAAAGCAAGCACTCCGTCGGCGTTGGCCTTCGCCATTAGGCATGGCAACTAGAGCCAAAATGAACTTCTGCCTGAGGTTCTGAACAGCATCGATACCATTAACAAAATTGCTTATTGGTAGTTGCTGAGTTGTTTTTCCTTGTTCTTTACTGTGTCCTATTACTCATATGTTAGTTTTCTGGTATATAATTTTCCGCATTTCTTTTTAGGTATATTTTTTTGCCCCTCCTGCTTGGAGCCATCTTAGGGTCTGCAATATTCTATAAATAAATAAATAAATTGGCATCGTATCCGGCGATATGCACTCTGCGGTTGCTTGCATATAATGAGGCGTCTTGCCTGTCATCGAAACAACAGTTGTTTATGCTTTTACAATAGAAGAGTCAGGTTGCAGTGCACTTTGCCACGGGTACGCTGACCTTGCTCTGAAATGCACCACCGTTTACTCCTGCGCTCGCCGTCCCCATGAGGCCGTACGCCTCCCACGCGCTTCGCTGCTACCTCTTCCCGTATTCGGGACGAAAGACTCTGCACAGATGAGTTCCGTGAACTCTGACTGCAGTTCAAGTTCGAGCGGTGGAAGACATACAAGAACAGTACGAATTCGAAACCATGCGGGCGCAATGTGCCGACTCGCGCAGAATTTCAGCATCGCAGGCAAGTCAAGAGGCTCCCTTTAAGCTTGAATTTTATTTTGTTTGATCAAGTTTACGATCTCTTCTGCAGTTTGAATTAATTAGGTTCCACTGTACACATTATATGGTGGCTTGGTTATTGGCGGGGAGTGCGAATGAGGTCCAAAAAAATCGAGCGCTCAGTTGCGGTGCGTCCAAAATTTCATGCGCTCTTATACATTGGCTCTCTGGGCCATGTCGCGGTGCCGCGAAAAAGTCCGAGTAAGCAAGCATGTTCGAAAAATCAGGCGTCCGAATTTTCGGTCGTCGACTGTATATCGAACCCCCCAGCGCCAAACTGTGCCCATTCAGATGGCAGGCGGCAGGCTTCGCCACACTGCAAGAGTGTCTGGTGGTGATGCGGCAAGCGTTCGTGCCAAGGTTTGCACTTTTATCTCGCACTCCCCAACAGTGGCGCATAGGTTTGCAGTCCGGCACTCAGCACGCGTTCACACCTCTGGCATCTGTCAGCATTGCCATGGAAGCAGCACCACAGGCAGTTGTAAGTGTGCAGTAAAAATCCTGTGCTCATGTTGGCTGTCGCAGAGTTGTGAAAATGGCGATATGTGAGGAAGCCACTGTAGGTGCTTAACCTGTGCTCGCAGTGCTGTGCGGGGAAGTCAACCTAACTGCCACTCTGTTTATTGCGTGCGGCCTGCGGAATTGCCGCAGGCACCTTCTAAACGCCGCCAAAACCTGGGAAAACATCTCTGCTTCTCTAGTAAAGATCGCCAGAATTGCTGTCCCTTCAATGACTAAATTGCGCCGCTGTTGCGCGCGTTTCTGACGCAATTTCGTATTATGAATTTCGGCTTTAGCAAACTATTTTACGATTTTTTACTTGTTCACTATAACGAGGTTTCACTGTATCTACACATTATTTCTTGGCATTTTCTAGCTTATATAAGCTCAGTTTTTATTGAAGGTAGTGTCTTTGTCAAAATGCAGAAATCTGTTGGTAGAGGCCAAGTTCAATTTGTCGTCATTCTCTTAATAATCGTAGTAGTGCCTTGCTCAGTGTACTCTATTTTGGGCTTGTTTCTGTACAGGGTGGACCACTTATCGAGTGACTTTATACTGGAGGGCATCAACTGTGATTCCATACATGGGAGCAGGTGAGGCGCACGCAGCAGTCTGTGCAGTTACTTTTTTTTTTTTTCACTATGTTGCCATGGGGTCTGTTGCGTTTTTTCTCCATGCTCTGTTCATAGCTACATGTGCAGCCTTATCATTTCATCATTTGCCACCTGGAGCAAGCTAGCTATTGTGTGGCAGTTTAGACGCTGCACTATCGTGTTTGAAGATTCATAGTTTTTGGTTGAATGGCTGTGTTGTAGTGGATGTTAAAGAGTAATCACTCCTTTCTGTTCATTTGTTTATCACTCCCATTTGTGTCTTCGGGGCCTGAAGAAAGCATGCACTTATTTTCTGGGCCACATTTAAATAGAGCATGGTCAATAGGGTTGGTTACCTTTATTTCACTGACTGCTGAATTTATGCGTCACTATAGCTGCTGCCAAGCTTTCTTGCTTGAAGGCTTATATATATATATAAGTTCAGGTCCTGTACAAGCCTACTTGTCTCTATTCTGGTTTGCCTTGCTGTGACGGTATAGTTATTGCTGCAAG
This sequence comes from Amblyomma americanum, assembly GCF_052857255.1. NCBI lineage: Eukaryota > Metazoa > Arthropoda > Arachnida > Ixodida > Ixodidae > Amblyomma > Amblyomma americanum. The sequence goes on along the minus strand of NC_135506.1, from coordinate 67,548,997 downwards.
AAAGTCCTCTTGCATTCATTTTATGTGCACACGTGACTTTACAGGGAACAGTGTGACCGGGAGCAAGCACTTGAAGACTTCCGGGATGGGAAAGTGCGGATATTGATTGCCACTGATGTTGCAGCGCGAGGGTTGGACATAAAGGATGTGACGTGAGTGAACGATGCATGATAGTCTAGCATCATGAATGCCGCCATCTTATTTTGGAGATCCTTTTTGCTGCTAAATGTCACAACATGGAGTGCTGCTTTGATACAACTGTTGCACCACAGCCTATTGATTGTTGATAAGCAGCCCATCAGAATTGGGTGCGCAGAAATTGCCGTCAGAATTTATGTGTGCACATTCAAAGTGCTGATTTGAATAAAAGCAAGAGAAAGAAAGCTCATGCACCAAGCGTACCTTATGCTCATTTTTTGTTTTGTTAGTGGTGAGCAGGAAACCTTCAAAAATTTGACAGTAAGCCCAGAACTACATACACTAAATTTTAGTACAGGTAGGATATTCCTTGCTGCACTTAGGCCTCAAAGTGAAGAGCTTTGCCTTTGACTGTGTGGCTGGCGTAACCTCTTGTGTCAGCCCTTTGTTTATGATGTGCCTAATGGCTTGACATAACCCTCTCTTTATACTGACTGCAGGCATATATTCAATTACGATTTTCCCCGAAACGTAGAAGAATATGTTCATCGAGTGGGCCGCACGGGTCGAGCAGGGTAAGAGTTTCTCTTTTATTTTTTCTTTCTCAGATGGGTCGTGCGCTGTCTTTGGTCACCTCATAAGCGTGATGGAGCAGTTTTGTAGCTGTAACATGTCAAGCACATCTATTGGGAGATTTGTGTCGACTTAAGTGCTGATTTCTATTTAATGACCTCTTTTTTTACCGGGGAAGTTTGAGAGTTGTGGTGGTTGACTGATACGCTGAAATATTCGGTATAGTAATTAAATTACCTTAAGTGAACTCCGCACAACAATTTGAACAAAGCTCCAAGATATTTCTTTTTTTTTTTTGACACCACATTCTAGAATGCCAGTTTCAGGGTGAAATGCTTGGAAAATGGGTCTTTGACCCCACCTTGAGCAAATGAAAATACCTTGTGCCGTGGCGCTCTTTGGCCACAGATGCCCTTGCGCTTTAAAAATCTAGTGTCAATCTACTGTCAAGAATGTCAGAAGTTGGGCCTCACCATGATGCCTGGGATGTGCCTTCCTGTGACACTTTTTTCATGGTTCATTGAAAGTGGAAGGTGTTAGGGCTAATCACGGACTAAATTCACAAAACTAAGAGCAGCTTGGAAGCACTGGCTAGTCACTTGTTTGAATGGCTTTATGAGTTGGGCCTTTTGTTTTTCCTGTGCTTTTGGCTTGCTCTCACTTGTAGGGTGGCCCTGCGACTATGAATGTGTTTTAACAAAGCTGGCCAATGGTTGTTGCCAGGTGAAAGTGTCATAGGAGAAGGAAGCAATTGTCAATTAAAGACAAGCTTTTAAAAGGGCTGCTACTTCAGCGTCTTTCTTGTTAATGAACAAAACTAGTTTTGCTATATCAGGCCATTGTATAAAGGAGGGACATTGAAATTCCAGCTGCTTATTTTCTTCTTAAAGAGGGAAAAGTATCGCTTTTAATCATGGAATGTAATCTTTTTTGTTGAAATGTCTGTTTTTGAATCCACGCATTATGGTTGCTTATTAGAGGTAGTACAGGTTGGATAGCTGTCATTAGCGCATCCCTCATGTAAAACCCCTGTCCAAGGGGCATTTTAGGACTAAATAAATAAATAAATGCCTAGGACACCGCTTTTTTTTTTTTTTGCAGTAGCTCTAAAAATTTGTGTAAAAGCTTGCGCCTGCTAGTGTAGGCTCAAGGGTGTTTAAACTTTTTCTGTGCAAGTGTTGTGTGCGTTCAGAAAGATCCACCAGTCTTCTCTTGGCGCCATTTCTGAGATTCGACCCCATTGACTACATTGTGATTCTGCAAGAAAAACAACTACCGTATTTACTCACATAATTTGCAGACCCCCAACTTTTTGCCTGGTATTGCACAAGGTGGGAGTGGCGAGGGCACGAATTGTGCACTGTTTATCCGGCTTCCCGGATAAACAGTTCCAAAACTACAGAGCCATTTGCTGTCCAGTTTGTCACTAGTCAGCCGGTCTGCACGCGAGGGCGCTGTTTTATCACGACCGTTATCTCCTTTGCCTCCTGCTGGGTTCGAGATTGTAATGCTGCAAGTTTATTAGAAACTTAGCAGAGCGTGCGCAAACATACACAAAGGGATAGCGAACACTATAAAATGATGTATCGTACAGCGCCTGCGCCAAACGCTATTTGAAATTGACCCTTCACGTACGTTTGTGTTATGTACACTGTCTTTTGAATTTAGTGTGCCTGCTATAGCTGTCATTATGGTGGTGCCTATGTCACCTGCTTTGGAGAGAATAGGGGATAATCAAAATTCGGCAAGTGCACTTTCCTGCATAACAATGTTGCCCAAAACAAGATGGCTGACCATGTGTTTCCAGCTGACACAAAGCAAGAAGGACTAGTTTTTTGTTTGACTCTTCCAAAATATATTACTTTCATTCTATCCAAACCCTTAGCACCTGACCTGTAGCCCATGCAGTTTTTTTATAGAGAAGTCTGCTATCATGTATTTGGCAGCATGGTTATGGGGAAAAGCACACTTGCGGAATTTTGAATATCCCCTATTGGTCATTGTTATTGGGTTTTTAGGCATACAACAGTACAGGTGATATTCGCTTTGCCTCCTCTTGCTGACAACAGAATGAATAACGGATAAACTTGCCCTAATTTCGTTTCTGTGTGACTATTCCGCCGTTCCTAACCCTAACAAGACACCGCCGAGTGTGGATTGCCGTGATTTGGATTCTTACACCAAGGTAGTCATAGCCTTGCCAAAAGTTGCTTTTTTTGGCAGTAGGGGTCCGAAAGAACTTGGCATAATGTTATTGAAAACCTTGCTTGGTTCAGTTCTCTAAAAAAAAAAATGCCCCCAGCTTGACTGAGTAGTGTTTGACTGAACTGACTATGGAACTGGCTATCTACACGATAAGACTGGGATAACCTTGGCAAAGTGCAAAAATGTGGCGCAATATAGTAGCTTATTTTACCTCGAGATGGCGTTACTGCAGCCTGCGTTATCGTTGCGTTCGGGTTTGCGTACGGTAAACTAAACGTGCTCATGCGATTTCCACTGTAACCTCCCGTTAAATGCTTGTGTATAACATACTACGTAAGCGCTCACATGCGACACTGAAAGTCTTAATACTTTGAGCTCCGCACGCACTGTCATGCCATCCCGCGAGGGTGCTACATTATACTTGAGGCAGGACGGGAGGGGGTAGGCAGGCGTCTTACGTTTTGGAGGTTTTTTTTTTTCCGGCCTACGAGGGATGTGATGGGTGGGGGTCTACATATACGCCGCAGTATACAGTATGTACTGCGCATTATGAACTTTGTAGCGTATTCTAGGATGTGTTCTAGAAAACTATCATGCAATTTGTGCAGCCCCTTTTCGAAGCTTTGATTTAAAGAAATATAATCAAGTGAGTAAGCACTGTAATTCTTCTCTTGCATTTTCAGTAGACAGTGTTTAAAGCTTTACCACACCTAACCAGTAGCGAAATTGCCTATAGCAGGATACAATTTAAAAAAACAGCAGTTGCTAACACTGAACTATGGTCTGTAGCATCTTGTGTTACTCCGCTGGCCAATCTGAAAGGTAAATGAAATCAGCTGTTTAATGTTTGACTGTGTATTGAACTAGCCAGTCATCAAAATTCTAGGCTTATAATTTTTTCTCTTGTGATTTGCTTCTTGTTTAGGTAACAAGAACAAGAAAAGTTTTAACGGACTACTTGTGAAGGAATTATGTGCGGCTGTTGTAAATATGGGCAGAGCTTCACTGCAGACAAGTTGTTTCCAACTGTAGTATCCTACATTGAAGGAAGGCTTAAAAGGGACTCAGAAAGGGCTCCCAATAAAGTTGCAATATCTCTGGGGTGTTAAAAGACGACTGTTCATAATTATCCCCCAGCAAGAATTATTTCAATGCGTTTTGGGGAAGCTGAGTTATATGCAGACAAAATTTGAACTTCCGCGCTCTCGCGCTTTTTCCTCTTGCACGTGAAAACAGCGGTGCTCCTCCGCTGACCCCACCCACTCAGCCCCTCCCCTACCTCCGCTGGCTGCGGTGCGTGCGCATTAGCCGAGGCCGTGGTAGCGCGGGACGTCTGAAAGAATTTGGCGCTGTGAACCAATGATAACCCTCGGCTGCTGACGCCACTTGCACGACGTGGCGTCGCATGCCAGGTTTTCGCGCAAAAGCTTGGCACCGTGCGTCGCTGCAAGGTGCGAAAGCGGGAATTTTAAAAAATGTGTTTTAAATTTCTTGCTTGCTTTTGAGGTCTCGTACGCAGCGTGGACGCTCGGTGTCCTGTACTTTACATTGTGCAGGCATGTTAAAGCCAAGCTCAAACACCCCTTTCTGTGGCCCTTTAGAAGCTGGTGTTGAGAAGAAATTTTCACCATTAAAAGGGTGATTCTGAATTCTGAACTGAAATAAACATTTTATATCAAGAAATATTTTAATCTTCAAATTTAGTTTCGGCATATATGAGTTAAAGTACTCTGTTTGTGCACTTCAAGCTTTTGGTATTGATTTTTTGCCTACCGTTGATGGCAGCCATCGCAGCCATCAGCTGACATAGTTACTGAGATGGAATGCTTGCTTTCTTTTGCTGCTCTTGCAGGCGCCGCGGTGAGTCTATCACACTGGTTACTCGTGACAACTGGAGACAGGCTCGCGAGCTGATCAACATCTTGGAAGAGGCCAACCAAGAAGTTCCTCAAGAACTGTATGCAATGGCTGAACGTTTTGATGCCTGGAAGAAGCGACGTGATGAGGAGGAGCATGCCTGTGGCTTTGACCGTGGCAGCCGAAGTGGTGGTTACCGAAGAGGTGGTGGTGGTAGCGGTTGGGGAGGTGGGGGCAACCGGAGCCGGTGGTGAAGGGATCACCTTTGTGTGCTGCCCTGTTCACCATGTTGTCATGTCATTGAAATATAGGGCCTGCTTAGGTCAAAAGTGCAGTCTTAAAAAGTATTTTTGATTAAAGGTTGCTCTTGTTAATTTTTTTACTTTGTGATCATGGTGGCCAGAGCCGATTTTGTAGAGTTGCATGTTTTTTTTTTAGGTAAGTCCTGTCGAAGGAGTGCTTCAGTAGTTTATTTGCTGGCAACTTTTTCTCATGTAGCATGATGTGCAGTTTTGAACGTTTGAGAGTTGCAAATGTTTGCTTTGGTTTCAGTTAAATTTAAGGATTGGTCCAGTAGATCACTTTGACTATTGAATTCCTGGTCTGACTGCTTGGCTGCTGAGGCTTAACAAAGTATGTCCCACTGTCCATGCCTATATTGCACACTATAAATATAAAGCACAGATATGTGTGCCTTTTGTGATAACCATGTGTGTGCATTTGATACTTCACTTGCAAGGAGCTCCACCCAGGTTTCGCTCATGTTTGCCCATCACTATGGTGATGAGTTAGGTGGTTCCATAGTCAAGAGCAGATATCCAGTCCTCTACATATTAAAATGCATTGATGCACAGTTCAAATTTATCAACAGGCTACCGAGAGGGGCTTTTCGGTTTAAACCGAAAAAAAAAAAACGATAAAAGTATACTGAATTCAGTTTCTACTGAGAAAGGTCAGTATTCTTGGCATACAAGGCATAGCTTGCTGGCTGTTGAGTAGAAGTTACAATTGAAAATTAAATAAGCAGGGATGCCAACGGTGTGATCCAATGGTGATGTTGTTGGATAAGCAGCGTAGATGTGTGATTTCAGGTGTTTTTTTGCTAGCTTTCATGGCTCTGCAGACTATGAAGCATCGCCTGCGTGCCGCCTGCTAGAAAGCACCGTTTGTTCACTGTCATCACCCACTTAATAGCTTGTGTATTTAATTATCAAATGCACGTAGGACATGGCGCGAAACTGTGCATGGGCGTCGCAAGCATAACATTGTTGCTACAGCGACAATCAACTCGCAGATTTCCCGATTCCCTGCCCTCTTGCTCAACCCATTGCGACAACCCAACAATAACTTGTCAGCCTAGTTCTTCGAAGTGAACTTCGAATTTCACTTTTGTTTGCCGGATATCTTATTTAACTTGATTGATTTTTTGATGATAATAGCAACTACTTCTATGAGCACAGCGCCAGGTATACTATCTGTGTGTTAAATACTGCTAAATAAGCGGTTCGTGCTGAAAAAACACAGTGTCTTTGACCACATGGGGTGGCCACATTGAAGGAACTGAAAAAAGTCTGATCAGTTGTCAAAAATAATATGAAAAAACCAAACTTTTGCATTCTGAAATTAACGTCTAAAAAAATCCAGTTATTGCCTGGAGAATTTGGCATAGTCCAACCCCTAAATAAGGCATATTTATTTGCGTGACAAACCCACTTTATTTTTTTCCAAAAAAGTTGACATCAGTTTCCAGGGATGGTTCATTGGTAAATGCAAAGTGCAGAAAACGTAGGGACACAAGAAAGACAATGTACAATCACTACTCCCAACTAAATTTTATTAGTGACTGATCCGAATATAATAGGTACAAGAAAGGGGAAAGAAAATGGTTTGAACAGGAAGTGTCGTGCACTTTGACCATTTCTGAGGCTTGTCTGAAGCCGCTTGTTATAAGGGGGAACAATGGTCTTTGGACCAAAAAATGACCCAAAAATCTATTTTTTAAAAATGACATTTTTGGAGCCTATAGCTATTATTCTTCAACTGTACCAGTTTGCTCCTCGAGGAAATTTGTATTTTGACCATAATATTAAATTTGGATAATATTAAATTTCTGCAGGAGCAAGCGATTTAACACCATGAAAATTTTGGACACTTGGCTGTCTTAGTACGTCAATATCTCGACGTCTAGGACAGGTAGACGTGTCATATTGTTTACTAAGGCAAGCTGAAGGCACAATGTATGCAATAATCAAAGCACAATTGTTCAATCACGCTTCAACAATTTATAATTTTGCAAAGTATATGTATGCATGATATTCACACTTTGAATGCTGCTTGTAAGTGCTGTAAAATTAGTAATGAGGGTAAAATGAAAAAACTTTGATTATTGCACTCTTCACTCACCATACCATGTAGCCATGGGTTAAAAATTATTTTTTATTGAGCCATGTTTTTTGTACCAAGGTACTGATAAATGACTAATTAAAATATCTTGGGGACTAACAAATGAATTTAAAAAGCAATTTCATATTTGAAATCAGTATAAAAAAACAGCAAGTTGATACAGTTTCATTAGGATTGGACAAAAAAATAGGAAAAAAGGAAAATAGGTATAAGGCCAGTGTCCCCTCTTACTGAAAGACTGCGCACACAATACAGAGAAAGGAAACGACAACACGAACGCTCGTGTTGTCGTTTCCTTTCCCTGTATTGTGTGCGCTGTTTTTCAGTATGAGTACATGCCAACTCGCCCAGTCTACTACTTTGGTCCCTTCTTAACCGAGTAGGTCGTCTCTTAGTTTCTTGGACCTGAGGTTTGCGTATTCAAGTTCACATGTGGGCTAGGCGTATGAGCCATGAGGCAAGAAAGCGCTGTTACCCTTTGCTTCAGTGCACATGGAGCTCATAAAAAGGAGCATCGTGCAACCGGCTCCGAATGCATTGTGAAAGTCCTGCCCCCCACTTGACTAACCAAGTTTCTTGAGGCAGATTGAAAGGCCAAAGTCGAGCGGTTATCCCGCCCATCTGCTTTGGGCTGTGTCTGAAGGCATCCTGAAATAACAGAAGAATGGTGGTGACAAGGTGCCTAAAAAAAAATTGCGGCTCCACTCCACACTGTGAAGGTGGTCGGACAGCGAAGCTACGCTGTTGGCATTCAATTTTTAGCCTGGCGTTTTTTGCTTACGACAACGACATGAAAACGCTATCGTAATCTTTATCGGAAAATACGCGGGGAGAAGGAATGTGCTTCGCATTGTTTGCAGACAAAGTTATCATACATTGTGCGGTTTGCACTTCACACGAGGGTTTTGAATGACGTCAACCTCTTTCTAAGCAGCTGCAAACCTAATGTTTATAGGAACGCGTAGTTGTAAATGTTGGCAACGCGCTATTCCTTCCCTTGTGGCACGGTGTGGGTGTCCACCAAGATACGTATTTACACGATTGTAAGTCGAATAGACTCAAATGTAAGTTGACCCCCCCAAATCACATTTCCGAAAAATAAAAAAAAGCTTCCGAGGTTGTTTAAGCTTGGCCTTGAATAGTTGAACGCAATAACATTATCCAGCGGCCGGCATCGCCAGCCGCTATCAGCTGCCGCGCGCGGGTGTGCCCGTGGGCAAACCAAAACGAAACTGTATTATTCACTGGACTACTCGTTCACACTTGTGCCATCGTCCTCACTAGCGCTGCCGTCATGATCGCTGCTGTGGTCTTGCAGCACGTCGTTCTAATGTCATCGTCCAGCGAAATCTCGCACATCGCAAACAGCCACATCATGACATCGCGTGGAACAGCTGAAAATTTTCCTTGTTGCAGCTGCCACACCTGTATCGCCCGTTGCGACCCGGCGCGCGGCTGTTTGTTTCTTCGGCGTAAAAAAATGGCAGTCATCTTGAATGTAGCCGTGAACGAGCGCTGGTCGCTTGCTGGTCTTGGAGCACAAATGATGACTGATGAAGCCCTACATTAAAAACTTGTGAAATGGCAGTGCTTAGAACCGACGACCTATGTTAGGCGTCTTAATGCACAATATTCGATCCCTGCCTCAGCATCGGCGTATTTATTTGCGATGTGTTTCGTGTACTTTCCTACAGCCTTTTAAAATAATTTAATGTAAATAGATTATAATTTCAATGTAATAAAATAACATGCTTTAAAAAGAGCTGTGGCGATGGCGTAGTGGTCAGAAGCAGTGGCCAGCGGAACTGATTCTTTAGCGCCGCCGCGTGTTCGGATCCCACTCCCTCAGCTATGAAGTTTTTTTTTTTATTTCTTTAGTGTCTTCATTTATTGCAGTGCCAGCTTTGCGCTGAAGTGAAGCTCTTATGCTGCTGCTTAACATAAAACATTATTCAGGCCACTTGAAAATCAAACGGGTCGCTAAAATGCAGAATTTGGGCTGATTAATGTTAACCCCTAGCTCCCCGAGTCTTGAGTAAGCGATTCCTGTGGTTGCCATTGTAGTGCCCTAGCGCTTCCACACCTTCAAAAAGCGGTTGTCTGTCTTTCAGAAGCCTGTTTCTACCACGTGGGCCACCTTGATCACGTGACATTGTGATGTCATCGCAAGCTGCCCAGCAGATTGTGAGCAAGCTGCCCACCGTGGCAGTTCAAATAATGATTAGTCTAGAGATTCCTCAGGGTCGATATAGGTTTCACAAGCCCCACGAATAGCAGCACTTGTCATCACAGGGCAGTAGCGCATAGCACATCTGCTCAAGAGCGGAATCAGGTCTCCCAGAGATCTGTGAATATAGAGATTGACCAATTCTACCGCAGTACATGTCTAACATGATGCAATATCATGCGAACGTACATTATATGATATATCAACAAAAGTAAGCCAGTTCAGGTCGAGCAAAAGCATAAAATGTCAAGATAAACCATGAAAAACCAGATCTGATGGTGCTAGCACACGATAGGTAATTCATGGTCAACCCCAGACTAAACTGCCCGTGATTTTTTTACTTGCACGTCTATGCATTACCCAAACGCTGAGTGTCAATTCCCTACCATACCTGCAAGAAATTTGGTTCATAAAATCAGGAGCATGATTACATGGTCACACGTCTCACCAGAGACAGGAATAAACCAAGAGATGTTCCAGTATTTGGAGAGCAGTACAACATTTTTTCTAGCACATCGTACAATGCAAGGCCAAGCGAGCGATGATGGAGACCAGGGTAGTTAGCTGCTGCTTTATTTCCATGGTAACGATATTTATTGGGGTTGGTTTTGCCCACCACATTGTGGCACTGTTTTCCTATACCGCAATTCCAGCGAAAATAGAAAATATACGACTGTACTGAACTACTCGCAGTGTGAATGAAAAAATTCCACACCACCGTCGCCAACTGGCATTGATTTGACAATGGAATTTTCGCAGAATTTTTTTTTTGCGCTGCAGCCAATTCCTTCAAACCTCACTGAGCTGAAATCGGTCCTCGTTGCGGGAAACAAGGCTTAGAGCTTGGGAATTCAACAGCCTTACTAGGTATAACTTTTACATGTTTTACTCTACACTGGTATTCTGACAGACTCGGGGCAGGTAATGAAAATGTTGGCTGCGGTACCACAGTTCCCATAGGACCGGCAGCCACCCACACGGCCCGGCCAGTGCCCCCTTGTTAGCGCACTATGAACGGTGTTTTACTTGAGCCTTTACACAGTCTCCAAAAAAAAAAGTTTTTTGAGTTAGAAGAGCGCTTTTTTCAGCATAGTATTCGCAGCCGTGTAGTACTATCGGCAAGGTAAAACGCGAACAAGATAACTGAGCCGCGAACCGCAAAATAACAAGCTCTTAGCCAAGGGAAGCTCTTTACTAATGGAGGTTAATGTCACTTCAAAAGCGAGAAGACTCTTCTAAAGAAGTGTTTATTGACCTCTCTTTTATTTGCTCTGTAGGAGTTAATATATTGGTGTATTTGTGTTCTTATCTCAATTTTCTTGTTCGCGTTTCTTCGTTGCTGATAGTACATCGCGGCGACTGAGAAGGTGTGCTGCACCCGCCTTTCGTGTTCGCCTTGTGTACCTCCAGACTGCAGAAACTACGTCTTCCCCAGGAACCTTCACCCCAAGAAATAGCGTTTTAAAACGGGCATTCATAACTGGGAGCACAGAAAAAAAAATATTAGCCTGGAGTACGGTGGGGGCCGCCACCTTCGCCCTCAGACAATGTTTTGCTCACCCTCACCTCATCATATCTTTCCTCTCTCACCTCACCATATCTTCCCTCCCACGCCCTCACCTCACCTTGTCTTTCCTCCCTCACCCTCGTCCTCACGAATTCTCATGCGCCCATCCTCCGTCACCTCACTGAGTGAAATCATCATGAGGTGAGGGTGAGGACGCCCTTGTGAGGATGCCCATCTCTGGTTACATGTGATGGCTTCTAACTATGTGGCGCATGGTGAAGCCGTTTTCTGAATGTGACATTAAACACAAAATGACACTTCATCATCATCAACACTAACTTCACAAAGAAAACATCGCTGAACTCGCAACAAATGTACAGTAATTCTGAAATATGGGATGTTCCGAAATGCTTGATGTTTCTCAACAAAATAGACGTGCAAATTGTGCAGCAATAATAGCATAATAATAGCTTAAATAGCATAGTTCTGAGAAAATATATTTGTGCACATAAATAATAATTGGTTTTTTGGGGAAAGGAAATGGCGCAGTATCTGTCTCATATCTTTGGACACCTGAACCGCGCCGTAAGAGAAGGGATATAGGAGGGAGTGAAAGAAGAAAGGAAGAATAGGTGCCGTAGTGGAGGGCTCCGGAATAATTTCGACCACCTGGGGATCTTTAACGTGCACTGTCATCGCACAGCACACGGGCGCCTTAGCGTTTTTCCTCCATAAAAACGCAGCCGCCGCGGTCGGGTTCGAACCCGGGAACTCCGGATCAGTAGTCGAGCGCCCTAACCACTGAGCCACCGCGGCGGGGCTTTGTGCACATAAAGAATTCTGTTTTTTTACTTGAACCTCTATAATTGCCGCAATAAGTGAGTGTTTATGCTAGGGTGTTCAAGGTCAGCCTCGCTCACTCAGGAATTCAATAACCAGAAATGTAGCCGCAGTTGCAAATAGAAACAAGAAAAATTTATTTTGCCAACAAAGTTGATAAACAGCACTAGAGTATTGCAGTGACAACTTTCGAACTCACTTGCTGTGGAATTTAAGCAACAGCTGTATTTCAAAGCGGTCATCGGACAGCTTGCGTTGCTCCTTAGTGATTATGTCCGTACCAACACTAAATAGGTGCTCGATGGACGCTGGTACTCCTGTATTCACTTTCAGGAAGAGCTGGTGAACACGTAGAAAGTTTTCCTTGAGCCCACTCAGTGCAAAGTTACGCGCCACCAGAAGGTACCGAGACAGTTCTCCGTCATCAGTTGCCGACGATGTCGAGAAGCCGTTCCCGAAGAAGTCATCTCTGTTGTGCTGGAGCTGAGGTGGTTCGCTGTACCCCGAGTCTGGATGCCGTCAAGCTGAATAACTAGTACCGTGACACCTCACGTTAGCGGAAAATATCAGCATAATTACGTTACCCGTTACAGCTCCGAAATGGTAAAGAGTGGGTAACTAAGTTTCCGGAAAAAGTAACGCGTTACCGCCAACACTGCTCCAGGCGTAGAAGGGTCTCCCTGTCCTCCAATGCAGGTCTGAGCACGGCCGCTGAAGGCACGAGCTGCCTCCAATGAGTGGTCGTGCCTTGAGGTTCTCTAGGCCCCTCAGGGGAGGGTCCACCGGGCAGAGGGAGAGGATGTGGAGCGAAGAGGCTCTGGGCATAGTGTTGAGGTAAAGTTCCTTGATAATTTTATCAAGGGGCTTTAGGTGCAGGCAGGAGTGGGGAAAGAAGGATGATAGTGGGCTAAGGTAAGGGGAGTGTGTGTGTAGTCTGCGCCAGTGTGTTGCGTGTTTGTTGCTTGGAGAGTGGTGGGACGGGGGGTAGATTTGGCGCTCTGTAGGTGGTAGGGGAAACTTTTATTTCCAACGATGGAAATGGTAGGGCGAGCCCCCTACATGACACTCGGACGCTTCCTCACTGTGAGGAGGCACCACTGCAAAGAGGATAGCCCTTGGAGAGCAATCCTCGGAGCGCTGGAGATGAGCCGGCGCTGTTCAAAAGTTTCGGTCATAAAGAGTCTCCATAAGACTCCGCCACGGTCGGGGATGGAGGATGAGGGAAGGTGGGGCATGTGAGCAGGGTGTGTAGAAAGTCTCCTGGTTGGCCGCAAAGTTTGCATGACGAGGGAAATTGGTCTGGGTATCGGGCATGTAGCAGTATGAGGTATGGAGCAGTCCGAGTTTGTAGCCGTCGCCACTGTGCGGCCTGCGCTATGGCGAGGGATGGGGCTGGGGGTGCGCACTCCCTTCGTTCCTGGTAGTACGAGAGAATGTCACGGAAGGAGAGCAAGTGCTCCTCGGCCCGTAAAAGGGGCCCAACTCCCGCCCGGAATGTGAGACTTCGGGGTAAGGAGTGAGCCTCCTCGTTGCCAGGGAGGCCGGCATGTGCTGGCGTCCAGATGAAGGTTATAGGGCGCCTGGGGTGCCAGAAGCGTAGTAAACGAGCAGCAGTGCGGGATATGTAGCCATTGGCATAGTTGAGAAAAAGAGATAATTTGTAAGGTGTTCTAGTGTTTCCACTGCACCGCATCCGTCTCACACATCACTCGTCGCAATTTCGTGACGCACCCGTCGTTCCCCCGTGCCACACGCAGCCAATGCGCGCGCGGAGGATCGTTGTGACCTTGTAAGTGCGCGACAGCCGGTGATTCTGTCGATGCGCTCACCTCCAGCGATGCGTGGGTCGGGGTGCTGCTTTCGGAGATGGTTGTGGATGGCCGCACGCACGTCCTCCAGCGCAAGGGGCAGATCGCTGGCAGGTAGGTGCAGCGGTCGCGAGGTCGTCAGCTTCTTCGTTGCCGGCGATGCCGCAGTGACCGGGCACCCACTGTGCACGCACGGCACAACCTCTCTGCGCGTGGCGCTCGATGCGCGACCGAATTTCCCGCACTAGTGGGGTACCACGGCCGTTAGATTGCAGGCGGCTGAGGGCGGCGCGGGAGTCGCACAGCAGAGCACTCCTGGGCGGCGGAGGGCCGAGGGTGAGCAGCAGGTCCAGCCCGAGCCGGATCCCTATCAACTCCGCCGTGGTGGAAGAGCCCAGGAAGGCTGCGTGTTGCTGGCTGTGCAGTCGCAGGGCGGGGATGGTCGCCGCCGCAGCAAGGGAGCAGCTGTGGCTCTGGAATAATTTCGACCACCTGGGGATCTTTAACTGACCAAGGGAGCCAGTTATGCGCTCCTTCAAAATCATTGTAGAACGTTGTCAGTACCAAAGCCAATGAACACTGACAGCTTAGAGCTTCTAGAGAGTGAGAGAGAGACAATAATAATCATTGGTTTTTGGGTAAATGAAATGGCGCAGTATTTGTCTCGTATGTCGTTGGCAACCTGAACTGTGCCGCAAGGGAAGGGGTAAAGGAGGGAATGAAAGGTGCCTTAGTGGAGGGATCCGGAGAAACCCTTATTTCCACCAGACATGGTGGGGGTTCACACCTCGCGGAACGCACGCAGGCGACCGGAGGGTGCCCCCAACCGCACACTAAGGACTAGTGGACGAACTTTGCCACAGCCTCAGTCGCCAGCTGCATTATGAAGCGTTGTAGCTTTAAATCGTGGCATCGCAGCGTGGTCTCCCACTCCGTTTTATTTCTGAATTTGTCGGAGTGCGTCCACTCCCATATTATATGGTCTAACGTGCCTACCGCCCTGCAGAATTTGCATTTAGCGTCTCTCTCGTCTGAGTCATGCTTCTCCACAAGGGAGACATGCCGTTCCCAGCCTGCAGGCGCCGCCAAGTGCGGCCTCCGAAGTGCCGAGTGGTGGAGCGTAGACCCTCCTTCCGAGCTTGAAATGTTCGGTTATTTCGTGGAATGAATGCAGGGTGTCTTTTGAATCGCTAACGTCTGGCGGCGACGCGGCTCCCCGGAAGAGAGATGCTCGGGCGAGCCTGTGCGCTGCCTCGTTGCAGGCCATTTCTGCGTGAGCTGGTGCACAGATCAGGGAGGTCCCCCTGTCGAGCGTTCCTTCCTCTAAGACATCTCTCGCTTCTAGCGATATTCTACCTCTGCTATAGTTCCTGATGGCTGTCTTACTATCGCTAACCACGTACCTGGCCTTAGTGCTGCGTTTCTGCCACAACGCTGTCAATGCTAACGCATGCAGCGCACATCTGTCACTACCGTCGCGTAGCTTAATGCGCGACTGACGTGTCCACTTTCTCAGGGGGCCAGCTATGCTCCTTTCCTTTGCTTTCGTAGCTTCCGCTCTTCATCGGTTCGGTGGGGGTGAAAACATTTATTAGCTATACAAGGAACAAGAGATATGCTTGGATCAGCCCGTGAGGGACCGGTCCTTACAAGCACTAGGTGGAGGTCCCTAGTTTTGGACCCCAGTGGCGGTAGCCGCCGACCAGGCCGCGACCCACTAAGGCTGTTGGGCCTGTAAGTTGCGGCAGCCGAGCAGGGTCGCCTCCCAGTCCTCCCGGGTTGAGTTGGGGATGGGCGGAATAGCCGGGTTGGAGGGGTAGGCCCACACCATCTGATAGGTGTCCAAAGACGCCGCTCTACATTGCGGGCAACTGCCGTTAAAGGAGGGGTAAAAATGTTTTAGGGCTGCCGGGAACAACAATGTATTGGTGAGAAGGCGGAGAATGCGCCGCTCATCCGCCTTCTTGAGGCCTTTACATGGGCGGGGGTAAAGGCGATGACTATCTTGATAGTATATTGCAATATCTTTGAAGGTATAGACCGGACTAAAATCGGGTTCCTGATCGAGTGGGGAGGGGAAAACAGCCCGGCGAGAGAGGGCGCGGACGGCTGCGTCTGCTGCCTCGTTTCCTGCCAACCCCTGATGAGCAGGAGCCCATATGAGGTGACGGTGTGGGGGGTCCGTATCCCGTATGCAATTTAGGTAGATTCTGTTGCCTATGAAGGGAGTCCAGCCTTGTCCGACGTTCCGACAGGGCCCTCGCGAGTCGGTGAGTATGTATTTTGAATTGAGGCTGCGAGAGCAATCGCGGCCTCTTCTGCGTGTGTTGCACTGCGGGCTCTGAAGTTGTGTTGCTGTTGTGAGCTACCACGCCCGTGTACCATCCCCCGTGGTGAGAGGCGACCACGTAGCATACACATGTTTTGTTACCGTAATGTCGGGCTAGGGCTTCCGCTCGTGCCAGACGCCGACCATTATGGTCTTCGTGTGAAGTCTGGAAGAGGTCGCACATGTAGGACGCGTCTCCACAGTTCTGGGATGTGAAACCTGTCTTCCATGGGAGTGGTGTGTTGGATATTTGTGTCAGTATGGCTATCTATGGAAACTGCCAGTTGCTCGACCACAAACGTAGACAGAAAGATGCAGCTTTTCGCTTTCGACCAGGGTCGACCAGAGCTAAACCACCAGCAATTTTTTTTCATATAGCTTTACAAAAACGCGGACTCTAAAACGTAATGTTTCACATCACCCACAACATCACAGTGTACACACATAGGTCAGGTAGCGCTATGAATATTGTCAGGAAGTGGTGACTGCAGTCCGGCGAGCAGAAAGGCTGCGAAAATGGTGTCTAAACAAAATTGTTTGGGCAGACTTGCGCCCACAGTGGACTGAATCACTCGGCGGCGGCGTAGCAACAAGCGTGCTCGGCGGTCGTCGAACAGAATGCCCACCGCTCTCGGCTGTGCTCATTTAAAGCTTATAGCGAACTTTCGTGATAAAGCGTGCAAAGTTACTAGAACATTCTGGAACAATGTAGAATCAGCTCTGGCTAGATACCACCATTCGAGATAAATCTGGTCGCGTCTTGCATCGCAATCAAAGCGATAAAGCAACGTGGCGGCAGACTTGAAGAATGAACAAACACTGCTATGATTCGCGGCATTACTCCCCTCTGAAAGAAGTATCGGCCCGATGCATTGAAACAAATAAGGCGACTAGCAACAAATATAACGGATCGTGCGAATATAAACGCAGAGTGTGGAAATGCAGCGTCCGTAATCGCGCATAATAGGGCTTCAGACGAACGACATGGACAACTTCTGGTCGTAAGCGGCGTCGCTGGGATGCAGTCATTGCGTCAGGGATGACTTCATAATCCTGTTCACCTAGCCGACAAAGAACCTTGTACGGGCCGGAATAGCGGCGCAAAAGCTTTTCACTCAATCCACGGCGGCGAATGGGCGTCCAAACCCAGACTTGGTCTCCTGGCTTGTATTCCGCGTTGCGTCTTTGTAGGTTCTAGCGTCTGGCGTCGGTCCGCTGCAAGTCTTTGATCCGTCATCGGGCAAGCCTTCGAGCTTCTGCGCGTTGTACGTATAGGCGGCGACGTCGACGTTCTCTTCTTCGGTAACGGTGGGCAGCACGGCGTCTAGCCTGGTCGTGGCCTCCCTTCCATGGACGAGCCTAAAAGGCGTCATCTCGGTGGCTTCCTGCACTGCGGTGTTGTAGGCGAAGACGACGTAAGGCGGGATGACGTCCCAGGTTTTGTGTTCGGCACCGACATACATGGCGAGCAGATCGGCGATGGTTTTGTTCAGGCGCTCGGTCAGTTCGTTGGTCTGCGGGTGGTATGCAGTTGTCCTCCGGTGGCTGGTTTGGATGTAACGCAGGATGGCTTGCGTTAGTTCCGCCTTGCATGCTGTTACTCTGTCCATGAGTAGCACATCGGGGGCGCCGTGTCGCAGAAGAATTCACTCCACGAAAAATTTGGCGACTTCTGCTGCTGTTCCGTTCGGTAGGGCTTTTGTCTCGGCGTAGCGGGTCAGGTAGTCGGTCGCTGTGATGATCCACTTATTTCCAGACGCTGACGTTGGAAAAGGGCCAAGCAAGTCTATGCCGATCTGCTGAGAGGGCCTTGAGGGGTTTCAATGGTTTTCAGAAATCCTGCTGGTCGGGTGGGGAGGGGGTCTTTTGTCGCTGACAATCTCGGCAGGTTTTCACATAATGTGCGACATCGGTAAACAGTCAGGGCCGGTAATATTTGTCTTGAATGCGGCGGAGGGTGCGAGTAAACCCAAGATGTCCAGGTGTTGGCTCGTCGTGTGAAGCCTGTAGAACTTCTTCGCGGAGACAAGCAGGTGCAACAAGGAGGTAGGCATTTTTAAGCGATGTTTATTGCCTCGGCGCATAAAAACAATGAAATGAGAGATGAGTAAGATGCTTAAATAAATGAAGAAAGGTTGGATGATCTGATAAATCAAGAAGTGAACGATATGAACCCTGTGTCCAGGCAATATAGCAGTCCGGATTGTCCGGTGAGAGTCCCACTGCCGCCGGGTGCCGAATTCTCGTCGGCTTCAGCGCCGGACAGTTCCACAACAGGTGGTGGATATTGGCCTCACAGTCTCTGTTCTTGCAGACTGGACACAGGGGGGGGGGGATATAAATCTTTGAAATGCGGCCACTTGCGTGTCACAGCTGGAGTTGGGGCAACCCCGACCCGTATCCTCCGAAGCGCAACCTCCTCTGCACGGGTAAGACCACGTGGGAGGGTTACCGCACACGGAGGGATTACAGCACGTGTTTGGCGCCGGGGGTGTTCCTTTCTTGTTAAAAGGAGGGTGGTGTCATCCAGAGTGAGGACTCGAGGCAAAGACGAGGTTGAGGTCGAAAGGCGGGTCGCAGAATCTGCGCGGCTTTGTGCACTCAGGAGGTCACGCGGGACCCACTCAATACGGATTTGCTGCGGGATGCGTGCCGCTAGACGATGGATGTCTTGGCAGATTTCTGGGGTGCGACTGACTAGTCGTAGTATGCGTGTGACGTGAAGGGCGTCGGTGCGAATGACAATGCGGGCCGTAGGTAGCATGGGAATGGCGGCCACAGAGCAAAGTGCCTCTTAACCGCAAGCATCTCCGCACAGAAGGAGGTTCTGAGAGGCGAAACCTTGACGTTTTGTTCAGGGCAGGCTTGAAAGGACAGTAAACTGCCGTTGTTGTTTCGCGGGCCTGGATGCTTACGTCAACGTACATAACGATGGAGCCATGCAGCAGATTGGCGCCTTGTTCTGTAATTCGGTCGCGAAACGACGATGCCGCGCGGGTAGATGATGGCCGACGTAGATCAGTTGGTTTGTTGTCGTTTAGCTGCACAAAACGCTACGGAGGAAGAACTGGCGGGGGCGGCTGTAGAATCGAGTGCGATGAAGCATATGTCCTGAGTGCACACGTGTAAGGTTTGAGTTTAGGCGGCGAGCATCGCGTCGTTGCTGCACCAGCTCATCTAGTGTATTTAGCTGCGCATGTTCTTGGAGCGCCACGATCGGGGTAATGCGGGGGAGGCAAGTGATAACCCTAATTGCCTTTCGATTAACAGCTTCTGGACGATCCCATTTAGTCCATCGATGAGAAATAATTGGCGTTTTAGAGCCGGTCCAGTGTGTCGTCGATGCGGGGGAGGGGGTAGACGTCCTTCTTTGTTACGTTGTTCAAGTGGCGGTAATGAACGCAGAATCGAAGTGCGCCGTCTTTCTTTCTCACTAGAACAACCGGTGCCGCCCATGGGCTGTTTGATGGCTGGATGACGTCGTCGCGAAGCATTTCTTCCACTTGGTCCCGGATGGCTTGCCGTTCTCGCGGCGACACATGATAGGTGTTTTGACGGAGAGGTCTGGCTACTGGTCGGTTATAATGCGATGCTCTGCAACTGGGGTTTGTCGAACCTCCGGAGATGGCGAAAAACACTCGCTCTAGCTTCGAAGCAGATTGCGGATGTCGTGTGACATGTTGATGGGAAGAGGTCGCAAGTGGAGGGCGCGTCCCCTCAGTTCTAGGATGCGACACCTGTCTTCCATGAGAGTGATGATGTGTGATGTGGAGTCGAGCAAGAAGGCGGCGACCCGACTCCGTTTGCGACAAGCGCGTGTACTGGTGTGTAAGGTGTGCCTCCCGGAGCTACCGGAAAGTATTCAGCACCCCCAAGAGCCATGGCACGGCTGTTTGAAGTAGTGATTGTGGGTGTGGTCCAGGGCATGCTCAGTAATTTTGCGAAGGATGACCTCAAGGGCATCCTCCTCTTGTTTCCGTAGGTGGAGATAAAGGAATCGAATAGAGAATTCGACTGGTCACGAGAGCGTTTGCCAGCCGCAAGGCATCCTTACTTCGTAACCACCAGCGTTTGTTGGAAACCCGGCGGACCATGCGGCCCATCTGGTCCCCCACCTTACGGAGTTTGGCCAATGTAGTGTCTGGACGTCTGTGGATGTAGTCCGAGTACCAGTATCTCGTCATTTTCGCGTATGGGTCCACTGTGAAGAGAAGTAGAGATTTTAGTTGTGCATTTTTGTGAGGGGCGGAGGTGCACAAATTCTGATTTTTGAGGGCAGCATTGAAGACTGCAGCAGCGGGCGTAGCGGATCATCGCCGCTTTTTGCAAGCTGGTTTCAGTGTCCCCTATGTTGTCCTGCGTGGCCCACAGGGTGATGTCATCGGCGTACAGGGCGTACTGCACACGCCGGCGACACCACCCAGCTGGGCGGACAGGTGCATCATAGCCACATTGAAGAGAAGCGGGGAAAGTACCGCGCCTTGCGGGGTTCCCCGCGTGCCGAGTAGGTAAGGACCATGCCCTGTATGTTGTAAGCTATATATACGCCAATTTCTAACGGATCGTCATCTGTTTCGGCGCAGCTTCACACGCCACGCGTGGGAGGTTAAAGGGACGCGGTCGGCGGAACTCGCGAAACATGGCGTAGTAAAGCTTTCGGTTTAAAAGAAGTGTGTGGAGATCTCCAGAATAAGTTCGACCACCTGGAGATCTTTAACGTGCACTGACATCGCACAGCACACGGTGGTGGTGGTTAAAAACCTTTATTGACATGAAGGCCTAAAATAAAGTTACGCAGCAGCATTGCGGGCGGCCTTCAGGCTGCCGGTTGTAGCGTCCAGGCCGTGCCTTATCGCGACGTCCTCGGCCCATGTCATCAGCCGAAGTTGGAGATCCGATTCGGTGCTGGACAAAGCAGCCTCCCACTGATGCGGACAGGTTAGGTGCCAAGAGGTAGGGGTCAAGTGTGCCGGGTAGGAGAATACGTTATGAGCGTAGTCGGCTCTTGGGCTGTCACATAAGCGGCAGGCCGGACAGTACGTTCCGGCGTGGAGGAGGGCAAGACCTGCGGGAGTAAGAAAAGTGTGGGCCTGAAGGTGGCGCCACAAGCGTTGGTGGTGTTGGGAAAGGGAATTGTGCGGAGGGGGAAAGTGAAACAGGTGCTTCTGAGCGACGTGTGTACGGCTCCTCGCCAAAATCTCTGCCGCAGATGTGGAGAGAATCATCCACCGGCCGGCCCACCCACGTGCGATGTCAAATGCATCCTGTGCAACGGATCGCACTTTACGGGCTCCAAGGAATGCAAGCTTCGCTTCAACCGCCAGAGCAACAAGAAACCAGGCGCCACCGCCAACTTTACCAAAGAAGAAACGAAGGGGAAGCAGTCTCCGACCCACCGACAGTCACGAAGCCGGCAGAGGTCGGACTCGAGAGGCCGCGCCAACTCCCGCTCCAGATCCAAGTCCAGAACGAGGAAGAGCTCTACCCCACCGAAAGGAACAAGGAGCAGATCACCGTCTTTCCCACCACTGGGCAGCGGAGGCCAAGCCGCGTCCGAAAAACAGATGATCTGGGGCCTGCGACCTCCCTCCTTGGTCCGGGAGAATAAGCAGCTAAAGACACAGCTAGAAAAGCAGAGCGAACAAATCCAGCAACAAAGCCAACAAATCGAAAACCTTAGCAAACAGATTCAACTGCTAATGAAAAAAATCAACCACCCCAGAAAAGTTGGATACCCCTACTCTTACACCAGTAGCGGCCCACCAGGCTCCCCCACACAATGCCTCCCCGTGAAACGCATGGCCAAGGAACCGAACTCTACTACAACTGATAGCGCAATGTCTCTCGAGACAATCTTTAGGGCTATTAATATCCTCGAACAAAATATAGAAAACATTTCCAAGGAAACCAAAACTTGGACAGCAACAGTCAACAGCCGCGTGGCAGCGCTCGAGCAAAAGATGAGTGCACAAGATGCTGTCATCGCTCACCATCAAAACAGCCTAGACACTCCTCTCCACCCAAACCAAATGCAACCCACGCCCCCGCTAAGCTAATTCATGATGGAAGCAACTCGCAAGGAACTTAGAGAATGGCAGAGGAACTGCAGAGGATACCGCTCTGAACGCAGTAACCTGCAGCTCCACATACAATCCACATACACATACATACTCCCTGCGGATAGCCAGCCTTGTCCGCAGATCCTGCTCTGCTACACATCACCCAATCGGACAAGAAAATATAGACTGCCACTTGAAAGAGCTCATTCCGAAAACTAGAAGCCCTAGCTTATTCATCCTCAACACGTACAGCGCCCCAAAAAGCAGCGGAGCCCCCCTCCTCGCGGTCATTAGGAAAGCGGTAAAGATCAGTGCGAAAAACCCGCTACTAATCATATGAGATTTTAAGGCGAGGCACATAAGCTGGGGCTACAAGCACAACTGCAGAAAGGGATCACAACTCTGGTGATTAATGCAAAACGAGGGCCTCACCCTTGTTAACGATACGCAACAGCACACACGCAGAGGAAACAGCGTGCACACCATCCCCGATCTCACGATCACCAAAAACATCGCACAATGTCAGTGAACCAACACGCAGATCTCCCTAGGCAGCGACCACCACATCATTCAAACAACCTTTGCACTGAAGTCAATCACCCCCTCTCTAAACCGGCAACAGTACAAGACCGGGATAAATCCAGGAATCTCCGGAAGGAATCCGCTGATGAGATAGAACACATTTCAAAATGGGGGAATACGCTCACGATGGACGTCGGAAGTGCCACATCCCAAGTCCCGAGCAATCAGGAAACGAAAATCGTGGACAGGAGACTTCTCCGGATGTGGGAAGCACACTCCAGTATGCAAAAAAGATGGCTCAAAACAAACACAACAGACCTCTTAAACTATGAATAGCGGCCTTAGTAAAAACGATCGAAGCACATGCAGCACACCTAACTCGTCAACAGTGGGGCCAGATTTGCAACCGCATGGAAGGAAATCTGGGACTGAAAGACACGTGGAAAACAGAAAACACTAAAGACTTCCAACAAGGTAACGTCGCCCGCATCGTCCACAAATTAGCTGTGGACGACAGCACACTAATCCAAAACTTAAAAGGCAGTTATCTCACAACCACAGCTAGGACCCCACTCGCCCAATACTCAGGCCCATATTGACGTGGAAAGTGAGAGCAGCCATGCACAAATTGGCACCACGTCGGCTCCGGGCGCAGATAACATCACCAACAAAACATTACGGAACCGGGACGAAAATTCGATCCAAGCCATAACCAAAGTGTTCAACAAACACTGGAGGGAGAGTTCCCTTCCCACGGAATGGACCCACGTTAAGGTCACCTTTATTTCAAAGCCAGGAAAACCACTTCAATTGGCGAACCTCCGTCCCATCTCGCTCACCTCATGCCTAGGAAAACTTTGAACAGGTTGTTCTCGGCCGTCTCGAAACCCACGTGCACAAACAGGACCTATTCTCCCATAAGATGCTGGGATTTAGAAGCAACCTGTCCACGCAGGACGTGATGCTTCAATTCTCGGAAGGAATTCTACACCCCAGACACGACAAGCGCACGAGAGCACTACTAGCCCTAGACCTCACGAAAGCGTTTGACAACGTCCAGCACGAAGCCATACAAAGGCCCTATCTGTCTTAGGCGTATGAAGCAGAACACACGCTTATATAACCGCCTTTCTGAATAACAGGACGGCGGAGATAATGTTTGGGTTCACGGAATCATCCCCCTTCCCCCTAGGAAGCAGGGGCACGCCCTAAGGCTCAGTTTTATCTCCACTACTCTTCAACATTACCCTCATACCAATGGCCCGTAAGTTAGAGCGCATCCCACATCTATTTTTTTAGAGCGCATCCCGCATCTATACCCGCCGCGATGGCTCAGTGGTTAGGGCGCTCGACTACTGATCCGGAGTTTCCGGGTTTGAACCCGACCGCGGCGGTTGCGTTTTTATGGAGGAAAAACGCTAAGGCGCCCGTGTTCTGAGTGATGTCAGCGCACGTTAGAGATCCCCAGGTGGTCGAAATTATTTCGGAGCCCTCCACTACGACACCTCTTTCTTCCTTTCTTTCACTCCCTCCTCTATCCCTTCCCCTATGGCATGGTTCAGGTGTCCAACAATATATGAGACAGATACTGCGCCATTTTCTCGCCCTCCAAAAAAAAATCAAAACCAAACCACATCTATCCCATTACTTCGATCTACGCAGATGCCATCACTTAGTGGACGGCCACGGGAAATGTCGGTGAAATTGAGGAAACCCTCCTAGCGGGAGCGGATGCGGCAGCACAGTGCGCGGCTTGTGCAGGCCTCGCATGCTCGCCGACCAAATCCGAAATCCTGTTGCTCCACCCGACCGCGGACCGTCACAAAAAGGGGATCCCTTCTATACAAGTGAAGGTCGACGGCCTCCCAGTACCGGAGGTACCGAAACTCCGCACTCTGGGAATGGTCATCCAAAGCAACGGCCTCAATACAGAGACCATCTCCAAACTCGCAATCATGACACATCAAACCATCAGGCTAATCAAAAGAATAGCAAGCAAACATCGAGGCATGCGAGAACACGACCTCAGGCGGTTAGTGCAAGCATTCATGATTAGCAGAATGGTACACTCGCTCCCTTATCTTCGCCTCACAAAGATAGAAACGGACAGAGTAAACTCGCTGATAAGACAGGCCTACAAATCGGCCCTAAATCTCCCACAAGGGACCTCAAACAACAGACTCCTCCGCATGGGGGTCCACAACACTCTACAAGAACTGATTGAAGCCCACAGCACAACACAGTTGGACAGACTATCCTCCACAAACATGGGCAGACACATTCTAGCCGCATTAAAGATTCAACCAACGGGTCCCACTCCGGACAACACCCACAGCATTCCTAAACAAAACAAGGAAAAGCTAATCGTCCACCCACTACCCAAGAACGTGCACCCAACCCACAACCGGGAAAGACGCGAAGCACACGCAAAAGCCCTGTATAAAAAACGCGGACAACGAAGACGCAGTCTACGTAGACGCGGCAGAATATCCATGTAACCCAGCCTACGCCCTAAGCGTGGTGTCACACGACCTCAGACATAAGGCTTCGGGCTCGATAAGGGCAACCACCTCCCTCGAAGCGGAAGAGGCGGCCATAGCACTGGCCATAGCATCTTCCACTGGCACACTCATAATGAGCAACTCCAAAACCGCAATCAGGAATTTTGCAAAGGGACAGATCCATTCTGCAACCTACAAAATTCTCCAATCAAGCCCCCGCGACCCCAGACCAATTTAACTAGTTTGGGCGCCAGTCCACGCAGGCAGCCCCGGAAACGAGCAGGCGCACTCTATTGCTCGAGCGTACGTCAACCGAGCAGGCCAAACAGTCGAGAGGGATTGCGCGCGGCACAGACTAATCACCTACAATGAAATCACGCTACACTATAGAGAAGATAGGCTCACATATCCCCCACCACACCACAGCCTCACGAAGGAACAACAGACTATATGGAGGCAACTCCAGTCCCGAACGTTTTCTTCACCAGCCTATCTGGCACTAATATATTCGGGTCAATACAAGCCCGAATGCTCTCTTTGTGGGGCTTCGAGAGCAAACTTCGAACACTCACTCTTCATATGTCGAGAACTACAACCACCATCTCGCTGGGACCTCACAGATCTAGCAGGTTGGGAGATCGCGGTCTCTAGCTCAGAGCCGGCCTCACAGAAGAGGCTGGTGGAATGGGCGGAGAAGGTCGCCAGAAGTCATGGGCTGATGGCCGCAAACCGGGATTAAGAACCAAGCCAACCAAACCTCCACTAACGCCTTCCCTTACTTGGTTCATCAATAAAGGTTTTGCCTTCCTGCCTTTTGCGACAATAACATTCTGGACATATAAGCAGCCGAGACTTTCCGCTAGATTTGAGGGAAGACTCTTAACTGGCTGCCTTTTCGGTGGACACCTAAACCGCGCCGTGAGAAACGAACCTAGACCCAAAACAGCTAGGATGCGTTTTTTTCCTCCCACAGCGCGGTTGAAGTGTCCACTGGCAATATGAACCAGTTATACGCCTTTCCCGTCCTCAAATAGAGCGGAGGGCCGTCTTGAGTGCAGACGCTTCCCCCACCTCGCATTGAATTAGACACCCCTGGTGGCAGGTACAGAGGATCACCTTTTCAAATCTCCATAGACTAATAGATTACACCCAACATTATGCACCGAAACATGTCCCTGGTGCCATAATAAGGCAGTCATTACTCATTGGCATGCACCTAGTCGACTACACCCCTACAAATTTGACCAATCCCTAGTGCCAAGGCGCCCTACACTATTCCAAATATCGATTGGATACGGGGCCAAACCGAACAATCTACAGATCGAAAACACGTCTTTGTATTGGTCTGAGGCGCTGCCGACCAGGGGTAACCTGGAGGAACAACGGGCCCTCTAACAGTTCCGCAGTGCATCTCAAGCCAGTGAAGCCCTGTAATAAAGACATCCATTAGCTTGAGCACTCCCGTTCTGTTCAGTAAATTTTAAGTGTTAGTTTTTACTACTTACGTTTGCCAAGGACGTGTTTGTTGCAGTGAACCTCATACTGAACAAAACAGTCATCACGTGACCACACTATGTCACACAAAAACAGTGTGTGCGTAGCGCCTCAATTGATACCCATACTTTCGATCCGTTATATGTGTGCCAATAAAGCGGCCATCGAAGTGGGACCTTCCCGGGACTACCATTTGCACAAAATTTCGGGGACCACCCATTTGACGCAGGATGTTCGAAGCGATGTCAAATGAATTGGCATGTTCCGGAGGATGATAATAATAATAATTGTTTTGGGGCAAAGCAAATGGCGCAGTATCTGTCTCATATATCGTTAGACACCTGAACCGCGCCGTAGGGAAGGGATAAAGGGGAGAGTGAAAGAAAGGAAGACGTGCCGTACCCGCCGCAAATTATCCCGGAGCCCTCCACTACGGCACCTCTTTCTTCCTTTCTTCTTTCACTCCCTCCTTTCCTCTTCCCTTATGGCGCAGTTCAGGTGTCCAATGATATATGAGACAGATACTGCGCCATTTCCTTTCCCCCAAAACCAATTATTATTATAAGACGTGCCAGAGTGGAGGGCTCCGGAATAATTTCGACCACCTGGGGATCTTTAACGTGCACTGACATCGCACAGCACACAGGCGCCCTAGCGTTTTGCCCCCATAAAAACGCAGCCGCCGCGGCCGGGTTCGAACCCGGGAACTCCGGATCAGTAGCCGAGCGCCCTAACCACTGATATATAATTGGTTTTTAAGGAAAGGAAATGGCGCAGTATCTGTCTCATATATCGTTGGACACCTGAACCGCGCCGTAAGGGAAGGAATAAGGGAGGGAGTGAAAGAAGAAAGGAAGAAGGGTGCCGCAGCAGAGGGCTACGGAATAATTTCGCGGCGGCTGCGTTTTTATGGAGGCAAAACACTAAGGCGCCCGTGTGTTGTGCGATGTCAGTCCACGTTAAAGAAAGATCCCCAGGTCGTCGAAATTGTTCCTGACCACTGAGCCAAACTACTAATTGAGATGAAGCCCAAAATATGTGGGGGATACGCACCGCCTACCTTCCGCCCCCAAACCGTGCATTCCGAGGACCTTCAGATAACCATTATGGCCGAACCGTTGGTCGCAGTTTGTTGCAGATGGTGTCAAACGATTCGTCGTGTTGTGGTGCACGCGTTTATAGAATTTATTAATTGATATCACCAAGAAATATACCGGATATAGTGAAGGTGTGCGATGTCAGTGCATGTTAAAGATCCCCAGGTGGTCGAAATTAATCTGGAGACCTCCACTACGGCACCTCTTCTTCCTTCTTTCAGTGCCCCCTTTATCTCTTCTTTTACGGCGCGGTTCGGGTGTGCACCGAGATTTGAGACAGTTAGTGCGTCATTCGCAATAGTGCAAAATTGATTCGGTAGATGGCGCTGTTTGTGCCTTGGAAGGAAATGTGATTAGGTTAATGAGCCGACGACTAAGATACGGGGTAATGGAAGTTAACAGGGAAGTGTACGAGGTAAGGCCCCACCCTTTTGCACAGGATGGCATTCACTACGGTGGTGCTACTGGCAAGAGGGTGGGTAGTAAAATAGGTCGCCAGGCAACAGCTTTTTTGGGGGACCCAGAGCTCTGAGGGAACCAGTGTAGAGAAGGAAAAACCAAGATCAAAAAGATGATGGGACCATAGGAGAAAAAATTGACACAAGGGCCAGGGCCAAGTTAATTCAGATATATGTTTCATTAACATGCAAGGTGGCAGGAATAGATTGAAATGGGAGGAAATAGAAGAACAGTTAAGGCGGGAGGAATTAATGGTATATGGTTTAGTGGTAACACATCTTAGAGACATGGAGCAACCACCCTGTAACCCAGACTACGGATGGGAATATTGCAATAGAACAGAGGGCAGCAGAAAGAGAGGTGAAATTGGGGCATTCATTCATAAAAGTATGAATTTTCAAAGGGTTAGACTGGGATGCAGGGAACATTTATGGCTAAAAGGAACAGTAGCAGGCAAGCAAACACTCCTTGGCTTTGTATACCTGTGGACAGGAGCTAATGCCAAAGAGGAAAAAAGAAAATGTTAGAATGTATTGCAAGCGACATTGATGAGCTAGGAGGACAGGGCGAGATAATTATATTAGGCGACATGAACGCACATATAGGAGACCTGGATGGGTACACAGATTCGACAGGAATCATGCTGCAGGACATGTGTGACAGGCATGATTTAGTTGTAAGCAACAGTACCTAGAATTGTGAAGGGCTCATAACATGGGAGGCAGGGAGTCTGCACTCGACGATAGATTATGCACTGTCACAGAGGATGTATAATAGATTAGGGGAAATGAGCATAGATGAACGTGGTTACAGAAGTCTAGGTAGTGACCACAAGCGTATCAAGTTGAGTTTTAGAAGAGAAACCAATGTAGGACTGAAGCGAGATAAACAATCAAAGGGGAATTTCTACACAGAAAAGCAATTGGAAGCAGCAGCCAAACAAACTGAGAAAGTAATTTTGGAAGATAGTGAAGCAGAATGGGCTTATACCAAATTAACTCAATTACTGGAGCTAGAGCTAGCTAAGGTGCGAGTAAAGCTAAAAGGGAAAAGACACAAACCCAAGAATTGGTGGGATGAGGAGGTCAAGAGGGCGATAGAGAAACGTGAGGAAGCATCCAGGGAACACAGATATTCCAAGAAGCGGGGGAACCAGAAGTTGAAGTAGACAGAAAATGGGATACATTCATAAATTGTAGAAGGGAAGCATCCTATTTGATTAACGAGTAAATTAGAAGAAAGGGTGCCCAATGGATGTCAAAAGTAAATAACAAGGATAGAAAAGCAGCTCAAAAATTCTGGAAGCATCTAAAAGCAATGAGTAATAAGACTAGGCTAGAGCAAAGGTTTATTGTTACAGATCAGGGTATTCGACTAGAAGGGGATGAAGCGATAAAACACAGAGGAACAAGGATGACTGAAAATTTTAAAGAAACAAATGTTGCACATCATTTATTGAAGAAGAAGAAGAAGAAGAAAGGGAATTTTAATGAAAGAAAGGCGGAGAGGTCGGCCGGTGGTAACAGGGCCCTGGCCTGCTACTCCACACAGGGGAAAGGGAAGAGGAGGAAAAGGAAAGTGTGTATGAAGGCTGATGATGGCATAATACAATGAGTTTCACGGGTGATGTCTATGCACACGCACACACACACACACACACAACACTGGCTGGCACTCGCATCGCGGTTACTGGACACACATAAAACTCAAAACTGGTGTCTGCAACACAACACCGACACATGTCATTAACCATGTAGGTTGTGCACAGGCGGTCACAAACGAGTATCCAGGCCTGTTTCACATAAAAAGTTGAGCAGGGCTTTTGTCACACGCCACCAATCAGAACGTCTCGTCCTTGCGCCCAGAAGAGTTTCCTCAGAGAGAGGGCGAGAGCCCAGGTTTTTCACGGTCGCCTCCAATGTTGTTCTTTCAGAAGTATACTTCGGGCACGCGCGAAGAAGGTGTCCAATAGTCTCTGGTGTGTTGCACTGTGCGCAATTTGGGTTACTTTCGATGCCGATCTTGTGAAGATAGTGTTTGGTGTAGGCAACGCCAAGCCGTAGCCGGTGGAGTAAAGTCCCATGACGTCGCACCACCACAGATGGGAAATGTAATCGTAAGCCAGCGTCAAGCTTACACACGCGGTCCTGTTGATGACTCGGATCATGCCAGTGCGACTGCATTGCCGCCTGCATTAAATGCGCCAACAAGGCTCCAATGTCTGATCTTGAAAAGGCTATCTCAATGAAAGCACCATCACTATGTGCCATCCGAGCCTCGGCGTCAGCACGCTCGTTTCCCGCTATGCCGCAATGGCTCGGTATCCATTGAAACTTTATGATATGGCCGCGGTGGAAAGCCTCGGCTAACAAAAGCACAATCTGTTGAACCAGCTGCTCGCATGCTCTTGGTTTTAGATAAGTTTATACGACCTGTAATGCCGATCTCGAGACGCAGAATATAGTCCATTGCTGCGCTGGCCAATATAAAGGACGGCTTCTCGTATGGCTGCCAATTCGGTTGCCGTAGAGGACGTTTTGTGCATGAGCCTGAAACGGTGACATGAGGCATTTCCTGGCACTATCACCGCTGCAGCTGAAGAAGTGGTCGTAACGGATCCGTCCACGAAAACATGCTGGGTGTTAGTATACATAGATGTAATGTATGACAGCGCCAGCTGTTTCAGTCCGACTGTCCGATTGAAGGAGGATAGACCGGTTACTGCAATAGCTTCACTTGAGCAAAGAGAGTGGGAAAGGGCAGAGAAGAAGGTTCCTAGTGGCACATAAACGGGACCAGATAGTATTCCGATTACGTTAATAAAGAAGCTAGGACCAAAATCCAAGCAAACATTAATACAGGTAGTGAATAAAATGATAGTGGATGGGTAAGTCCCCGATGAATGGCTATTAAGTAGAATGAACATGATATATAAGGGAAAGGGGGACAAAGCTGACGTAAGTAACTACCGTCCCATAACAGTGACATCTGTGGTTTACAGGGTGGTGATGCAGATTATAAAGGACAGATTTAAGGCTTCGATGGAGAACGAGGGGTGCTAGGGGAGCTACAAAATGTGTTCCGGAAACAAAGGAGGTTGGAGGACAATCTCTTCATTGACGCAGTGTATAGACATTGCTGAAAAGGAACACAGGCCCCTATGGCTTGCATTTCTGGATATTAAGGGAGCCTACGACGTTTTTCAAGAGTATCTGTGGGACATACTGGGTACATTGGATGTGGAAGATGGAGTAATTAATCTTTTAAAAGATATATATATATATATATATATATATATATATATATATATATATATATATATATATATATATATATATATATATATATATATATATATATATATATATATATATATATATATATATATAGGTACCAGAGTGCTTATAAAATGGTCAAAAAATGTATCAGAACCTGTAGAGATACAGCGGGGGCTTAGGCAAGGATGTCCTCTGTCTCCTTGGTTGTTCATGTAGTACCTGCAAGAATTGAAAACCAAGCTAGAGAGGAGCGGACTAGGCTTCAACCTTTCTTTTTTCAAGGAAGGAGAACGGATTAAACAGTCATTACCGGAGCTAATATACGCCGATGATATAGTGCTAATGGCTGACAACAAGGAAGATTTACAGTTGATAGACATATATGTGGTACAGAGGGAGATAGATTAGGTTTCAAGTTTAGTAAAGAAAAATCTGTAGTCATGATATTTAATGATGAGGGCGGCGAACACAGTATACAGGAGTTCACGCTAGAAGTAATGGATGAGTACAAGTATCTTGGGGTGTGGATAAATAACCGTTCTGAGTATCTGACAGATCATGAAAAATATGTAATGAATAAAGCTAGTATGAATGCAGCTGTCATGAAAACTAGGGCACTGTGGAATTGCAATAGGTATGAAGTGGTAAGAGAGATCTGGAAAGGGGTGATGGTTCCTAGCCTGACTTTTGGTAATGCGGTCCTGTGCATGAGACCAGATAATCAAGCAAGGTTAGAAATTAAACAACGTGGTGTAGGGAGGCTAACATTGGGAGCACATGGCAATACACCAAATCAGGGGGTACAAGGTGATATGGAATGGGCGTCGTTCGAGAGCAGAGAGGCTAGCAGTAAGATAGCATTTGAGGAGCGATTGAGAAAAATAGGAAAAAGCAGTGGGCTAGGAAAGTTTTGAGATACCAGTATATACAGAATGTTGATACGAAATGGAGAAAGCGAACTAGAAAATTGACAAGCAATTATCTGGACAGCAGTAGGGGAACAAATCAGCAATTATCGGTTAAAGAAAGGTTAAAGAAACAGAGAGAGCTCTGTGGAAAACAGTGATGCTGACGAAATAAGCACTGGACACATACAGGATTTTTAAGCAGGAAATTGCCAAAGAAAATATCTGATAATTGTAGGGGAATCTGTTGTTTGAGGCCAGGACGGAAGTGTTGTGGATTAAGACACATAGAGTCAGGTACCACGAAACAGACACGTTGTGCGTTGCTTACGGAGAGGAGGAAACGGCTGAACATTTGATACTTTCCTGTAAAGGGCTTCACCCTGTAGTGGAAAGCAGCGGGGCTGATTTATCCAAGGCATTGGGGTTTAAGGACAGTGAAGGGAAAGTACATTTTAAGCGGGTAGAAGTAACCAAGCGAAGGTTGCCCCGGCATCTGCCATCGATACTGAAGCACCTGAGCTGGGGCAGCGGAAATAAAGGATAGCAGACAGAATGGAGAAATGAAATGAAAGAGGTGAGGGGACAGGGAAGAGAGGATAGGGGGAGAGGGTAGGGCTCCAGAATAATTTCGACCACCTGGGATCTTTAACGTGCACTGACATCGCACAGCACACGGGCGCCTTAGCGTTTCGCCTCCATCGAAACGCAGCCCTTGCCTTACGGCGCGGTTCGGGTGCCCGCCGATATGTGACACAAATACTGCGCCATTTCCTTTCCCCAAAAAACCACTTCTCATTTTTTAAATAAAAAAATATAACGCAACCGTTCGTCCTATGCATTCCGGATGGTACCATACGCGCGCCTGGTCTCTGTAAGAGTGCGCCGAATTTTCTGCAGCGCATTAAACTTTCAAAACGTATCACTTGTGTTTAAGAACGGTACGAAACGCCCTCGAGTGAGGCCATTTAGCAATAGACTAGACATCCCTTACTACCGATGGTCGACTCAGGCACCGTCCCCAACTGCAGTTGTTTGCTTTGGTATTGAGCGCCCCTTAATTGAGTTGCATTGTTTCGTATCTTGGTTATGCATTGAAAAAAAAATAAAACACGAAATTATGACTGCGTCCATCAGAGGCGCACCTCTCGGGCTGTGCACAAAATTCTTTTTCAGTATCACTAGCACACGCAATAAATAGGTCTATAAATAAGCTATTTAATATGTTTTTCTCGTGGCCACGCATTTCTCTCAAGAAAAAAATTGAAAATTATTTATTAGGGAAAGGAAGTGGCGCAGTATCTGTCTCACACTTCTGCTGACACCTGAACCGTTATATATTTAAGGGAAAGGATAAAGGAGGTGGTGGTGGTGGTAGTAGTGGTTTTATTAAAAATAATAGTAAAAAGGAAGGAAAAGATTTTTGCTAGCCCCGGCATCTGCCATCGATACTGAAGCACCTGAGCTGGGGCAGCGGAAATAAAGGACAGCAGGCAGAATGGAGAAATGAAATGAAAGAGGTGAGGGGACAGGAATAGAGGACAGGGGGAGAAGTAATATGTACAAACTATTTACACAATAAGTAATGTGTCCAGGTTGTGCGCGTGATTAGTTCATTTAAGAGGAATTAAATCACACACGCGCACAGCACTGTGTAGGTTACAACTGGAGTGGGGCGTCCAGTTATTAATCGTTCAAGGTAGAACTCGCGGAGCGTTCGGTCACTGCGTGTAACTACCTGACGAAGAACAGACGGGACGCCAAGCCCGTGTGTTCGAGGAATGCACAG
This sequence comes from Amblyomma americanum, assembly GCF_052857255.1. Lineage (NCBI taxonomy): Eukaryota > Metazoa > Arthropoda > Arachnida > Ixodida > Ixodidae > Amblyomma > Amblyomma americanum. Next base: position 67,515,006 of record NC_135506.1, on the reverse strand, counting down.
AGGCTCACCAAAGTTCGCTCACGAGTGCGCGCACTGCCCTGCGGCCACAATAGCGTCTTGATGGAGTCTGGTAGTATGCCCTGCGCCCTATAGGCCGCGAGCATATCGCGACGAGCATCGGCGAACGCGGAGCAGCGAAGGAGCAGATGTTCTAGTGTTTCCACTGCACCGCATCCGTCACACACATCACTCGTCGCGATTCCGTGACGCACCCGCCGTTCCCCGGGCCACACGCAGCCAATGCGCGCGCGGAGGATCATTGCACGTTGCGACCGTGTAAGTGCGCGACAGCCGGTGACACTCTCGATGCGCTCACCTCCCGCGATGCGTGGGTCGGAATGCTGCTTTCGGAGATGGTCGTGAATGGCCGCACGCACGTCCTCCAGCGCAAGGGGCAGATCGCTGGCAGGTAGTTGGTGTGCAGCGGTCGCGAGGTCGTCAGCTTCTTCGTTGCCGGCGATTTCGCAGTGACCGGGCACCCACTGTGCACGCACGGCACAACCTCTCTGCGCGAGGCGCTCGATGCGCGAGCGAATTTCCCGCACTAGTGGGGTACCGCGGCCGTTAGATTGCAGGCGGCTGAGGGCGGCGCGGGAGTCGCACAGCAGAGCACTCCTGGGCGGCGGAGGGCCGAGGGTGAGCAGCAGGTCCAGCCCGAGCCGGATGCCCATCAACTCCGCCGTGGTGGAGGAGTCCAGGAAGGTTGCGTGTTGCTGGCTGTGCAGTCGCAGGGCGGGGATGGTGGCCTCCGCAGTAAAGGAGCAGCTGTCGCGGGCCACTGAGCCGTCGGTGTACACGAGGAGATGGTCCTGGAGCTCCTCGTGTATGACGGCTCTGGCCAGCTGCTGCACATCGCAGAGGGGTGTGCTCCGCTTTCCCGCGATGCCGACGATCTCTCGCTGTACCTCCGAGGCAGCAGGCCAGGGCGCGCAGGAGCCGTAGGGGGGTGGGCCTTGGGTCAATTGCTCATACTCGAGCAGCGCCGCGCCCATTCGTGAGCGCGGGTGCGAGCGCATACGCTGCAGCAGCGAGCCGCCGTCCGGTGCGCGGTGAAGCCGGTCGATGTGATTCAGTGCCCTGCGCGCTGCTTGGAGCTCAAGGGGCCACGCTCCTGCCTCGGCCAACCCGAACCACGTACGCCGTAAGGGAAGAGATAAAGGAGGGTCTGAAAAAAGAAAGGAAAAAAAGAGGTGCCGTAGTGGAGGGCTCTGGAATAATTTCGACCGCCTGGGGATCTTTAGCTTGCACTGGCACCGCAACGCATACGGGCGCCTTAGTGTTTCGCCTCCATCCAAATGCGGCCACCGCGGTCGGGATCGAACCCGGGTACTCCAGCTCAGTAGCCGAGCGCCTTAACCACTGAGCCACCGCGGTGGGCCCTCTTCGTGTTATAAGGAAAGCACAGTCACCCTACCGCCGTCGCTCCCGATGAATATGCACCCGTCCCACCATGATCAGCGGCGCCGAGCCCGTGCGAAGGCACACCACCAAGAGTGCCGATATGTCGAGATGTGAACTTGGAGTCTAACTTGCGACATCGGTTCGGACCAATGCCATATGTGCACATTCAGATGCATGCTTTAAGGCGCGGTTGAGGTGTCCACTGAGGTGTCTAGATCTGAGAGCTACTGCGTCATTTCTTATCCTCAAAAACCTTTCCTTTCCTCAAAATACATGTTTTCGCATTCCTCCACGTAGGCAGACTTAGTGCCCTCAGATTTTTTTCCGGAGCCCCCCGCTACAGCACCTCTTTCTTTATTCTTCCAATCCCTCTATCCCATTCCTTAAGGAGCGGTTCGGGCGTCCACCGAGATATGTGAGGCAGTTGCTTCCCCATTTCCTTTCCCTAAAAACCAATTTTCAATTTGTTCAAGCCGTTATTGCACACTTCTATCATGTGCGGCACAACACCTCACATTTATTTCTTATTCTGTATTTGTACATAGCTTGTATTACACCGTACCCCTATCCTTTCTTACTATTTCTCCCCCTTCATTTCCCACTGCCTGTCCGTTAATTCCTGCTAGCCGCAGCTCAAGTGCTTCGGGTTTCGATGGCAGATGCCGCGGCTAGCAACATCTTTTCCTTCCATTCTTATTTTATTAATAAACAGCCACTAACAACAACAGCGCTATTGCAATTGCCATCACTCGCATGGAAAGCCGGTACATTTCAACTGGCTCCAAGACTGCCAACTTTTTTTTCTCGACGGTATAGAGAGGAAAAAATTGGCAGTGGCTTAGCTTGGCTATGCCAGGATGTACGTAGCGAGAGGTACGTTTCCCTGGCTGAGCTTGTGGTCACTGTGTGTTTAGCAATGAGAGACATTGGGTATACACATTTTTATTCAGTTTGCTTAACAGAGACGAAGACTGCCTGATGATCTGTGAAGTAGCATGCTTCGGTCTCAATTTTGTCGATAAGTATTTCGATTTGGTAGACCCTCTTTAGTATACACGCTCTATTGTAGTTCGCCATTGTGTAGTTTGGGCGTGAGGGTCCAAAGCTAAATTAAAGTCAAACTTTTCCTTCATACACTAAGACAGCCCTGTTTCCCGTTGAAATCACCCAAAGTCACACACAACTGTGAAACCGTGCCGTATGCTGGTATACACGTGGCAATCACATTAATCGTTTGCTTGACAGATTTTCCCTGTGCCACGTAGACCCCTTAGATGATAATGCCTCTTTCCAGAAGCCGAACACAGCAGGCCTCACCATTATTCACCGCGATCGAAGGGAGATGTCTGACAGTGGTGATACCTTGTTTCATGCACACACAGACTCCAGCGTTCTTATCTGGTTCAAGCCAACTTCCAGACGACAACCTCAGGATCGGAAAGTTAACCTTATCTTGTCTATACCGCCGTTTTGCAGCGGCTGGACACTCCTCTGCATGCATGTCAAACGTTGATAGACAGATAGATAGATTGTTGCCAGGAAGAAAGAAAAGGAAAGTGCACAGGCCTGCTCACTGGCTCGGGAGGAGCCACAATCGCTACCACGTGCAGATAGTAGGAGTTGAAAGATGGGATAGAAAGACAGGATAGTAAAGACGCGCTAAAGACAAGGCCGATCCCGGAGGTAGTGCAATACCGGGCCAACCGGTGGCGGGAGTGAATCATCCTTCAAACTCTCCGCCACATTTCCAAAAATAAGTTCAATTGGACCCGTAACAGATACTCTAGGGGGCCCGGACATTCGCTATTCAACTCAAACGTTGACACAGATCTCTGCCTTTTATACGCAATCCTGCACATGCGACGCGGGGTTCGGGGGATAGACTGCGTGCGGCGAGGTGGCGACGAAGAACGCGGCGCAGCTGTTGGGTCTCTTTGGTTACTATGGTATCGGCGCATGCGCACACTGCTCATCCGCGTGACGTCACGCTCGGCTCCGACAGCGGAGCGGGCGCGCGGCGACGGCGACGCGCACGCCGCACGTTGCTCGTCTTCGGTTCCCGTGGTAACGGCGCATGCGCACAACTGGTCTCTCCCACGTACCGCGAAATACTCGACTGGTAGACCAGTGCAGCTCTCGCTACAAAAACACTATTATCTGAATGTGATTCGGGGCAAGCCCCTGGGCCCCCTTAAGACCCCACTGCACTCGTGTTTATGTTCCTAAGGTCCATAACACTGGTAGCCCGGCCGGTGGCGATGATCTGCATGGCCGGATCCTCCGAGCGCAGCAGGTCTCCCAGTCCTCCCATGTCTTGAGGTTCTCTAGGCCCCGCGGGGGAGGGTCCACCGGACAGAGGGAGCGGAGAGAGTACGGAGGGAAGAGGTGAAAAGTTCTCGGCATAGGGCGCAGGCAGGAGGGGGAAAGGGGCGATGATAGTGGGCTAGGCTTAGCAGTGAGGGGAGAGTGTGTGTCTGTAGCCTGCGCCAGAGTGTTGCGTGTTTGTTATCTAGGGAGGGGCGGGGCGGGGCGGGGGTAGAGCTGGCGCGAGGTTCTGTAGGCGTGTGTCACCTCGCTGAATGAGTTATGCGCTCCTTCGTGAATCCACGATCGGAGGCCACCTTAGTCGGGTTAAAGGAACCCCGGGATAAAAAGTTGGAGGCCTCGTTTCGGGATTATCGGAGTGCGCAGGCACCCATATCAGCTCTACATGGTGGGGTGGAAGTGCATCGAACAATCCCAGTATGCCAAAAGCAGTGACATGGACTCGGCCGCGCGCAAAATTTGAAAATAATAATAATAATTGGTTTTTGGGGAAAGGAAATGGCGCAGTATCTGTCTCATATATCGTCGGACACCTGAACAGCGCCGTAAGGGAAGGAATAAAGGAGGGAGTGAAAGAAGAAAGGAAGCAGAGGTGCCGTAGTGGAGGGCTCCGGAATAATTTCGACCACCTGGGGATCTTTGACGTGCACTGACATCGCACAGCACACGGGCGCCTTAGCGTTTTTCCTCCATAAAAACGCAGCCGCCGCGGTCGGGTTCAAACCCGGGAACTCCGGATCAGTAGTCGAGCGCCCTAACCACTGAGCCACCGCGGCGGGTAAAATTTGAAAATAAAAATGAAAATTGGTTTTTGACGAAAGGAAATGGCGCAGTAACTGTCTCACTTATCTCGGTGGACACCCGAACCGCGCCGTAAGGGAAGGGATAAAGGAGGGAGTGAAAGAAGAAGGGAGAAAAAATGTGGATTAGCCCCGCTAATCCAGGCTATACAAAGCGAAAGCTACTAGTGGCGCATGCGCAGTTGTGACTAAGGAGCGAGAGAGAGAAATGCGCGGCGTGTCGTGACTGCTCTTCACGCATGCGCAGCACGGCTCTCCAGGAATCATGCGAAACTGCTGAACCTGCGGCCAGTAAAGCTTTCGCTTTAAAAGGCGCCGGAGTGGAGGGCTCTGGAAAAATTTCAACCCCCTGTGGATCTTTAACCTGCACTGACGTCGCGTAGCACACGGGTGCCTTTTGCGTTTCGCCTCCATTGAAACGCGGCCGCCGCGGTCGGGTTCGAACCCGGAAACTCCGGCTCAGTAGACGAGCGCCTTAACCACTGAGCCACCGCGGCGGGTCGTTGCTAAGTGGCTGAACTAGAATCGAAGGCTGCTAATGCATCCAGAAACACTGTTTTGTTGTGGTAATAAACCACTGTTCCCAGTGTCAGTTCTCTTGGAACCAAACTGCACATGTTCTATACCCGGCCGTGGGAGAGGGAAGACGCGCATGGGACATTGATCCCCGTCACCGGCGAAATCGTTTTGGCTAGCGTTTTGCAAAGCGTTTTGGCTCAGTAGTTAGCGCGCTCGGCTACTGATGCGGAGTTCCTGGGTTCGAACCCGACTGCGGCTGCGTTTTTATGGAGGCAAAACGCCAAGGCGTCCGTGTGCTGTGCGATGTCAGTGCACCTTAATAATCCCCAGGTGGTCGAAATTATTCCCGAACCCTCCACTAGGGTGCATATCTTCTGCACATATGCATGGGTAAAGTTGCTTTGTGCTGGTGCCTTACCTGTTGTGTGCATTCGTTCGGGAGTGATGCAACTGAACGAATCAATCATGACAACGTTTAATTTAGCCTTTAGTGATCTATACGTCTTTTTACTGCTGACCGGTGTTATATACGAATGTTTTAAACCATGCATATCTTAGAAATTAGCTGCTGCGCCGAAGCCCGTTGTCGTAGCACGCTTCGCAGCGTTATGATAGCCGTTATTACAACTACGGTGCCTGCGCCCATTCTTTCCGCGCTTGTTTAATCAGCTGGATGTCGGTAACCAGGTCAAGGCATGCAGTCCCTTTTATCGCGTATCGTGAAAAGGCGTTTCAGGCAGTGTCAGCTGTAAAGTTGTGGGCCCCCAGCGACACATGAGCTATAAGGGACGCCGTAGTGGAGAGCTCTGAATAAATTTTCAGCACCTGCGATTCCTTAACCGGCGCCGACATCGCATGGCGCACTGGTGTTTTTGTATTTCCCCTTCATCTTGGGGCGTAGCCAGGGGGGGGGGGGGGGGGTATGGGGCTTCAGCTCCCCCCCTCCCGAATTTTTTTCGAAATGTCACGCACCGCTGACCAAAACAACCACCGGCGCCGGAAGTCATTCTCGATTTTGTCACCTACAGTGTCTTTTTCAGAATATAAAAGACATTTTGGCGCGATCTAACTTGGGTTGGATTTCGTGGCAACGTCCATGCACCTGCAGTCATGTAACGCAAGGGGCCCCATCCTAGAACAAACTCTCAGAGGCCTATCGATGGCTCGCTGTTGCGACTAAAATTTCCATGCAATTTTTCGCAATACATGACCGGTGACAGCTGCTGCTGTGCAGTACACTGAAACGAAGGACAGCGTCATTGAGATTTTTCCCTGGCCGTTGCATATGTACAGAAATGTAAAGGTTCTTAAACGACAAGCATTCATTAAAATATTTGTCCTCTACTTGCTAATTTCATGGCCTTTACGTTTTTCATATCAGCGGCAAGCACTTCTTTGCTGGTTCCGGACCGAGAAAGTTCTAGACTTAGTGGGATATTTTATTTACTTATTAAATACACAAAAAGATGGAAGCATTAGTATCAGTTATGTCTGCCACGAGGGGACGATAAGGGGATAGTTTGTATGACATGATTGCAAGACATAAACTGAGCAGGGCACAAGACACAGAAGACAAGCAAACAGTACGAGCTTGTCCTGTTTTCTTCTCTCCTGTGTCTTGTCCCCTGCTCAGTTTTATGTTTTGCAATCATGTCTGCCACGACTTTTAAGACATACGAATACATTCTTTTATTTTTAAAAATACATATTTCACTTGTCTAGAAAATGCGTAGCGTTATCTAATACTAAATGGCATTATCAATGGCAGTGCAGTTATTATGGTTGCGTTTGATCCTTCCACAAATTCTATGACGATAAAAAATGTTAGTACTGCGCAAATTAGACTTGACAGGAGAACAGGAACAAACACGACAACACAGGCGCAGACCTCCAACTGTTTCAAACACGACAACATTCTTGTGTTGTCGTGTTTGTTCCTGTTCTCCTGTCGTGTCTAATTCGCGCAGTACTAACCTTTTCTCTGCAATGAACCAAATAGACCGCAAGAACGTTCTACTATGATGAAGCCTCGCTGCAACATGAGACCCCTCCCCCCTAACAAAATTTCTGGCTACGCCCCTGCCTCCATCCATATACGTCCGCTGTGGCGTGGCCAGTATAATACCCGCGACCTTGGTATCAGCAGCCAAACGCCAAAGTCATTGAGCCACGGCGGCTGGTTACTGTCACATAAGGCATGTAGCCGCAATTCATGCGATTATTAGAGTGAACTGGCGACATCCATTCTCCAAATAAAACGCTTAACTTGATGCCATATTACTCTGTCATGATCAACGACGTACGTTTCTAAGCACAAATAAAGCTCACCAATGATTCCAAATTTTCTCATTTAAAATGTTTACTTACCACTTTCAGTCAATATTTCATCTCTGACATTTCGCCCAGTGACCTGCTTCTTCACAGGAATATGGCACGACTACTCCTGTGAGGGCAAACATCCAGCTGCATTCAGCATACGAACATTAAGTGAAATATCACTGACATTATTCTCTCAACTGGTAGGCCAGCAGTTGTATCTAGCAGTGATAGACAGAAAAGCTCTCATCTAGCTGCACTTCAATTCAATTCAGTTCTTTATTCGCCAGAGAACTGGACGGTCTCCAGGGATAAAAGTTGCAGGCAGCAACTTGACGTGGCCCTGGAGCCGTTGTGTAAACCTCTGTAAAGGTCATTGCCTCTCTCTGCAACACTAACAAAACCCCGCCTATAGAGTTTTGCAGCGGGTATTAATTCAAAGTTCTGACCGACCGACCGACCGACCGACCGACCGACCGACCGACCGACCGACCGACCGACCGACCGACCGACCGACCGACCGACCGAACGAACGAACGAACGAACGAACGAACGGACGGACGGACGGACGGACGGACGGACGGACGGACGGACGGACGGACGGACGGACGGACGGACGGACGAACGAACGAACGAACGAACGAACGAACGAACGAACGAACGAACGAACGAACGAACGAAAGAACGAACGAACAGACGGACGGACGGACGGACGGACGAGCGAACGAGCGAACCGACCGACCGACCGACCGACCGACCGACCGACCGACGGATGGACTTAAAGATATGAAAAGGATGAAATTTGTCCCATTTCCTTGCAAGCGTGCTTTGCCTGCAAAACACTACTATTGAGGGGAAGCCACGTTTGAAGAAAGGCTGTACACGAGGGACTGCAGATTGATAAGAGGCTTGTTGCTTATTAGTGCGAAAGCACACGTCTTAGGTGTGCATATGTCGTTGCCATTGCAACTGTGACACCAAGTGGCAAGAGTCTGGCCCGGATCACTTCCGAAATTTGATCTTCGCCGATTTGTACCAAAACCGATGCCCAATCGTAATTGAGCGTTGAGAACTAAACATTTCGACAGACTTGCCTTTCTGGTCGAGTTTGAAGACTTAAAATAAACTGCACATCTCCAAAATCAATGTTTTTTGGTTGGAGATGTGCAGTTTATTATAACTGAGCGTGCCCGACACGATGACGACCTCCAAATTTGGCCGGGGCGCTTGCCAAAAATTTAGCCGGGCCCACCCACGAATTTTGACCATGGCCGATTTGGACCAAAATTATGCCTGACACAATGGCGACCTCCAAATTTGGCCCCTGTCACGCCCGAAATTCGACCTTGGCCGATTTGTACTAGAATCGATGTCCAACCATAATCGACCGTGTCCGAAACGATGGTGACCTCTACATTTGACCCGGATCATTTCCAAAAATTTGGCCCTAGCCACCCCCAAAAATTAGTTCACGGCTTTGAGATATCAGCTATCTCGTTGCCATGGTGTCGCTTATGGCGTAACGATTGACGTCACCGTGCTTTCGCACGTCACACGTTGGTTTAAGCGGAGTTAAACCACGAATAATTTCTTCTACGACTTCTGGATAAAGTATTCACTAAAGCGATATGAAGGATGTGGTGGGGGTGTAAGTGTACCGGTGAGATTAGCCTCTCAGTGGCCTGTCGGCAGTTGCTCCGGCTAAGTCACTGATTTAAGTGATTGCGTCTCTACCACTGTTCCATAACGCCAGTGTCACCTCAAAACTGCAATAGTGATCATGACACTAATTGCCGCAAAGTTCGGGAGCCCTCAGGGTACATGATGTGTGAGACATCGTCCATGGGAACGTTCAGTCTCCTCAGGTTTTCTAGGACTGCATTATTCATTATTGGTTGCGCCCGGACCCTGCCTATATCCGGTATGGTTGCACGATATTCACCGCGCCACCTCACCTATGTGTGTGCACTGTGATGTTGTGGGTGATGTGAACCATTTCGTTTTAGGGTGCACGCTTTTTTGTAAAGCTGCATGAAAAAACAGGAAAATGCGGAAATCATTGTCCCCGTTTTGAATGCTCCACGTTAGGATTCCAAAACCATTCCAAACATACACATGCCATCCTCAAATTCTATATCTTGGGAGGCTGTTCTCAATTTAGTTCACACAGTGCCGGAAGCTGGTATCTAAGCCGTGCACTTGGGCATCTTTATCCACGCCTGCTGACGGAGATAAAAGTTCTCCGGCAGTTGCCACAGCGGTCGGCAGCGAAGGCCTCCAAGGCTCTGTTTCGTTTCTTCAGAGCGTCGGGCCTGCACTATTCGCTATAAATTTGCCGTACTCTAATCGTTTACTGACTTCATTTTTCGCTTAGTTCTCTTTAACCGATGTACCCGGGTTCGAACCCGACCGCGGCGGCCGTGTTTTGATGGAGGCGAAACGCAAAAGGCTCCCGTGTGCTTTGCGATGTCAGTGCACGTTAAAGGTCCCCAAGTGGTAGAATATATTGCTGACTCCTCCACTACGGCCCTTCTTTCTCTATTTTTTTACTCCCACCATCCTTCCTTCCCTTACGGCGCGATTGAGGGGTTCACCGACAAGTTTATTTATTTATTTATTTATCATACCCACAGCGCCATTGCCTGGCATTACAGGGGGGGGGGGGGGGGGGGGGTTGAAAAAGAAAAAGCACACAATACCACCACGTGCAGGTGGTTACAAAAAAAAAGATAACATACATATAGAACGAACACGGAATTATTGTATTATACATAAAAATAAGGAGAAAAACTGGAAGAAAATGAATCATTTTATAGTATGGACACTACTTCCTTGGGCAGCTTGTTTCATTCCGAAATTGTTTTGGGGAAAAATGAAAGTTTAAGAAGGTCAGTTCGGCATCTGTATTCTTTAAATTTTAGTGAATGGTCTATCCGTGAAGACGTAATCAGGGTTGACTATATATTTGGTTCTGTCTATACCAGTTCCTGAAGGAAATATCTTATGAAATAATTTTAAACGCAGAACTTTCCTACGTTTCTGAAGTGTGTCCCAACCCAAATATTATTTAGCGCTCGTTACACTGAAATAGCGCCCATAGTTATTAAAAACAAAAAGAACGGCCAAATTCTGAACTCTTTCTAGCTTTTGAACGTCAAGCAAGGATTTCGGGTCTCAGACTGTGCAAGCGTATTCAAGTATGCTTCTAAAATTTGTATCATACAGCAGTTCTGTTGTCTTTAAAGGGAAAAGTTTTGCGTTACGTCGCAGGAAGTCCAAAATGCGACAATCTTTGACAGTAACAAAATCCACGGACAGTTAATGCGCCATTTTCGTTCCTCAAAAACCACCGATATTAAAGAGGCTTTTTCTCTTTCCCTTTTATATTTTGGTTCCCCATTCCCACAGAACTGCGTAGAAAACTGGTTTCCTGTCCCTGTTCACCTCCACGCCTTTCCTTCTCCCCTACCTGCTTCCATTTGATTGGTTTCTTCGCAGTTCACTTTGCCAAACTAAAGATGGAGCGTGCAGTTTTACATGCAGCAGATATAAGTGGAATTCGTGCGTTTTTTTTAAGGCAGTAAATGCTGAAGTGGCATCACTAAGGACACCATGGACACTTAATTGTCAGGCGCTACTGTATGTAATCAGCGTTCGACACACGTCTGATTTCCCGCCAATGTCTCAACTAGTTAAGTGAATTGCACTGCGAAGAAACCAACTTGATAAATAAAAAATCTCCAAGAGCACTGGAAATCAGCACGCAGCAGTCCACGAAAAATTGCCGCATGCACTTAACGTCCTTACGTGCGGTTAATGTGAAATCATGTCCAGCGCTTTTCAGTACTATTTAAGTGCACCAAGTACCAACTAATGCCTATCAACTATTAGTTAGGGTTACTTTAATTAGCGTACACTCATTTTATATCACTGTTGATTTTGTATTAGTTAATGACCATAACTAGTAATAATTATTGCTAATCATTACTTAGTGTCTACTAATTATCATTGAGGTCTGGTTGATTAATGTCTATTAACTATCCATCATCTATTGACTACCCTAAACTACCTTTGACTATCTACTGGCTGACATTGTAACGTGATGAGCTTTTGTGGCGTAACTTTTTGTGTCCACGCAGGGTTTTCTTTAGAAGGAGTATTGAAAACATTTTTGCGCGGCGGTGAAAGGCTTTGAATTATCCCTACAATCGCAGGAAACACGGAAATATGCTCAGAAGGCTGGGGCAAAGCGTAAAATAAATAATTGCTAGCGATTTTTTACTATCAGTTTTCTTTTAGGCCACCCACAGTGCACAACTTCTGCCTGGCCTTTGCAACCTCAGTGATCACGTAAGCTATGAAATATCTAACGCGGAGAGGAGGTAGGCTGTCGAACCCGAAGCAGTTTGTCATCCATCGCGTCATTGTTTTCGAGAGGCGGACACAAAGGTGTCACAATTATAATTGGTTTTTTTGGGGAAAGGAAATGGCGCAGTATCTGTCTCATATATCTTTGGACACCTGAACCGCGCCGTAAGGGAAGGGATAAAGGAGGGAGTGAAAGAAGAAAGGAAGAATAGGTGCCGTAGTGGAGGGCTCCGGCATAATTTCGACCACCTGGGGATCTTTAACGTGCACTGACATCGCACAGCACACGGGCGCCTTAGCGTTTTTCCTCCATAAAAACGCAGCCGCCGCGGTCGGGTTCGAACCCGGGAACTCCGGATCAGTAGTCGAGCGCCCTAACCACTGAGCCACCGCGGCGGGGCAAAAGGTGTCACAATGTTTTTGTTTTGCCCGTATTACACGTCACTCGATTTAGGTTTCTGTGTGGATGGAAAAGTCGCAGCTTCTCGCTGGCCAGCGCAGAAAATCGCATAAAAGGGCGTTCCACTTAAACTGGGTGTCATCGCTATACACTGGAGAAGCAATTTATATCCTTTATTGTTTCAGGAATTGCGTGTCCACAGCCATTTAACACCACGACCACCGCGTGAAAGGAAACAACCCGTCACTGTGTTTCGGTGACTGCGGCGCTCAGCTGCCGAGCCCAAGGCCACTGAATAGAATCCTGGCCACGGCAGTTGCGTTTCGACGGAGGCTAAATGTAAAAGCGGCAATGCGTTATGCAACGTTATTAGACGTTAAAGAACATCAGTTCGTCTCAATTAGGCCGAAGACGTGCACTGCGGCGCCTTTCACACCACATGTGCAGCTTCGGTAGTTAAGCATCATATTGCCGCACTTAGTTTAGCCATCACGCTACCGGCTCCCCCGTGCGGTCTGTCTTCGACCTTTGTCGCGCGCCGGACTTCGTCCTCTTCTACTCGGTGCTAGGCCCTGCCGGCTACGCTCTGCGCAGTGTGCTCGCCAGGTACTGTTCTGCCAGGGATTGAACGTCCTACCGGCGTCCGTGACAATATGCTGTACGGAAACGACGCTTGGGCAGAGAAGTGGCAAAACTGAGTACATTTAGTTCCGTCAGTCGACGCACGTTATAAGTTAGTGCAGTAATCAAGGGTTCGGAATTCACCATTCGCGTCGAGGTTGGCCCAGTGATCTGCTATTCAGCCTTGCACGAGACCGATGCCACGAGCGTCCTAAAAGATAGAGGAAGAGGGCAGAGTGGGTCAGAGAGCAAACGCGGGTTAATGACGTCCTACTAACTCCACACTACAAAAACCTTAATCCAAATGCATGCGGAAAAATGCTTGCTGATGGGAAAAAATATGCGGAATTGTGGAGAAAGTTTTGGGAGGTTACACATTGCTTTTATCGATCACACGTGACATTCGCGCTGTTTTAGGAGGTAAATAAAAGGCAAAAAAATTTTTACGCGTCTCACATGCCATAACCCGGCAACGCATGCAGTCTTATTCTTACCAAACGCGTGTGGGCAATGAAAAGAAGAAGATCCGGCCACGAGATTGGCAAGGACAGCTCTCAGCGCTACTGTAATCTATCCCGTCCCTCACCCAATTCTGTTAGAAACCACGTTTCCAGCGGTTCCAACATATTTCAGCCAGCTTGGATGATCCATTTCTGAATGCCGTGGACTTTCACCACTTAAAGGACCCATGGAATGTCCGGTGGTGTAAATCAAGGCTTTGTGAGGTGTCAATGACGCTTCTGCGATGCAGAATCCCTCACTTAAATTTGTACTTATGCAGATGTGGGTTTGCTGTGACAAACCTTTGTTTATCATGTGGGGAAGTTGAAACAATAGATTATTTTATCCTCTCTTGCCGGCGGTTCGCAGATGAGAGGAAGCAGTATTTGGAGGTCCCTATTTCGAGGTTAGGACTCCCTCTGTCTCTTCCAGTTCTTCTCTCGTTCGGTGCGAGCGCAAATGGATTCCCGTTAAGCAGTGTTTCCAGCTACCTTCATGATTACATAAGTACAACTGATCGATTACATTGTTAGCTATAAAATTTTGTTGTACATGTCCATAAGTGCTTGATTCTATTCCTGGTAATTCATATTTCTTTAATTCATTTGAATTTTCCAATTTTTATCTGAATTCAGTCTTCTCACGTCTATTTTTCCCCGCGCAAATACCTCATTGGCATTCTCTACTGAACCTTGGCCAATCCCCCTGCGCGGGTATGTGCCATGATTACTAAGGTGAAGAAGAAGAAGAAGAAGAGATAAGCTGTCGCACCTGCTCGAGAGCGAGGAGAACACGATTGCGTCCATATACGTCAAGGCTCAACTTCAACTACAGCGACGTCTACAAAGCTGACGATCACAAGGTGAGGCCACAGCACTTGCACGTGATTAGCCCAGCTTTTCACTTCTCCGTTCATCGTCGCCTTCAGTTAAGCCTCGGCACGTAGGCTTCTGCGACGCGCGAGATCTCTACTCGCGAGAGATTAACTGCCCTTCTTTGGGGTAATAAAAGCACATGGGCTGCTTAGTTGCATCCTCTGACCGGGGACTGCTGCTAAAGAAAAAGCGTCTTGGCCAACATCCGTTGCCAGGCCAATGCCAATTACACCAACACCAATCGCCAGGCCAATAACACTTAGCTGATGTTGGCCGGGGTGAAGTGAAGGACAAAATAATTTCAAAAGCACTCGTCACTGCACGCCATCCACTACGGTGATGTTTCGTCTATTTCACTCCAAATTAATGATTAGTTAACGGGAAATAAAAGGCGTGGTGACTGTCTCACTTCTCGGTGGACACCTCAACCCCGCCGTGAGGGAAGGGAGGAAGGTGGGATTGAAAGAAGAGAGAAAGAGGTCCCGCAGTGGAAGACTGCGGATTAATTTCGACCACCTGGCGATCTTTAACGTGCACTGACATCACACAGTACTCTGGCGCCTTTTGCGTTTCGTATCCAATGCGGCCGCCGCGGTCGCATTCTAACCCGGGTACTGTGCCTCCATCGAAACGCGGCCGGGTTTGATCTCCACTACTCCGGCTACAGTACCCGGATTTGAGCCCAACCGCTGCGGCCGGGTTTCGCTGGAGGCTCAACTGAAAAAGGCGCCCGTGCCTTTTATAAAGCAGCGCGATTGAGGCTTCTATCAGAGTGAGACAGTAACAGCGGCTTTTCTTTCCTGAAAACTAATATTTTTCACCGACGACGTTGAACCCAGGAATGGGCAATTAAGTGCTACGCAGTGAAGCAATTCTTTGCAGGCGGTGACTGTGCTGAACTCCCCTTATAGCAGTGTTGGCGGTAACGCGTTGCAAGTAATGGCGTTACCGGTAGCGCGTTAGTTTTTTGTGGTAACTTGGCGACGTGCTCATTACCATTTTGGAACTGTAACGGGTCACGTACTTATGTTAACTCTTTTCGGTAACGTGAGGTTTGAAGTTCGCAGTTAATTTTTATTCAAGTTCCCCCCCCCCCCCCCCTCTACGCCCCTTAGTCAGAAAAAAAAAGAAGTGCAGAGCGCCTAGAGTGATGTTGCAAATAAACAAAATGTACAGGTGCTCTCGACTACCCTTATTGCATGCCAGTAAATACCTGCCCTTGACGACGCGCCCAACCAAAAAAAAAAGTTGAAGTTGAAGTTGAAAGTATATTAATGCATTCAAAAAAAGGTTACAAACGTATACAGCGAGAGGTCCCATGGTACAAGACCGCGGGTGGGACCTCCCATGACAATAAATTTCAATAAGCAACAAGATAAGAAATACACAACACATTAATTAGCAACGCAGAGAATGAATACATAGTGAAATATGAGCTATTGAAGTATTTAAATATAAACAATATAATGCAGGAGAATGTACAATAATACACTCACAGATGTCGCGATACATAGGATCAATAGCAAAAAAGAAGATCACATATTAAGAAGCAAAAGCTTTGAGTTTGAACAATGAAAGCGTATTAGTTTGATGTCCGAGTTCAAAAAATTCCAAAATGAAATGGATGAAAAATTAAGGCATTGTTTCCCGTAGTTAGTTCTGATCTTAAATAGTAAAAAGTTATTACGCAGCGCAAAACGTGTGACGACGTTGCTTATGAGCGTGCCGTGTGAAAATAGATGATGCAGAATCTTAAAGAATAGGATACCAATGTTGTAAAAATAAAGGGCCGAGATAGGTAGAACGTTTAAATCTATGAATAAAATGCGTGAGGGTGACATTCGAGAGGCATAGGTTATTTTGCGCATGGCTTGCTTTTGCAGTTTTTTTAAATGCCAGAGATGAATATGATAGGTATTACCCCAAGATGAGATACCGTAGTTTAAGTGGCTGTGGATGAATGCGTAGTAAAGGGATAATAAAGTTTTGATTGGGAAATAGCTTCGGGCTTTAATTAGTGCGCGTAACCCATACGAAATTTTCTTGCACGTTTCAACTACATGATGATGGAATTTTAAGTGAGGGTCAGTGATAACACCCAGAAATGAAACTCGATCTTGTGACGAAATAGCGGCAGAATTGAGGTATAGTAGTGGTGTAATGGGCAACGGCTTTTGAGGAGGATGGAAAATATGAAAACATGTCTTAGTGACGTTTACGGACAGGCGGTTAATGTGGCACCAGCGCTCAAGAGAATTAAGGTCATATTGTAGGTTGTGTATGAGCTGATTAATGTCCTGGTGCGATGATATCATGGTGGAGTCATCTGCGTACAGTATACTATTGCAATTTTTTAAAGAGGACGGTAAATCATTATTCTAAAGTAAAAACAATACAGGGCCTAGAATAGAACCTTGTGCAACACTCTTATTAATTAAAGGTATGTTAGATGCGTGATCGTTAATAGTGACTATGTGCTCTCGGTCGCAGAGAAAGCTCTTCAGGAGCATTAGCGGAGGTCCAGTGATACCGCTTGATTCCAGTTTGTGAAACAAGATGGAGTGATCGATGGAATCAAATGCTTTACTAAAATCTATGTATACTGCTCCTGAGAACATTCCTTTATCAATAGCCAGTCTAACGTAATCGATGAGAGACGCTATGGCCCTATCTGTAGATAGTCCGCGGCGAAAGCCGTGTTGACTATCTCTCAATATGTGAAATTTTTCAATATAACTTGACAACCTTAATTCAATTAATTTTTCTAAAATCTTGTCAAAAAAGGGAAGAATTGCAATTGGTCGATAATTTTTCGGCAGAGCTGGATCGCCTTTTTTGGACCGGTATTATTTTCGCTATCTTTAGCTGCTTGGGAAAACTGGCACATTTAAAAACGAGATTGCAGATGTGGCTGAGAACTGGTGCATGCAGTGATCGGATACTTTTCACATCCTTTCGATGGATATTGTCGACGCCGGGGCCGGTCGTGTTTAAATTAGCAATTACGGATAGAACTTCGTCTGGACATGTGGGGGTAAGAAAGAATGAATGAGGGCAGCGCTCAAGAGAAGGTGCGCACAACGAAGAGAAAGGATAATTAGATGAATTGAAAAAATGGTTGCTAAATGCATTCGCCATTTCCTTAGGGTCCGATAAAATAACACCACCGCATAAAATAGATTTAACAGCATTAAGTGACTAATGAATGTTCAGAAATTCGTCAAGAAGCTGCCATTTTCGCTTAGAATTGTTAGTATGTCTAGATAACATGTTTTCATAGTAGCGTCGTTTGGCTTTTCTTAGAAGCGATGTTAGTATACTTGAATGCCTTTTATATCTCAATTTAAGACGAAGATTGAACGGCTGGCGTTCAGTTTTCTTATACATGTTTTCTTTTTTCTTCAGAGAGTTTAACAAAGCAGTAGTTATCCACGGGGAAACGGGGGTATTATATTTTCTCGTAGAAAATTGGAGCGAAGTGCATTTATTGATTGCTGATGTAATTATTTTCGACACCTCATGTACAGCCACTTCTGGATCCAAGAGAACCAAAATGTATGAAAGATCAGTATTAGACATGCTTTCAATATATTTTTCGGTATCAAAAACTGACTTAGTAGACTTGTAGTTACTGCAACGAGATGATAGTGCGTAAAGAAATACCGAGAAATTATCAGTGACATCACACTCTATCACACCAACCGAAGGAGCAATGGCAAAATTGGAGAGAATATGATCAAGTAATGAATGCGAACCATGGTCAGTACAACTCGTAGGGGTGCTAATTAAGTTTGCATAACCATAGCTGTAAAAACAGGTCGTGTAGTCGACGAGATGGGATTAATTATGTCAAGCATATTGATATTGAAAGACAGAGCATGCCCAAACATATTGAGAGACAGAGTATACCCATAAAGCGCGAAACACGTGCACGAGCACGCATTCACACACTTGCCTCCACCTACCTCCCCTTCCCAAACCACTCACACACACACAACTCTCTAAAAAGTGGAAGCATGCCGAGGATTTTGGAATATTAAATTTTTCAGAATTGCTGTAAATTCATTGAGAATTCAGGGATGTTTTCTTAGTGAAGATATAATTGATGATGAAGTGTCTTTTTGTGTTTACTATCACATTCAGAAAATGGCTTCACCATGTGTCACAGAGTAACAGGCAACTTTAGGGCGCTATAAAATTGCTAAGTTCCTGCTCATTTGTGCAAAGTATTCTCGTTAATTCAAGATTTCAGGTAAAGTCTTTGTTTGCGCTAGAAGATTTGTGTGAAATATAAGCGTTTTAAAATTGTTATCGTGATTTGTTGCAGCGAAGACGCCCTGGTTAATATTTATGGCCATGGTGTAACGGCAAAGAAACGTGCGGTACTTTTTTTCGGTAACGGTAACGCAGGGTTGGTAACGTAGGGGGTAACGCGTTCCCTTTTTTGCATAACGAGTAACGTATTTACTTACTTTTTTCGGTAACGCCTACAACACTGCCTTATAGTGAAGAGTGGATCTTGTGCCGTTGTCTAGCAGCAGCGATGCCACGTTAGGTTCAGAAAAGAAATCAAATCAATATCCACGACTGGCAGTCTAACCCGCGGCGGCGCGAGCAGATCAGCTTCGCAGGCCACTACGCAAGAGCGCTACAATATCTTCACAGTCGAACACGCATCGTGTTAAACTGCAACGAACTTTCGCGCTTTGTGCTAAACTGTTTTACTTTTCACTGTACGAGACTAACTGCCTCCCCCCCCCCCCCTAAAAGAAAAAGTTCGAAGTCTTATAGAATATAGAATGTCATTCCTAGGGGTGCCTCCCACTAAGAGCATGTGTCCCTTATCAAGGTGATCTAACGAATGTCGATAGATTTCTCATAGACTCTATTGCATTTCTATAGATATCTCCTTTTGGCTATTCAGAGTTTATAGACCGTCCATAGAGAAAAGTCTACTAGAAGTGTATGGCCATAAATTTATAGATTGTTTATGGATTTGTGTTACCTATATAGGCTTCTCTACACAACACAGTGTATGTCTTGCACTCGCTTGTGTTGTGCTCTGGACCGCCTCGGTCCTCGCCCATTAACAGAGCAAAAGATCCTTGGTCCGTGGCCACAGCAGTCGACTGCCCTCAAGGCATACAAGGCACTCTTTGCCTACTTGAGAGCGACTGGATTGAGCGACAAATTGTGACAGCGTTGTGCGTGTGTGTGTGTGTTATGCCTTTTTCCCCTTCTCTCTTCCTCCTTTTAGTCCCCTAATTCCTCTTCCCCAGTGTAGGGTAGCCAACCGGAACCCCTTTCTGGTTAACATTCCTGCCTTTCCCTCCTCCTCTTTATCAATCAATCAATCAATCCATATATCTATCTATCTATCTATCTATCTATCTATCTATCTATCTATCTATCTATCTATCTATCTATCTATCTATCTATCTATCTATCTATCTATCTGTCTATCTGTCTGTCTGTCTGTCTGTCTGTCTGTCTGTCTGTCTGTCTGTCTGTCTGTCTGTCTGTCTGTCTGTCTGTCTGTCTATCTATCTATCTATCTATCTATCTATCTATCTATCTATCTATCTATCTATCTATCTATCTATCTATCTATCTATCTATCTATCTATCTATCTATCTATCTATCTATCTATCTATCTATCTATCTATCTATCTATCTATCTATCTATCTATCTATCTATCTATCTATCTATCTATCTATCTATCTATCTATCTATCTATCTATCTATCTATCTATCTATCTATCTATCTATCTATCTATCTATCTATCTATCTATCTATCTATCTATCTATCTATCTATCTATCTATCTATCTATCTATCTATCTATCTATCTATCTATCTATCTATCTATCTATCTATCTATCTATCTATCTATCTATCTATCTATCTATCTATCTATCTATCTATCTATCTATCTATCTATCTATCTATCTATCTATCTATCTATCTATCTATCTATCTATCTATCTATCTATCTATCTATCTATCTATCTATCTATCTATCTATCTATCTATCTATCTATCTATCTATCTATCTATCTATCTATCTATCTATCTATCTATCTATCTATCTATCTATCTATCTATCTATCTATCTATCTATCTATCTATCTATCTATCTATCTATCTATCTATCTATCTATCTATCTATCTATCTATCTATCTATCTATCTATCTATCTATCTATCTATCTATCTATCTATCTATCTATCTATCTATCTATCTATCTATCTATCTATCTATCTATCTATCTATCTATCTATCTATCTATCTATCTATCTATCTATCTATCTATCTATCTATCTATCTATCTATCTATCTATCTATCTATCTATCTATCTATCTATCTATCTATCTATCTATCTATCTATCTATCTATCTATCTATCTATCTATCTATCTATCTATCTATCTATCTATCTATCTATCTATCTATCGGCTTCTCTATAGGATTTCTCTATAGGTTTCATAGACAAAAGTCTATGGACAGTCTAGAGACTGTCTAAAGTAACTTTTGTAAGGATTTCCTCCTCCGGTTCTTCCTGTCGCAGCCATGGACTTCAGCTTGACGGAGCACCGCCTCAGCCCCTATAAACAAACGCTACTAGTTCGCACCGGGTTCATCCTGCTCGCTCTCACGGTGGTGATGGCCACGGTGCTCCTGGTGCTCACGCGCAGCCACCGGGAGATGGCGCTGGGGCACGTGACCTCTAAGGGCTCACCGCGCCGCCCGGCGCAGCTCTGCAACGCCACCTCCTGCCGCCTGGCCGCAGCACTGCTCAAGGCGAGATGCTTAACTCTATTTCTTCTTTACCGGGGACAAAACCCCGTCACAGAAGTGCATCACGCTCTCGCGCGTTCTCACGTCTCTCAGAACGCATCCCGCGGCGGGAGGAATAGTAGCCTCTGACGTCATTATCTGCGAAACCGGAAGTCAGCGCACCACCATCTTAATGGGGAAACTTCTCGCACTTTAGACCACTGCGGGGCCGCTGCGGTGACTCAGTGGTTATGGCGCTCGGCTGCTGTCCCGAAAGACGCCGGTTCAATACAGGCTGCGGGGGTCGACTTTCGATGGAGGCGAAATTCTAGAGGCCCGTGTACTGTGCGATGTCGGTGCACGGTAAAGAAGCCCAGGTGGCCGAATTTTCCGGAGCCCTTCACTACGGCGTCTCTCATAGCCTGAGTCGCTTTGGGACGTTAAGCCACCATAAAAAAATTAGAGCACCGCCGATCATGTTTTCTGACGCTGTCGACTGCGTGTCACACTATTAACTCCTTAGACGAGTTCTCTCGTCACAAAACAACCAAAAATCAGAGGGGACACTTACGCTCCACCCCTAAAGGGTATGACGCGATAGCCTTAATGGGTCAGTTCCTATACATAAAGAATTGTCATTCTCTACTTCACATTCATAGATCCCTGAGAGCCCTCGTACGGCTTCTGGGGCAGTGGTGCAGCGGTTAAGCGATGCGCCACTGCCCTACGATGGCAGGTGCTACCACTGGTGTGGCTTGTGCAACCTAGGTTGCTCTTCCCGAGGTGCCGATTATTAATTTAACTGCCACCTGCCACTGTGGGCACGTTGGGATGATGCCGCAAGGTCACGTGACCTGGGTGGCCCACCTGCCTCCTAGGTTGGTTCTCTGAGGATTTTTGTGGATTTTTCTCTCGCAGTCAACGACGTCGCTGACGCCAGATTTTCTGCGACACAAGCTCCGTAACGATGTCGCGTTCAAATCTTCCTCTCCTGCACCCTCCTCCGGCGACGTCCACCATTTGCTTTCTAAGTGGCTCTATTCAAGCACCTACGTTGATGTGTCAGTGGCCTCTGCCGTGCCATCCATTTTAATGCACGGACTGCATTATGGCGCCTACATCATCACTTTTCCGTGTGTGTCCGCAATTGTTCGCCGTCCATCCAAGCAGATTCCTTAATAAGGAGCGATGGTCCACGCTCACTTGGATAAAATAAAGACCAGTCATGTCATTATAAGCCGTAAAATTGTATACGGGGCAGTGTACAGCCCACACCACGTACTTGGCGCCGCAAGTATGCCCTCAGTGTCATGTGGAATTGAGTAGTAGACGAGAAAGCATGTGTGAGAGGCGAGGAGCAGTTCAGTGCGCACAGCTGTAGTGTTCTAGATTAATCTGTACACTATACCTACAACGCAGCCAACAGAAAGGGAACAGCAACACAAAGCGGAAGTCTGCGCATGGCAAGCGGTATCCGCAGTAAGCCATTGCAAATGATGTGTTGTGCAGGCCCTCTCTGTTATTGGAACCTTGTCGACTCTTCCTGTGCGCGTACGTCACGGACCTGTGCTTCCCTCTATCGTTGATTACAGGAGACGCTGAGCAGCAGCGGCAGCCCGTGCGACGACTTCTACGCGTTCGTGTGTTCCGGCTGGCTGCGGCATCCCTCCTTCGTCAGCACCCACGACACGCAGGCGGCGCTGCTCGCCTGGCAAGCACGCTCCAGGCTCAGGGGCATGGCACGACGGGCGTCGACGACAGCGGTGCCCCTCAACAGCACGAGGTGAGAGGGGTGGGCATTCACCTGGTCACCAAGTCACCCACT
Source organism: Amblyomma americanum (assembly GCF_052857255.1). Taxonomy (NCBI): domain Eukaryota; kingdom Metazoa; phylum Arthropoda; class Arachnida; order Ixodida; family Ixodidae; genus Amblyomma; species Amblyomma americanum. Next base: position 67,492,276 of record NC_135506.1, on the reverse strand, counting down.
CATTTCCTCCCTCCCTTCCTCACTCACTCATTCACTCACTCACTCACTCACACACCCCATGGATCAATCAATAATTTCCTAGCGCTCTAGCTCTGCACGCCTCGTCAACGAGAAAGCCGTCATGTCTGTAGATGAAGCCAGAGCAGGCTGATGGCTCTCCCTGCCTCCTAGGTCATGTGACTTTGTGACGTCATCACAACCTGCCACACCGGATTTAGAGCGAACTGACCACAGTGTCAGGTGGCAGTAGAATTAATGACTGTTCGCGAGAGGTTGCTCGGGAAGAACAACCTGCGTCTCACAAGCCTCACCTGTGGTGGATGTTTATGAAACAGTCACCAACCGGGGCAGTGGCGCATCGCTTAACCGCTGCAACACTGTGAAAGTAAATCGGTCAGTCTGTAATCTATGAATGTAAAGTAGTGAATGACCAGTTCCGCATATATAGGCATATATGCACAGCCAATTGGGCTAGCGCAGAAGTGAATAAGCAGAATTAAACAATGCTAAACAAGGGAAAACATGCTAGCGCATCTAAGTCGCATTTAGTTTAACCAGGTAAATCGGAGGCTAATTTCTTTTTCTCTCCACCGATTGATCGATAAGTCTGCAGGTAATTAAGCAACTCATCGTCAATACTAAATAGTTTTGACCGTAAGAAAACTGATAGTACCCGCATATCAAACAAAGATCTTTGAAACAATTTTCAGTTTGAATGCGATAATATTTTAGTGCTTGTTTTCTTTTGACTTTATTGTCGCCACTCCAGAATTTTCTTTTGTTCCCAACTGACGGTCCGTTGCATTCTCTTTTATTTTATATGTATTCACAATTTGCGCGCTTATATTCATTATGTATAAGTACCAGCTTTACATTTGATTTTCTTTACCAGTGCAAGTTTTACCAGGCAGCAGCAAGTGTTCGTGGTCTTGAATTTAACTATATGTACAGGCGTGGCCAAAAGTAAACGGAGCACGCTACTGCCTACTAACATTTTTCACTCGCTTCCTAACTGAGTTTGGCAGCTGTGGTATGTGGAGGCTAGTAGCAGACAATAGTTCGCTTTCCCATGAACAAATAATGTTTCCTAATGTCCTATAGGAAAGACGAGATTGCAATTCGAACGGAATAAAGTGTTCCGTTTACTTATGTCCGCGCCTGTACATGTGCTTGCTGTGAACTTCAACCCTTTGTGAGCGTAGCGGCTGCCACCACTTGTAGGGGGTAGACTCTTCTCACGGTAGCTTTTTGTGGCTGCTCCCTCCTTGCTTAAATTGAAAATCAATGAATTTGAATTTGAATCATTAAAAATCCAGCCACTAACAAAAAATTTCAAATGGCTCTACAATTCTGCTTGTAACTGGCCAGTTTACTGTAGTCAGCCTACAGCCACCTCGTGTGTTTGTTACTGAATTGGGAGAAGCAGCACCTCTCGCCCGCGACATCATCACGGATATGAGGTCTCATTAAATCGGGACTATTCACCCCTCAGCTCTACATGGGAATCGCTTTTATACGTATGGGCAATGTTTTCGGTTGAGGCAGGCTTGAGCAAGAATACGTCGCAGGCAACATGAATGACAAGGAATCAAACTAAAGAATTCCGAAAATCACCAGTATGTGTCACATTAAACACCGCAGTGATGTAACTTATCTTTCGCGCTGTTTCTTAGTGTATTTGTGTTGGACACCACCGGTGCGGGTGCACCGCAAAACCGCAGTGCTGTGCTCAGCCGAGCATTGCAGGAAAGTCCATGCGACCTGCCTTGTTTTGCAGCCATATATACAGTTCTTATACCATTTCTGTATTACGAGGAGGATGAGGAAAATATGAAGGAAGAATGATGCAGTAACTGTCTCAATTCAGTCAAAACTTGTATACCTATGCCATTCAGTGGAAGAGAGGCCAAACGGTATGAAAGTGGAGGAGAGAGGAAGCTCAGGTAATATCGGTACCAATAAGTAAATAATAATAATAATAAATTTATTTCTGCCTCAAAGGTATATGGACAGAGGAGCTGCAGAAAAAGCTGTAAAAAATACAGCTTGACAAAGCCGCAGCCCCTATTTTTACAGGCAACAGCAGAAGACAAACAAACAACGACTCAACTTCAGGTGTCGTATAAAACGAAACAAAAGAACAAAAATGTTATGCTATACATCGCAAGAGCACTTCAAGCGTACTGAGTAAACACAGGGATAAAAAGATTGCTATTACATATCACACTCTCATACATAAAATATGAGATACAGAAGCAAAGACTTATTTTGGCACAGCTGAGGATGAAAATTGTTCGTAGCCACCTTCTATATACATCCTACGCAATACCTTATGAGTACAGGTGAATAAGTTAAAATGTGCAGATGTATAAGCGTTCAGAAGGGAAGGGAGTGTGAATTGCAAACGTTCTTGCCCGGAGTTTAGGCGTGCTGTTGGCACCATCCATTGTTCGGGTTGTCTGAAAGGGTAATTTGTGGTTTTCTCTTGCAAGTTTGCCAATCGTCGAACATGGTTGGTACCATTTTTTTATTTCTGTTTTGTAACAAATGCTCAACCGGTATCGATATAATTCATAGATTTGGACCACACCGGCTGCAAGAAAGAGACCTTTGCTGGGTGACCCATAGCTAACATTGAAGGCGTAGCGAAGGGCCCTTTTCTGCAACATGTGTATTTTGCGAAGACAAGAATGTGTTGCAGTTCCCCATACAAGATGACAATAATTTACGTGAGAATAAAAAAGTGCGTTATAAAGAGTTAGTTTGAGTGACGTCGGAAGAATGTGCGGTGTGCAACCAATCATGCCCACTACTCTAGCCAGTTGTTTGACAACGTGAGCTACATGGTGTTCCCATGACATGGTTGAAGAAAATATAACTCCAAATGAACCATGAAAGCGACCTCCAGGACAGCTTCATGCCGAAGTCAAAAAATGACGAGCGCGACAGGAGCGGTGTACTGTGCATAACATCTACGGAAAGTGTAAAGCGTTGCTGATTTGCCAAGTGTCAAAAATAAAATTTTACACCCACTTCCGCGGTCAGTTTATTTTTCCTGCTGATAGCCTGTATCACTGCTCGGCATGGGCCAAGTTCTCTTTCCAACCGCGGCACTAGGAAACAGAGGCTCACATTATATATAGCTGTAATGGCGCGATATGTTCGCATCCTCTATACACTGAAACACACACTGAAGTTCGCGCTTAAAGGCGACCATGGATGCTAAACCAGATGTGCCAAAACACTCACTTCACCCTCAGAACGATGTCTAATATGTTTAGCGTGGTGACCACGTTGTCACAGTGTTTCGTCTATGGCCCAGAACTACGGCGTCACAGAGGCAAGAACTCCTGGTCACCGGCGACCACCGGACCACGCGCAGCTCGGCGAAGGCGGCGGCGTTGTACAACGAGTGCCTCGCGGCCTCCATGAAGCACCGCGTCGACGCCCTGGCAGTCTTCCTCAGGGACGTTGGCCTGGGCTTCTCCAACCACGTCAAGAGGCCCGTCGAGCTGGCCATCAAGATCGACCTCTACTACAACATCAAGGTAGGCCACGATGCTTCGCTCACTCAACTGATCTTTCTTTGTCTCATCGGTAAGAGCGATAAGTCATTGTTCGCTGCTCTCCTGCAATTCGAGAAATCCTGTCCACAGGTCAACGAATTTTTTCTGGTTCAAAAGCTCTCCACTCCGCGAGCTGTCAGAGTCTTTCAAAGCCGCCCTGGTGGCTCAGTTGTTATGGCACTCAGCTGCAGACCCAGAAGACACGGGTTCGATTTAGGCCGCGGCGGTCGAATTTCTATGGGGGCGAAATTCTAGGGGCCCGTGTACTGTGCGATGTCAGTGCACGTTAAAGAACCCTAGGTGGCCGAAATTTCCGGAGCCCTTTACTGCGGCGTCTCTCATAGCCCGAGTCACATTGGCACATAAAGCCCCCGTAAACCAAACTAAACCAGAGTCTTTCAAAGATGAGATCCTGAGCGCGCAAGTCGAAGCAATAGCCTATATGATGCTGATACTTGACACGTTGGACAGACGAGCCAGCGACAGTGATGTTCTATACGGGGAATTTTCGCTTTTTTTTCAGGGAATTTTAAGGTTTAACTATGGCGAAAAGCAAATCTTCAGGACGGTTTTTCGGGATGTTTTAAGAATCGAAATTTTCTAGCTTGTTCCAAATTGCTGCAGCAAAAAATTCCAGAAATAGCTACTTTTGAACCTAATTGAGGTGAATTTTTGGTTACGGCATGGAGCAATCACTGGCCACTGAGGTGCTCAGGATGTGATCCGTTTAGTTGGAGTATTTCACTGGCATCAAACACGACGTGTCTATGGTGCTCCCTGTGCATTCTGTTAGCATTAGTACACCTGCTGCAGTTTCTTTTGGCACCACACGACGTTGAGGTACCAACAGCATAGAAGGCAGGAAGATGAGATTCCTGTCGACACACACAAAAAAAAATTCAACAAGAGGGAAGACGGGAGCCTTATTCTGATAGCCAGCGTTTCGACAAGAGAACTTCTTAAAATAATGCAGTTCGATGACAAGGCCTCTTGATGAAACGTCTTATAGGCTGAGGCTCTTCTTCCACCTCTTGTTTAATCTTGTTTTGTCAACCGTAAAGCAGCTGGATATGTAAGTGGGGACTAATATCCTTGAACTAGGCCGGAATTTTTTTTTCATTTTCTTGCCGTCTCATTGATTTATGAGAGCCAAACCTGCGACATAAAAACCGCAGCCTCAATTCTGCGGCGCCCACGTTTGACGCGAGGTCGGGTTTTCCGCTGGAATGTGAGCTGCGGCGGCGAAATTCGTCAACTTTTGACTTCGAAAGATCTAATTTGGACCGTGAGTGACACATGCCTTTTTCGGCAACTCTTGCCAGACGCTGTTCGACCTGCGCCGGCACCCGACGTGGCGGCGTCCCGACGGCCGGCCGCTGCTGTCCATGGGCAGGCGACTCGACTTGGAGCCCTGGCGGCGCGAGAGGGAACATATGCGCCGCCACGAGACCTATTTGGAGTTCGTCCAGAGATACGTCGTCGCCATCGTGGCACACGTGTGTACCCTCTGCCATGTAGGACCCGTTGCGCGCACCATTAGGGCAACAGACAGGACTTCGGGAAGATGCACCAGGAGACGGCAGACAGTCAGATCGGGAATCGCTGGGATGGGGAGGTTGCGGCTGGTGCAGGAGAGGGTTATTTGGGTATGGATAGGCGAGGATATGGATTTACGTACTGCGGGGGATGTTGGTGATTATGATAAGGATGATCTCCTTGATTAGCATGCCCCCCTGCATGTAGTAGAGGGCAGAAGACTATGTGTGTTAAATCATTAGCGAACACTCAGTGGTCGCAGACGCCAATAGGTATTATCTTTAGCTTGTCCGCTGCACCTAGTACCCGGGAGGGGAGGGGCGAATGCAGAAGGAAAAAGATCCTGAAATGCATTTTCTTCCGAAATATAGATAACCGGCCACTACAAGAACAAAGGGAATCATTTCGCCTCCCCTATTCTGTTGTCCGTCTCCTCAGGTTGTATGATATGCACGTGTGTTTTTATTGTCATCCTTAGTTGATAAGCGGCGCTGCGGTCGCATTAGGGCTTGCTTTTTTGCGAAGACGAGGTTAATGCTACACGCGTTGAGACGAATCAAGTGTCAAGAAGCGCTGTCAGGCTTTTGCTAGCAGCTTCTCAACGCTGTCTTAGCAGCTCGTCTTCCCTGCATTGTCTGTGTACCATGCAACTGCTCTGCGGAAATCCGTCTAAGCAAGCTCGCAATGACGATGAATTAATCACCTCTTAATATAGGAAAGTCATTATACAGTACTTTCTCGTGTTCTGAAAGAAATGGTGTGGCGCTCGAGAGAAAGAAAACTAATCACTGAACTTCAGCAGTAGTCAAAGCAGATTCGTATTAAACTATGCTTCGTTATAATTTTAACTTTGCTCCTTGGTAGTTTACACAGCTATTACCACATTTTAGACGAAAATGAAAATGCTTGCATAGGAGTAAACTACGTCGAATTATCTTTTGGTATTGATTCTTGCACAGAAGATAAGTTGAGGAAAGTTAACGAAGCCGTGCGCCACTGGCGAGGACCGAGGAATGAACAGCCACATGTCGCTCAGTATTCCCTTCATATGTACAGACAGCAAATTATTTCCACCCATTCGAAATTTATCGGTACAAGTATGAGCCAAACGTCCGAGGTCTTGGCTAAGAACGGTACTGACAAGTGATAAGGAAAAGCAATATCCCTCGAAGCTTCGTTGTGCTCAAAGAGCATGACTATGACTATTTTGCACGCGACACAAATTAAAGGCGGCGCATGTAAACTGTGCTTACTTTGGTAACCTCTTTGCTTATATGTTTGCATGTGTGTCACGTTCAAAGTGAGCTCAGCGCCCGTCTTCAATTACAATGTACACATAAAAGGAAACACTTTTTGGTTGCTCCTCAACCCGCTTGTCGATACCACGGTATAATCTGCCGCGAATAAAGGCTTCACATACACGTAACAAATGTGCGTAGAACTATAACTAACGCTGCATATCAAATACCAATTTCACACGTACTACTCCAATTGCGAGGGGGAGAGTCTATGCTCACAGTTCATATTTTGCCTGTCTCTTTATTTTTTTTGGTTCCGAGTTGCTCATGCATTGGTGGTGTTGACCTAAATAGTAGTCATCTTTCCCACGCTGTATGCTTCATGCGCATGACGTACATTGGTGAGCTGCCCTGTCTAGAGCGCGCCGACGGTGCTCTGCGGAGCAAGTCAGCGCCATCTAACGTTAGGCTCTGGGTTCGAGTTATGCGTCCCGTGCGCATGCGCAGCAAAAACAGAGGGAAGTCTGCTCATCGCTTCCTTGTCAAGTCCCCGCCTTGCGACTTCGTTTTGTGTCGCCAGGAACGCGCTGCCTGCATTTGTGACGCTCTGACGGTGACCAGGACGTCGTCATGTCACCGTGTTTCACGAGTGTAACGAGACGGCCACGCAAGCAAGCGCGAGTGGTAGCGTATTATCACGTGTTTCTGCATCCAAGTTCCCGGATCTGTACAGATGCCAAATGCGGTCTCCTTTGTAGCTGATAACGCAGCGCAAAGACACGTCATCAAACAATACGCCTGCAATGCATGGTGCATGTGGTAATGCGAAAGCTTATACCGGCAAGACGAAAACAGACATAAACAACCAACTAGGCCCAATTTTCGCACATTAAGCCTGGTGCGTGTTTGAAACGCGTGATCACCCGATACCACTTGCACTTGCTTGCCTAGCCGCCTCGTGATTCAGGCGGAACGCGTTGTTTTTCCGGCCACTGTTACATATATTCAGCACGGCCCTGGCGGCGTGATGCGCCAGCACTGAGCGGAAACGAGGCCGAGAACCCACGAGCAGGGACCGCTTTATTTTGGCCGCGCATGCGCACGAGACGCGTAACTCAAACCTAGAGCCTACCGTTAGATGGCGCTGACTTGCTCCTCAGGGCACCGTCGGCGCGCTCTAGACAGGGATGCTGACTACTGTACAGGAAGGTACGGGTCTCTACATCTTGGTGTAAATAAATTGACCTGAACTAGACGCTTCTCCCGCCTGGGACTCGCCACAGGAGAATGTAACCGACAAGATCGTTCACGACGTCGACTTCATCACGCACCAGATTATGTCCACGGAGGAGTCTGTTCTTGCTGTGTCTGCTGTAATCCCCGACGAAGACCCCGACCGATTCTACGCCATCGTTCCGCTGCTGGCGCACAGCAGACCACCGATGTCGTCTTTGAAGAGGCTGAACAACCTGGGCGAGGTTGCGGTGGGCCACCCAGCCGTGCTCGCATACCAGGACTTTTTACTCTTTGAGATAGAAGCCTCTGATCTGGCCGCCTACATCACCTGGGAGCTGGTGCGATCCCTTGGACCGCTAGCCGACCAGAGGTATGTGTTCATGAGTCATTCTTTTTTGAGCTTAGGTTTTCTTTGTGCATTTATTTACTTTCCCACCCTCGAGGCCAAGAGAAAAAATGGAGAGGTGTGAGGCCATCATGGATAAAATTTGTAATCGCTTCTTTGTACTTGATACAGGCATAGATGGCAATGGTGGATGCAGGCGCTTTCATTCATTTGAAGTGCGGGGAATTGATTATTTTTTTCTTATTCTTTTCATCGTTCTTTACTCTTTCACTGTTCAAAGTGAACCACTCTAAAAGGCCTACGGCTGTTAGTGGGCACATCACAATAAATAAATAAATCAGTGCGGGCTCAGACGCATGATGCCTTTAGGTGCAAATACTCCTAATGGAAAATTATAGGCATATGAATCCGGTGAAACATGGTTAGACAGAGGCACTTGCTACGCGAAGCAAGCTCGGTTAACTCAAGACATGTTTTCATTCCAGACATGGAGCGAAATGCGGAAACCCACGTCACAGCATATTTTCAAGCAGTATCCTTAAGAACGCTATAGTCTACTAGAAGCGTCAAGTGATAGGCTACAAAGAGATATTCGACAGCCGACATTTGCTCCCACCTACGAGCGTATTAGGGACAATGACTGATAGTGGCGAGTGTATGCATGCCTAGGCGCTTACCTCATAGTTTGGGTCTCCAATACCCATTGCTCGTTTGCCCTAACCAGTTATAACTAGATATCCTTCGCAGCGTTTCCTGTCGAGCGTGCTGAGTACAGTTGTATGCAACTTTTCGCAACACGGAAGCCAAGAGAAGGCTTTTCATTGGCTATCTAAGCGCGCAGCCACTTATTTTGCACTTCTCTGGACGACTTCAAGAAAGAGATTAGGATTTTTTTTTTTTGCTTCTATATTCTGAAACATTCCATGGAAACTTCTGCCTCCATCCTCATCTGTTTCCTAACGCTTGCATTTTCTTTTCAATCTCGCTTTCTTTGACGGAGACATGCCATGCTCATGGCTTCGTCGTGCAGAGTATGTTAGAGACGTTCCAGGTTCGGTATGTCCTCCATACAGTATTCTCACCTTTATTCAGAAGTGCCGGCTGCATATTGCAGGACACATAGCAAGAGCGGATACAGCAACATTAGTGCAAATAATAAAGTATTAGCAAGCAACATTCCGATGCACTGCACTGGCAAACTCTGCAAGTGCAAACTACGCAAGGAACGTTCAAGGGCATTCCATGATTCGGTGGTCACGAAAAAACTGGCACGGAAAACTGTTGGCTAGCTGTGGTTAATGGGCCTATACTTGCTAACGCAGCACTTCATTTTGAGGCAAGGTATAGTGAACAGCTCTGGATTAATTTGGCCAGCCACGGCTCTTCGTTGAACAATCCTTACAGCTGTGGACGGTGTGCCTGTCTTAATGAAGCCCGCCTCGACGATATTGCGGATCACATGCTACGCGTGCACGAACTTTGTAGAGTCGAGTTGACTATTCGAGAGAAAGAGTGACTTTTGAGGAGGAAAGCTATCACCAGTCCTCATGTTCAACAATGTGCAACAATATGCAAGAAATAGGCACATATTGCAGCAAAGCTCTTTATTGTTTGTTTATGCTCAAAGCCGCCTGCACGCGGCTTCATCAGTTCGTTTGTGACGCGAAATGCCACCAGGTTTATCTCGAATCATCGCAGCCACACGCGACTGCTTGCACATTGTTCGAGACTGTTGTACCTGCTTTTGGCGTCTTATCTTGAAGGTTCTTAAATTGAGCACGGCTGAGAGCGGTGGACATTCTGGTATTCGATGCTCGCCGAGCACGCTTGTTACTATCGCAGCTGCCGAGTTGTTCATTTTATTTGGCGCAAGTCAGCCCCGTAAAGTGTTTCTTGTGGAATCCTTTTGGTGCTTTAGTTACTACCGGACTGCCGTCACCAGTACGTGACAATTAGGAAAACTGAAATTGTTTGCATCATTCTATGTTTGAAATGCTGATTTTTTTTCTCTCACGGTTAGTATTCGCGAAAGGATTTTCCGCAACTGTTAGTATCCGCGAACGTCTGCATCGACCGCGCTCTCTGCCTCCTTAAACCACTCACCACAACACGCAGCATCTGTTGGATTTGTGCGAGTTGATTCATCTAAGGACTCGATGATGCGCAAACATAAAAATATGACGCTGATCAAACTCGGACTGGTTGGTCCTTTAACATCAAAATGTCGGCGGCACTAAAGCAGATATGTACACAGACAAAAACAACGCAGAAGCATTGCAGTATTCTTGCCTACTTTAGCGTCCTGATATAAGGATGCCGAAGCGGCTATTTCTTAAGTGTTTTGTTGTAACGGAGACATGAGTCCCCTTCATACCCCCTCACATCCCTTCACAAATTGCAGGCTTTCGTACGGCACCTCTGAGGCCAGCTGCTTCGAGGCCGTGTACAGGCTCATGCCGTACCCTAGCGTGCTGCCGTACATGGAGGAGCTGGACTCTTACAGTGGCTGGGAGGAGGCCGAGCTCATCTTCAGAGACGTCTCCGAGGCTATGGTCAGCTTCATGAAGAAGCGAGGAATCAGGCTTCGGACCACGTGAGTGCGCTTTAACAGGACGAAGAGCCATCGTCATAATGTGCGCTGGCTGTTTTATCCCTCGCGGCTGCGAAAACTGGGCGCCGTCCGGCATCGTGCACAAAAATCCTGATTGGCTGGTATGCTCTGACATAACCAGAGCGGAGAAACGCCATTGGCTGGATGGACGTGAGTTCACCAGTACGGAAATGACGTCATTAAAGAAGGTTCGTTTCTGTGAACCGTGGCAGGTGATGTAGGGGAAGAGCTCGGGAGGAGCAACATAGGTCTGACAAGCCCCTATCAGTCACTTCCGGCAAAGACACCAATAGCTTCGAATGCTATCACATTTCCAACACATAATGGATCAGGTTGTGCCCCCATTCTGCAGAAAACTCGGCGTCATCAGCGTTGTGAGCAAGAAATGGAGCTGAATAGGGGGGCTACACCTAGGTGACAGGTGGACCATGACCATCTCGGTCATGTGACCTTGTGACGTCTTCACACCCTGCCCACAAGATTGTGGGCAAACCGCACACCGTGGCAGGTGGCAGCTCAGTTAAAGATTAATCGCGAGAGTTTTCTCGGGAAAAGCAACCTTGGTCTCACAAGCTGCACCGGTGGCAGCACCTGCCGTCTCACGAAAAAAATTATTGTGGGACTAAAAAAAAGGAAAAATAAAGTGTCCCCGCTATACCACTGCGCCGGGAGTGGTATGAGGACTCCCAGCGAATAACGAATTTTAAGTAGAGAATGGCCAATTCCGCATATGTGGGCATTAACCCATTAACTCTATCGGTCATGCCATTAAGGCAGAGATTTAATGTCCTAACCATTTTTTGCGAGCATTATTTCAACTTCAATTAAATTCAAGTGCCCAGAGAAAAACATAGGCCCCGGCACCTTGGACACACTTCTTTTTTTTTTTCTGCACTTCCACTCCTCCTACTATTCGCCCGCACTAGTCTGCTGTCCACATCACGACAGAAACGCTGCAATCATGCATTTGTTCTTTTATGCTGTACTAGTAGCCACAGATATTATACTACATCTCATAAAAAATAAACATGGCCAAATAAAAATTCCGGGACCTATCACTCGTTTTCTGCACGAAATGGCAGGAACGGTTGTGCAACAGCTATAATATTCTCAACTTTGCACGCTTTAAAACCGGAGGGCATAAACTTTATTGCCTCCCATTCATCGTTGCAGGTAGTGCCTCGAAGTAAAAAGTTACCTCCTCACTGCACAGTTGCAGTCTGAGTGAAGAAAAGCGTTAATACCCTGGGAAGATTACTCTAACCTCGGACGTATCTCAGGTGGAAGTGCGTGAATAAGTGCCTCAACAAAAATATCGTTATCATCTAAACCAACAACCGAAAATTTACAGATGGTTGATAAAAATAAAATTGCCTCTCTCGTGGGCGAGGAAATGATAGCAATAATTGCGCCTTCTAGTCAGCTGTTTCAACTTTCTAATTATTATAGCTTGCTTTTCGATGTTACGGTACCAGCGTGTGCGGCCAATTTCTTATGCCGGTAACAGTACCAGTTGTGTTCCTTTATTTTATCGCTTTCGTTACCAGTGCTCTTTTTCTTCACACTCCATTTTTTTTTCTCCTTTTACTGACACTGCTTTTGCAACCCGTAAAAGTGCATCTTCTTCTAGCTTCCCCCTTTGAAGTTGGCTTTTTCTCAAGAAGAGGGTTATAAAGGCAAAGCATACTTTAAAAGAGGCGACTTTAAGCCTCAGTAACGTGAATTTTGGTTGCGGGTGTGTATGGAACAAACTAGTATTATAGTATTTGCCCCGCAGTGGGCGTAGTCATGCTGATGATGATGATGATGAGTATTACATAAGCTATTACACTACTAAGCTGCGCTGCAGAGCTCTAACTCTGCTACTGCTCTGACGATGAAAACTCAGACTGCGCAAAAGCTATGTGCTGCTAATGATTTTATATCTATGCTAATGATTTTATATGGTAATGATTTTATGAAGGAGGGCTTTGCGCGGCTAATAACTGCGAGTGTGGTCCGGCAAGAATGACCTCGTGCTTGTACGCGTGCACTCACGCGTGTGTTTGCGTGCACTCACGCGTGTGTTTGCGTGCATGTGTGCGTGCGTGTGTGTGTGTGTGTGTGTGTGTGTGTGTGTGTGTGTGTGTGTGTGTGTGTGTGTGTGTGTGTGTGCGTGCGTGCGTGCGTGCGTGTGCGTGTGTGTGTGTGTGTGTGTGTGTGTGTGTGTGTGTGTGTGTGTGTGTGTGTGTGTGTGTGTGTGTGTGTGTGTGTGTGCGTGTGTGTGTGTGTGTGTGTGTGTGTGTGTGTGTGTATGTGTGTGTGTGTGCGCGTGCGCGTGCGCGTGCACGTGCGTGCGTGCGTGCGCGCGCGCGCGTAGGCTACATCGAAACAGAGCAGTGTCCGAATGCCATACACAGCCGGGCATGCCGCCCCCGACGCGTGAGTTAATCAGGTATGAAACACGCCAAGCTGCTTAAATATATTAAGTCTTTCATTGTCTGCTGCATTTCTTGTCGCCTGTCATTGTCGTTCGCTACCGCTTATTCGCTGCACTCGGCTATCAATGAATAAGGGAACCGTTCTGGGGACATCTTCCTTAACTTTATCTATACGACGCCTATATATCAGCTTTATTACACCCACTGTAATTTCTACAAATCTTGAGCACTTTTAATGGGACGGAGTGCCGGTCGCGTGTGGGTTCTAACCTCTGTGCTACAGACGACGGGGTTTGATTGTATCCCTACATGCATATCACTGCACTGTCAACGAAAGGATGCGATGCGGAAGACTATGTTTGTGTCGCTACTGCCTTTCACCACTTCGTGCGCCTTGACCGCAGCGGTGACCTCGTGATTGAGCATCCGCCTCGCATGCGGGAGGTGCGGGGTTCGATCCCAGTGCCGCCGGGTACCCACCGGTGATACAATGGATGCAAGCTTCCCATGGCCTGGTGCTCGGTTTATTCAGGGTGAAATGCTTGGGAAATAGGTATTTGAGGCCACCTTGAGCAAATGAAAAATACATTGTGCCAAGGCGCTCTGTGGCAGCAGGTGCCCCTGGGGCAAAAAAAGTTCACTATCATCATCATCATTTTAAAAAAATACAGAATTACGTCATTCGTGCCGTGTTTGCATTGACAAGGGGCTTTCGAATTTTTGCAATCTGCCCTGCATGACAGTATAGGCCGTCATTAAAGAACAAAAGCAGGAACGAGGCAGAAATGCCAGTGGGCGTTGGCTGTGGACGCTGCTCTCAATTCTCGCACCCTGTCCAGCAAAACGTTGGCGAGAGTCTAAGGCTTGACGTGACGGCTCAGTGCCTGCAGCATTCTGCCGAGGTCTATGTCAATTGCTTTGTAACTGTCCACAGTGGCTGAATTTTGATTAAGGTTGTGCCCTGAGCCCGGGTTGTAGCTTCGCTTAAGCAGCGTGCTGCTGCAAGGTGACCTAGAGAGAAAGAGACACTCCTCTTCAGAGCGTACATTATCGCTCACTCATAGGCTGGTCACTATCTCGGTCAGCCGTTACGGTGTCCCCACAGCCAATAGAACTATAGTCAAGATCGTCATTTCAGCCCGGCGCTATTCAGCAACTTGACTACTCGGCATCAACCCTGTCATTCTCCCCACACCATGACCGGAACTTCTTCCTCTAGTCCTTTTCGCCGTTCCTTTTCAGTGATTCACCTTGCTGTTCCGCGGAACTACGTTTTTGACTTCCCTTCTTTTCCCAGGATAATTTATCGACCGCTTGTCTACTACGTCGGCTGACGTAGGTGACTACGTCAGCCGTCTGTGCAAAAAACCATGAACGTCGTTGTTTCAGCCTCTCAGCCACAATGTTCTTCTCGTAGCTGTGTCAATCCTGGCCTCCAGCACTGTACTTAGGTCTTCCTGCGCCATGATGCTATGCGCCAGCTGTTGTAGCCGCTTTAAGATCGCTCTTTAAGGGTACTCAAGCATCCAAAGCAGTTTCTTCTCTTCATCAATGGTCGTGAAGATCTCCACCGACCGCTTCAAGCCCGCACACTTCAATAGTGACGTCATCGCCGCCTCCAGACCGGAGAACTCGCACACACTACGTAAGGTTCGCATCAACTTCCGCTCCTCGCCACTTACCGAACCATATCACTCGTCTGTCTCATGGTTCATTAGCGGCACCATAAGCCGTCTCCTGTCTAGGCTTTCGTGTTATCCATTACTTCAAAGAGTCATTACGTGCGTTACATATTGGCAGTTCCTTTTCTGTGAACGATGCTACCTAAATTTATTAGAAATGGGAGAACTTGGACAAGTTTTGATTTTTTATGCTCCATAGAAATCATTTATTTCGAGGGGAAATTCCCACTATCTAAAGCACAGTCTACCATGGTGGCCAGAACATCAAGTGCATACTGATGAGTACATGTCTCAACGACAGGCTGCATCTATACAATTGTGACGTTTACCGGGTTACACAACGTCGCGTTGGCTTTGGCGGTGAGGTTGCGTCTATGATCATGTCAACCTGTGACGACGTTTCGGTCTCGCTTCTTACTCATGTAATCGATAGGCCCTGAATTCGTGATAGCCGGTTAGTTCTGTGACGCACAATAATGCCATGAACATTATCGAAGACAGCTCTTCAACAGACTTGTAATAGAATCAAAGATGCATATTTTCTGTCCAATCAAGTTTCCCAACATTCTTTCTATCGTGGACAGTTCATGCAAGCATAAACATCGCAAGCTGCCACATAACACAAAATATATTCGCGGCTTCAAAAGCACCTTAATTCTGTGGTCACGTGCCACTTGAGTAGTCATGTCATGTACCATTTTTATAGCTGCGCATTGTTTATTCGTGTTCGAAATGCAGACAATACACTCTACACAAATACTCTACAGCAGTGCATATCGCCTCAACTTGTTCGACCTATTTTGCAATTTAACTGCTCTTGAGTGTGTTGTGTGGAGGAAGGGTCCGCTGCCAGGAAACCCTTCTTTCCTAATTAAGGCAATTTGGCTTTGCGTTTGACGCCCGACCACTCATGCAGCGATGCCAGCTTCCGACTGCTGCTTCCCACGGCCACCCAGCTGGACACCTTCTACGCGGAGCTACAAGTCCACGAGGAGGAGACCGAGGAGGATGCGGAGGAGGAGAAGCGGCCCTTCCTCCACGCGTACCTGGCCTCGTTGTCCCAGATACGCAGCAAGGAGCTCTTCAGCATCGCCCACGCCGACGCCGACGCCGACGCTTTCTACCCGGTGCCGCCCCCACGAGGCGGACATGCACAGGCTAGTTGCGCAGCTTATCTCGCAGAGAAACTATTGCACACACGTGCAGCGCTGGGTGTAACTGCCTGAGTAATGCTTTCCCAACGATTGGCCACAGAAGACCCTGTATTCCATCTAGGCTCGTCGTCCACTTCTTTCTTTCCTCATTTTACTATTCTTGCAAGCTCACGGATGACAATAATCTATACTCATACCCATGCATGATGCATGAATGCAGGTAGTCTTCGATCTGGCGCACGCATTGCCTACACGACACTTGTGCCAAACGGCGAAGCCAACCGTGCAGGCGTTTAGTTCTGGTGATCCCAGTGTCGCCGCTGCACTCTTGGATGCGATTGTTCACTCTAAGCGTTCTACTTAGTCTACCAAGCGATGAACGCGCTGTGCGCGGCCATTTACTATTGGGAACAAAAGGTTCCAGGAATCAAGAAATGTGATCACGCGAATAAGAGCCAGTTGATTCATCGATCACGTGATTTAACTTCGTCGTACTATAGCACGCGAGTGCTACTTTCATTTAAGCAAATGGCTCCCAGAGCCACTGCCTAATTGCAGAGCTATGGGCTTCCGTTGCACCGCAAGCGTCCTGGAGACGATTGTGCCCGATAATACGCTTGTAAAGTCAAGAGCGGTCTTTATGTTTGTCCAGGTGATCTTCACACCTGCATTGTCAATCAGGTGTTCCCTGCAGAGTCTGCATTTGAACTCGGCAGCGCTATGCGGACTCAAAAGCGAGTTATAATTAGCCATGCATGCACTAAAATTCCTTTCTGGATTGGGAAGAAACATCGCCTTTTGACTATACGCTGCTTTCCCACCTGGTACAGAGGGCAAAACGCTTGCCTAGAACATGTTCTGGGCGTGTTTCGGGCTGAGCACGCAATATCTAGCGATAAAATTTGCTTAAAATTGGTCTGGATGTAAGCATGTGCAGTTAAACTCATAGGATTCCATCGTCATTTTTGCCTTCCTGGTTGCAGTGGCTTTGGGAGCTGCGGAACACGCACAGTTATGTCGTTCTAGACGTGTTTTGCCCTCTGTAGAGTAGTCATCTTGTAGCAGTTCTCCGTGAGTGCCTTATTACGGAGGACAGTTAGCGCACTTATGACAACAAGACCCTCATACGGGGCAGTCATCGGTACCTGGCCAGCTGTTTCCCAGCAGCAGAAAAATTTTAACGCGACAGCGTTAAAGGCCCCGTTGTCCAGAAAATCAGGTGTCGGTGTTGTCGACATCGGCATCGGCTTTGCGAGCGAAAAATCACGAGCATGGCTCTGGCAGATGGCACCCAGAGAGCAACCTACGAGGCAGGTGGGCTACCTAAGTCACGTGGCCTTGCAGCGTCATCACAACCTGGCCACCGGAAACTGCCCACCTTGGCAGGTGGGAGTTAAATTAATTTTTGGTATGACGACTACCAGGGATGTATGAACGTAAAGTACAGAACTACCTTCTGCGTATATGGGAGTTAACTCATTACGCTATCGTGTCATACCCTTCAGGTCGAGCCGCCGCGGTGTCTCAGTAGTTGTGGCGCTCGGCTGCTGGCCCGAAAGACGCGGGTTCGATCCCGGCCGCGGCGGTGGAATTTCGATGGAGGCGAAATTCCAGAGGCCCGTGTACTGTGCGATGTCAGTGCACTTTAAAGAACCCCAGGCGGTCGAAATTTCGGGAGCCCTCCACTACGGCGTCCCTCGTAGCCTGAGTTGCTTTGGGACGTTAAACCACCATAATCAAACAAACAAACCTTCAGGTGGAGCTTAAGTATCCCCTCCAATTTTATCTCATTGCTCAGTGTTATAGTGTCTGTGGTTGTTGGTGTAATAATAATTGGTTGGTTTTGGGGGGAAAGGAAATGGCGCAGTATCTGTCTCATATATCGTTGGACACCTGAACCGCGCCGTAAGGGAAGGGATAAAGGAGGGAGTGAAAGAAGAAAGGAAGTAATAGGCGCCGTAGTGGAGGGCTCCGGAATAATTTCGACCACCTGGGGATCTTTAACGTGCACTGACATCGCACAGCACACGGGCGCCTTAGCGTTTTTCCTCCATAAAAACGCAGCCGCCGCGGTCGGGTGCGAACCCGGGAACTGTTCGCACCCGACCGCGGCGGCTGCGAAATCCATAACAAGTGCCATTTTCTATACGCGTTTCCCTAGCAGTGTTTTGTGATATCACGTTGCAAGGGAATTTTTAGCTACCCCATACCTCATGTAATGCCTCACTTGTGAGGCGCTTGAGGTATGCGATGAATTGTTAAATAAACTAACAAACTGCAACTGATATTGCTTTAGCGCCGTGCACAAGTATCAGAATTATAACGAAAAAGGGCCTGAATAATACACGCTTGGACGCGGAGGATAATTTCCTCCAATTTTTTTTGTTTTTTTATTTTCCAGCCACGAGCGGTAATTTTCACAGTGATAAATCAAAAATTATGAAAAGAGAGAGAGAGAGAGAGAGGGTTTATTGATAGGAAAGGCAGAGAGATTGGCCTGAAAAATAAATATCTGGCCTGCTACTCTGCTCTGGGGGACGGGAAGAGGAGATAAAAGAAGGCCACGATGGGGGACGATGATGATGGGAGGAGGCAGATAAAAAACTACTTTAAAAAAAAACGAGGCACACTTTCTGACATCACAAACGCGAGACAAGGTCCATGTCGCTCAAAAAGCGTGAGAGCGCTCGCGTTGCCTTTACAGTTCTAAAACTATCCGGCCAAGCGCCGAGGATCAAATCCTCAGAGAGGAGCGATGTGTCCATAGGCTTCAGAGCAGATGCGAGTATGAGTCTTGCACGTGCATACGCTGGACACGCCACTAAACATGTTCTATAGTCTCTAACACGCCACATGTGGTACATTCCGTTGAGTCCGCTTGTCCTATTAAGTGCAAGTATTTGCGCGTGAATGCCACGTTTAAACGTAGTCTACGGATAACGCATGCAATAGGGCGAGGTATTCCGCGAGGAACTGAAAAGGTCATCGTCGGATCTAGCCGTTTAAGGCTGATGTGGCGGGTGTCTGGCAGGGCCCAGTACCTAGCCGTCGCCCTCCTCATCAATTCCGAAAGGAGACAAGTTGTGTCCACTATAGAGAACGGTACAGCTGTACGCAGGCCACTGCTGAAGGCGCTCCTTGCTTCAGCGTCGGCGGTCTCATTTCCATCGAGTCCGTAGTGTCCGGGGATCCACTGAAACACTATACGGTGGCCATTTCCATGAGCAAATGATACGAGACTAATGATACCAAGAGCCAGAGCTTGGTAGGCTTTGTGGCGTAGGAAGCATCCTAAAATGTGTAGCGCAGGTTTACAGTCGGTGAAAATGCACCACTCCTGAGGCGGTTCTCCGCAGATGTGGCGAATCGATTCCCGAAGGCCCACAAGCTCTGCAGCGGTTGAAGTAGACTTGTGTCCCAAAATGAATCTGCGGGTCGTCTGTTGTGCAGGGATTGCGAAAGCTGCTGTTGATGCATTTGGAGACGCAGATCCATCCGTGTATACGTGCACACATTTGTGGTATTCTGACCAGATGTAGGCAAGTGCGAGTTGCTTCAGTCCGCTAACCGGCATCGCAGACTTCTTGATTATGCCAGGGACATGCAGGCAGACTGAAGGCTGAGCGATTACCCATGGGGCCTGCAAGGAATGATGCGGCAGGGCATAGTCTGATGGCAATTCGGAGCGATGGAAGCGCAGTGCGCGTGCAAAACTGCTGTCCGGTCGCTCATCAAAAATCTTCGTCAGCGGGTGACAGCGGTACCGTTTAAGCGCACGTAAATATACACGAAGTGGTTCGTGTGACAGGTAGACCGATATTGGGCACGCACGAGATTCCTCAATCGTGCCTTTGTTCGAGGCACAACGTGGTAATCCGAGGCATATCTTGAGCGCCTGTGCTTGGACACTCTCTAATGTCCGCAAGCAGGAAATACTCATATTAGAGAGTACAGGAAGGCTGTAACGAATGTAGCCAATAAAGAGGGTATAGTAAAGTCGAAGCAAGGAGCGCTCCGTTGGGCCCCATTTAATGCCTGCCACAAAGCGAAGCACATGGCAAAAAAGAGTCTTTTCTTTAGCATGTTTATATGCCTCGACCATGAAAGATCGCGGTCAATGATAATTCCCAAAAATTTGTGGTGGGAGACGTATGGTATTGCAACCCCTTGAAGAGTTACCGGGTAGTGGCAGACAGACTTGCGCGTGAATGCGACCACAGCACATTTTTCAACTGCCAACTGCAAACCCTGACGCCGTAGGTACCTTGAAGTAGATGACACGGCACGTTGTAATCTCGCACGCATTTTCGGACATGTCGAACCCGACGCCCAGATGCAGATATCATCAGAATAGGCACTGATGTGAATGTTAGTGGGAAGTTCATTCACCAGTCCAATCAATGCCACGTTAAATAGGGTTGAGGTAAGAACTCTTCCCTGAGGAACTCCACGGCAAACCTGATGACGGGTAGTCTCCCCATCAGGCGTAGACATGTAAACAGACCGGCCGTTGAGGTAGCTCCCAATCCACGAATACATCCGGGCGCCAACGCCAATCTCGTCAAGGGCATCAAGGATGGCGTCATGAAGTACATTATCGAAGGCCCCCTTGATGTCCAAGAAGACAGCAGCGACGAGTCGGCGACTACGTTTTTCATGTTCCACTGTCGATATGAGGTCGATTACGCTGTCAATCGAAGAACGTCCCCTCCGGAACCCGGTCATCATATCCGGATAGCGAGCATTCTGCTCTAAAAACCATTCGAGCCGCGCCAGCACCATTCGCTCCATAACTTTGCCGACGCAGCTTGCTAGTGCAACTGGCCGGTATGAGGTAAGCTCATAAGGAGGTTTGCCAGGCTTCAAAAGTGCAACCAGGCGGCTGATCTTATTATGAAAATTATGAAAAAGTCTCTGCTGTGGTAAGCGGTTAATTCGTGCACTATTGCAGAGTATCCCAGCTATCACGAAATTCACTGTACTTGTTGATGATTACTTGGGTTCTATCTAGCCATCAGAGCCTCAAAGAACATATGTTCTTTGCGAAGGCTAAAAGGTGCAGTTGATTTTATTTATGTCACCATGTTCGGATCAGAGTGCGCTTCTGGACTATTATAAAGTTGTCCACCTGTTTTTCCCCAGTATACAATGCTCTCTGCACGACGTTCTATTCACGCAGCTCAACCCGCGGTGTGCGCAGGTCACCCAAGACGGCGAGAGCCGCGTTCCCCTGACGTGGCTCTTGCCTCCGCGGTTCGGCAGCGATGTGCCGCCTCTTCTCAACTACGGCGGCTTCGGCCTCGAACTCGCCGCAGCCCTGCCCCGGGGCGTGCCACTGACAGCATCGTGGCTCGAGTGCCTCGAGCGGCTCGAACCCCGCCTGGCCCTGCGTGGCGAGAACGACGCCCCGGCGCGTCTGGCGCTCGCCACCGAAGTGGTTGGGGCGTTCGTCGACCGCCACTTCAAGGTTGGCCGCCGCATCGCGCTGCCTGGCCTGGAAGAGGCCACTGAGGACATGCTGTTCTTCGTCAGCGCCTGCGCGGGCATGTGCTCTAGGAGTGACCCGGAGGCCTCCTACCGCTGCAATCTGGCCGCCAGGAACTCGCCCCTCTTCGCCCAGGCATTCAACTGCACCGAAGGGTCGTACATGAATCCCCCTAAGCGCTGTTCCTACGCCAACCACACTCGCTAAGGATAGTAGAAGAATATAAAAGAAATAGCACACCACATACTTTCTTTGTTTCATAACATGGGCTGGCGCTCCACTTTTTCACCCGCTTATGTGTTTATGATTCATGGTAACATTTTTACAGCGACAGCTGTTAGGCGCCCGTCCCTGGCTTGCGCGTCGTAGTCGTCCGCCGTCGGCGTAGCCGGTGGGTGCGTTAATGCCACAGTCAACCTGGGTCGCATAAGCCTACGGGTGGCTCTGTTTGGAGCAGCCATCTGGCAGTGCAAGGGTGCATCACTTGACCCCAGCACCGATGCGGCAGGAAAATATCCCCAAAACTACGTAGATGCCTGAACAGCTATCACTGAATCTCGCGTTACACAGTCGTAACCGTCCTACATCTGACCGAGGCAAAAGGCACCGGTAAAAAAAAAATGGCAGTGGCTTAACTAGGCTGACCCTGGAATTCAGCGAAAAGCAAGCACGCTTGCTAAGCGTCTGAGGCTCGTCAGTGGCAGCTCCGCTACACGCTCGCGACAGCCGTTCTATATATACCCACACGACCACGTGGCTATGACGTGGTATCACATGGTCTTACGACAACCCCATCAGATGTCATCACGTGGCTTCACATCACCCCATCGATTGTTCTTAAGATCAAAGGTCAACCCAAAGGTAATCCAATGTCAAAGGTCAGAGGTCAAAGGTCGACTAAAGGTCACTGGTCAAGATCAGGGATCAAGGATTTTACACCATAACTGTACCACATATGGTGATACACGGCTAGCGTGGTTCGGCTGAAAGTCGTTCAAGGTCATTCTCCTGCCTACGCGACGACTGCTTTACCTAGCATGTGAAGCTTTTCGCTTCAAAAATGAGGCCCCACATCTTTTTAAGTCAGACGTATCATCCTTACCTCTCCACTTCTAGTTTACTGTATTCAGGACCATGTGGTCCTTATCAGCTTTTTTCAATCGTGAAGCCTGACTTTCCCCATTGCACTCTGATCTTAACAATCTCCACTTTTCGGATCACACAGAATTCTATCTTAGCATGTTTCTATATCATGCGTTAAATAACCGTAATTTTTCAGCACATTCACATGCCAAAATGAAGTAACCATAATCCTATGCGATTTTCATCTCGAAATAATTTTGCACGTCCATAAAGACAGCCGTACTAACTGTGAAATCCAATCGGTAGGGTTCTCTCTACTGAAGTTGTGTAATGGTTTGTCTTGGGGCGTTAAAACGGTTCGTCCCCAGCCTCATATAAACGCAATATTCGCTCGTTCTTTTCTGAATATTAATATCCTATGGCAAGATTTATGAGTGAAGGTTTTACTCTTAGAATCTTCAGATATGGATATTTCATTCCTTTGAATGTTTCGTTTTTTTTTACTGTTTTCCTTGACTCTTTTCCGCCCCATAGGCGATCGTTCACATTTGAACGATCGAATCGCCCACGCAAAAATCTCATTCCGGAGTGTCGTCCACGTGCTGCGCCATGTAGTTTGTGTGCTCAACGACTGTCTTTATTGCAGTTTTGGTTTCAGTGTTTCGACATGAGAAGGCGCCGTGAAAAATGCAACTTTGAACGCCACTTTTAAACTTTGAACCTTGAAACTACGGACCATTGTCGGAGACCATACCACTTCTCGGATACCGTGGCGGGCGAAAATTGATTTGCAGTGTGTGATTACTATACCTGAAGTAAACATTTCCAGACAAACAAGTTCAGGATATCGGGAATAGTAATCAGTAACAATTAACCACCAATGGCTATTGAAAAAGAACAGGTCCATCGCAACTCTCTCCCATGTACTTGAAGGGAACTCGCAGGACGACACGGTTCCGATAAATCCACCTTCGCTGTCGGGTTCTTCAACGATGTCAACCCGGCGTGACATGCAGACAGACGCGTAGTGGCCCTTTTTGTGGCAGCCCTTGCATGCCTGCGTCCGCACTGGGCACAGTGAACGCGGGCGTCGTTCTTTCCCACACCAATGACGGAACGCTGTCAGCTGGACGCGGATGTGGCCTCGACTCAAAGTGCTCTCGACCGTCGCTGACGTGAGCAGCGCTCATGAAGTGCCTGACTTGCTGTTAATAATAATAATAATAATAATAATAATAATAATAATAATAATAATAATAATAATAATAATAATAATAATAATAATAATAATAATAATAATAATAATAATAAGTTTTTGGGCGAGAGGAAATGGCGCTTTATCTGTCTCGTATATGGTTGGATCGACACCAGAACCGCACCGTAAGGGAAGAGATAAAGGAGGGAGTGAAAGAAGAAAGCAAGAAAGAGGTATCGTAGTGGAGGGCTCCGGAATAATTTCGACCACCCGGGAATCTTTAACGGGCACTGACATCGCACAGCACACGGACGCCTTAGCGTTTTGCCTCCATAAAAACGCAGCCGCCGCGGTCGGGGTCGAACCCGGGAACTCCGGACCAGTAGCCGAGCGCCTAACCACTGAGCCACCGCGGCGGGACTCGTTGTTTGTCTGATGCCTGGGGCAACTTTGTTGACGGTCCACTTTTCGGGGTGAAGCTCCGTTTGCTGCTGACGAACGCTTTCGACCTGCCTGGTACTCTCTAGCGCCTTCTGAAGAGTAAGATCAGCGTCTAGTTGCCGTCTCGCTGACAATTTCTGGTCTTGAATGCCGACGACCAGTCTGTCTCGAACCAGTTCCTCTCGGAGGGTGCCGTACTCACAATGGTTGGAAAGCGTTCTGTGAAGCGCAGTTACGAATTCTTCCACGGATTCGCCGTCGTTTTGGACCCTCGTGTTGAAGCGTGCCCGTTCAAAAACGACGTTGCGCCGCTGTATGAAGTAGCTGTCGAACTGCTTTAGGGCGACTTCCAATTTCTGAGCGTTCTCACCGGAGAGTTTGAAGGTTCCTAAGACGTCTTCGGCCTGGTCGCCCATTAAGTAAAGGAGCATGTCGACCTGTTGTGACCCTGATTTGTCGCAGAGACCGGAAGCCGTGTAGAAACGCTCGAGCCGCTTCCTCCATTTCGGCCAGTCAGCAGGAGTTGTGAAGCAGAAGGCCTCGGGCGGTTGGATGACGAAGGATGGCATGTACTCTCCGCATAGTCGAGGCCGTAGGCACTGCTGTGACGTGTGCCACCGTCGATGGGCATCCGAGTGAGAGGAAGCAGTCCCGGTTGGGCTTACTGTGGGAATTGCGTTACTTCTGACACCATGTCCAGTTGGCGTCTCAACGGTCCTGCTTTCCTCAACTCAACAGTATTCGCACGGAAATTTTTTTTCGTTCGCTCTGTGTTTTCTGCGGTGAATTCGCTTTGTAACTGAAGAGAGTGGTTAGTTTTGTGCTTCAGGGCCTTCACAACGTACGGCCAAAACAGTTTGCCAAATGCTCAAGGTAGCGCGGCGTTTTTAAACTGAGACGACAGCCAGGCCAGGTGTCCATGTCGGCGCATCGCTGCGGAGCGGCGCTCGGGGATTCGCTCGACCTCTAGACTTCTTGTTGTTCTTCACGGCGTAGGTGATGAAGACTCTCTATGAAAACGCTAATAAGTCTGCTTGGATGAAGATCTTAGACAGGCGAACATACGCTCGGCGTGACGGCTCATGGGAAGAGGTGAATCCGTTGGAGATGCTGAAGTTCAGTGGAATCATAATCACATGGGACAGCCATATCTCTATTGGAATACAGGAATCATCTATTCTGGCCTTCTGCCAATAAATAACATTTGACAAATTGGTTTTTTGCTTCGCTTGTTTTTTGTGGTGGCATTTTTGTTTTTTTGTTTGCACGTAGTGGACCCGGAGGATTCAGTGGCGGCTGCATGTATTGGCATGACTTGGAGAGTGTTTTGGCTTTTGAGCCACATCAATGAAAATTCATCGATCCTGATGTTCCAGAGCTTACCCAAAACGCTAAATTTGATCAGCTGGCTTTCAGGAAGCAGCTCATTCCACAAATCTTATTGTATGGATGAGATAGTAATAATCCATGCCCCCCAATCCTCCCACAAAATTCATTCGTCACCAAGCGAAAAAAGAAAGAAGCAACTGTAAGCTCTGCTTTCAGAGACCAAGACATGAACAATTGAAAGATCAAATGTTACGTGCAGCACCTGTCAAGTCTACCTCTGATTCACATCTTCACGTGATTGCTTTTCACAGTGGCACCACAGTCATGACCGCTGACTTGTCCGGCCGTGGAAAGTGCCAATAATTTTTCCTCACAGCTGAAACTGGGAAGAATGACAGCTATAAACATGTGCAACAGTCTGTATATTCCAGTTTTCCTCTATTCAATTTCTGGCTTAGCGCAGCCGTTAATTTTTGTTTTTGCTGTGCACTTTTTCGTGTTTTTGGCATGTTTGACAAATAAATGTTCAAGAGCTTTTGCACGCATGACTCTGCGGTTTGTTTTATTCAGAAGTGTAACTAATAAGCTACCATTTCATGCATTGTAATTTTTACTGGGTTTTCACTTCTTGTGAAAAAAAATTCTTTCGGTACGCTCTAAATTGTCCATTTTTCTGTGGTAGCCAAAGAGTTAGCTTTTTCAGTTGGTATAATATACCCACCTGATTTCATTTCCCTTTGCGTTTCGTTCTAAGAGGTCCCACTTTATTTCCGCTGCCCGCTGCTCAGGTGCTTCAGTATCGATGGCAGATGCCGGGGCTAGCAATAATATTGTCATTCCTTTTTATTATTTCAATAAAAAAACCACTACCACCACCACTACAATGCTCACCTTTGGGACCACTTTCTGTATCTTCGTGTATAATTTATAAGCATTTCTAAGCTTTGCAATTTTTTTAATGAACTTGCCAAGCCCTGCCAGGACTTGTCTGGCTGAGAATCCAGGCCTAAGCTAAACACTGGATGACCGCAGAGAAAAGCAATGTCTTTAAACGCTTACACCCTGTACATGGCCACGCCGTGTGGCGCGTACAGTTAGTACGTGCATGGCCGCATAGATAGGAGGTTAGGTTATCCATGTTATTCTGGTGAGCTTACCAAGGTCATTGCAGTTGCCCCGTTCTTCGATCCCCTCGCTGCACACGATCCACTGACAGCGCGCTCTCTTTCTATCGTTATTCGCGCAGTTGTATTTCCGTTTTCGCATCACGGTAGCATAATTAAAACAGTTTGACAATGTGCTTGAGGGTATCGATGTCGCGCTAGTTTCCCAGGACCAAGCGACGGATAACTAAATCGTAAAACAATTTCCGTCGGCCAGGAGTTGTCCATCGTCAAAGCCTTCAGTGTGGCGTACGCGTTCTCTGCAATACATTTCTGCAATCCCGTGAAGTGTTTCAGCCCGCGTGCTCGTGAGCTGTGCGGCGAAGCGGACAAAATGGGTATTCGCGACAGCAATTGTCGCCGCGCGCCCTCTTTTACTGCGGCGCGTATCAGCGTCAGCGCCTAGAAAACGGGCTAGATATTCTGAATAGTTCTGTTGTTGTCCTCTCCTGACCGCCACAGAGCACCTTTGCGCGATTTATTTCTTCGAATAGATGACCACGACCTATTCAGCGTATGCATTGTCTTTCTGACATCCTTGTTTACGACGCCGCTTTTCCTGTCGTTAACCAATGAGCAACGAGATCTAAATGCCATTCCACAAGTAGTCAACACACAACCGAAGTGTGTCAAAAGGCAGATGTGCGTAGTGTTTTGGCCCTATTTGCACTCTTCACCATGTTGCGCCGTGCACAGTAATTGGTTAGGCACGAACTACACCTCTTACGAAACTCAACTTACGTAATTCTTGTGGCTGCTCGGTACATATTGCATGCCGTGCTGCAATCAAGCCATTGTCGGCATTGCTCCTCGATGTTCCTCGCTTCTTATCACGATGAATATCAGTTTGCTTGTGCGATCTGCTATAAAGCTTTTTCTCAGCCTCCTAGAATGGGTCTGCATGGAGTTAGGTGATAACATTGCATACATTTTTAAACTAGGCTTTCCAACAGTAATAAAATGCGGGCTGAAATGACAACTGCAAACTACCAACTACCTTTTGTGGCATATACCAATGCAATGTGTATTCCCCAACAAAAAATTGGCAAATGGCCAAGTGTTGCACACTGATTGTGAAGTGCACGCTGCCATTGTCAAGTCACAGAGCCTGTTTCATTGATTATCGACTGCGATGACTATTTTGCTTTCAGGCACAGTGAGATCTTGCTGGCTTTAGTAGGACATAAGTACAGGTTTCGGCCCTCCAACGTTGGCTCCGCAAGAAGACGTCACGATTCCCGCGTGTTTCAGAGCTCAGCATTGGAGGCAATTATTGCAGGACCTAATTTAGGCACCCAAGTCTTACTGTTTGATGGCATTGATGTGCCACCACTGGAACTGTGCGAACAAGCATTTCCCTTGAAGCCCAACCTTATAAAGTCCGCTGCTGATACACACACTTCCATTACCATTTCTCGAAATCAAGAAGTGTTTTTCAGAACGTCTTAAGAAGGCAACAAGTGCATTTAAGATTTCTCATGATGCGAATGAAGTGTGACATCAGGAAGGTGCCAGTTATTGCGCGGGCGCGTTGTGTGTTAAAAACATGCGGAAACTTAATGGCTATACCACAGCAGCGGATAAAGGAAGCAGAGCTACAGGACGCAGTGTACGAGCAACCGTCGCGTACAACAGAGAGTAAAGTTGCAAATGAGGGACAAGTCCGAACTGCTGCTGTTCAACATTTTCAGCAAACTGGACAGCACTGAATAAAGCCAAATGCTGGACAAAAAAAAAAGCACATTTTTAAAAGGAAACCGCAGAGGGCTTAGAATGCGACGAGTTTAGAGAGATCGAAGTGTGAGACTTGCAGGTAAAGCGACGTTCTTTTGGGCTAGCATTTGGAATAGTACGTAATCTCCGATTAAAATCGCGACGGCCTTCAAGCTTCTCCGCAGCGCACAGCGCAAAGTAGAGGCCTTATGATGATGTCATTTACGGTACCAGTACATTTCAAACATGTAAACGATTTGCTTTGAATGAAGGATATCAACTGTACCAAAGGCGCAGCCCGCCGAGCGATGTTTGTTTGGCAGCATTTTATCAGGGTGTTGTTGTTGGCGGCCTAAATTTGAAATGTTACCGTCGCTGATGTCACACCGAGCTTCTCTGCACTCCACCTAAGTGATCTGAATCCTTTAATGTGGCAAAATTCTCGAAAACTGGTGCAGTTGCCCGTTAAGATTTGTTTACAAGAAGGTGTGCCAGTTTCTCATGTGCTTTTAACTCTCTCTAACCACCCATTTTTTTTTTGAGTCCTCGTAAAGGGCTACAACAAGCTGTCCTTGATGATCCAGAAATGCCTCTTGGAACTCCTCCCCTTGGGAGACGCATTTACTCTCAAGGTCTTTGCTGACAAATGCAGCTTCTCTTGGGTTCCAAGTGTTCGAGGAGCTGATATAGTTAGCATAAAGGCTTTAAGTCCGCGTTCTCATGGTCTGCGTAAGGCTCGTCTGAAAGGCTGCCAAGCTGGTTATCTGATAGCGACGACTAACCAGCCAATAACATGCGGGAAATAAAGGGCAACTTGTTATAACTAGAGTGAGCATGAACATTGAGCCCGTCTGGTTGTTTAGCTGATCCTGCCAGGGAACAATATTCAGGAGTCCAGCATTCACTACAATTCACCTCTTTAATGAATAAATTTGTGACGCTGCAATGTCTGGTAAGGATACAGCAGGCTCGAAAAGCAATGCGGATATTTCTTTTTAAGTAACGTAACACAGCCGGACAACTGACCTCTACTAGTCATTAATTTCATGACGTACATTTGTGCCACTGGTAGGCCTAAAGGGTAGCGCTAAAGAAAGAGTCACCCTGCCACTTACTACACGGCCTCGTGCACGTGACTTTCGGACCTGCTAAAGGCCCTGTGTTTTGGCGGGGGCTTAGTACGTGCCAGCGGCGTTCAAATCCAGCGCGCCGTCTGCCAGGTTACGTGACAGGAGTG
This sequence comes from Amblyomma americanum, assembly GCF_052857255.1. NCBI lineage: Eukaryota > Metazoa > Arthropoda > Arachnida > Ixodida > Ixodidae > Amblyomma > Amblyomma americanum. The sequence goes on along the minus strand of NC_135506.1, from coordinate 67,462,841 downwards.
TGAATTTCTGCGTGAAGTCAAAGGCACCCCACCAGATTCCGCCACATGTGCTACAAAGCTGCAAGGCTTGGCTGGCTGCTTGCGACCTGTGCTTGCGACGTTTACGTTGCCTTCAGTCGCTCCAACAGTTTATCGCAACAACGCCAGATGGCGACACGTATTCCACAACGCCGTCGCTCTTCTGGTTTTCACGGCAGCGTCGGCAGCGTTGGTGCCCTGCACGAATTACAAAAGCGGGAAGTATCTGGCGCTGCAGCAGGATCGACAAAGGTATAAAAGTGCAGCCTGTCAGTCTGTCTGGTGTCCTTTTCCCGGACTAATTACGCTGAGAGCTTCAGCGATTATCCAGACCTAAATGCCGGACTTCCTCTTTCTCTGTATTTGCTTTAACTGGGCGAAATGGAATCCGCTCTCGAAATGAGTTCGCGTAACGAGTTTTGCCTGTTCCTTAGCAGCCCTCCGAGCGCAGCCGGCTGCCACAGAGTAACGTCAGACTCTGGGAGACAAATATGAATGCAGTCAACGAAGCGATGCTTCGGTGCTGAGAGCGATGACGACCATTTGGAGATGTAAGCCAGAAAACAGGCACATTGCATATTATCGACTACCGGTTGCCAAGATAACGCGAAGACAACTTTATCGCTCTTCGTATTAAATGCAGCAAGTTTCTTCGAACTACCACAGCTCCCTTAGATTACGCACGTCCTAAGGTGTAACGTCTACGCCGAGGAAAAAAATTGAGGTTATGTTTAAAGATAGGTGTGACGTAGGTAGGAAAACATTGACTGAGTCCTTCCGACGCACCGTTAGCCACAGCCGAAATTTGGGTGCAGCACTGTTCAAAAGCAGGTAGGAAAAGCCCCTTGTCGTTAGCCCCGTGTCGCAAAAGCGCCGATGGCGTTTGCCCTGTGCCACAATCCCCGCATGCCAAAAGCTCGGCACCAGAAACCCCGTTCCAAAAGACCAGGATTCCCTTGCAAAAGCCGGGCATGGTAGTCCCATTCTGGGTATCTTCAAACGATTGTCCTTGAGTCTCAGTATAAATTTGTGATTTCTTTTACACTCACATACACTACAGACAGAGTGTGTGTGTGTGTGTGCGGGGGGGGGGGGGGGGATAAGTTCTAGTGATGTACCCGACTACTTTTAAGAGCGTATATGATTTTAAAAATAGTCGGTGAGGAAGTAGCAACTGTAGTTCTTTACCAACTCTTACTTCTTCTTACTACCTTCGTTCTGTTCGTTAATACGGCATAAAAAAAACTATGAAAATCTAGAGCTTCTTTTTTGCACCTGTGACTTACCATAGGAATAAGTTCTAGTGATGTACCCGACTACTTTTAAGAGCGTATATGTTTTTAAAAATAGTCGGTGAGGAAGTAGCAACTGTAGTTCTTTACCAACTCTTACTTCTTACTACCTTCGTTCTGTTCGTTAATACGGCATAAAAAAAAACTATGAAAATCTAGAGCTTCTTTTTTGCACCTGTGACTTTTTTTACTTAAACTGTTTGTAAAACCCTCAAAGGAAAACTCATAAAACGTCCACGTTGCAGACGCCCAGCTAGCACAGAAACGTTACAACAATATTATAATGTTGTTTGGTAAAATGTTCATATATTGTTATTAAGTACTTTCTTTCTATGCACACAGACTTCTAGCCCTGTTTACATGAACCCCACAGGACCGGGTTGAGTCAGCGTCGGGCTAGGTGAATCGCCCCTGACCCGCCCGGATTGGTGTCTACATGAACTCTGGATGGATGGATGGATGGATGGATGGATGGATGGATGGATGGATGGATGGATGGATGGATGGACGGACGGACGGACGGACGGACGGACGGATGGACGGATGGATGGATGGATGGATGGATGGATGGATGGATGGATGGATGGATGGATGGATGGATGGATGGATGCGGCTGAACGCTTTACATCGGGCGGTGGCTCAAGCCACCTAGCCATGTAAGTATCGCAACGCCGCCTAGCGTCGAGTTTGCAGTTATTGCGCAAGCTTCCGGTTCTTTTTTATGTCCCGCCGGTTCCCGCGCGTTCGCAATGGCCGTGCGTCTGCTATTTTGATCATAATGCTCACTCTACATCAGCTTTATTTCACGACCCTTTTGATGTCATAGATAAGCGTTCATAATGTGCTGCTCTCTGCCGCAGTGGTTCATTACCGGGCTTGTTGCATTGCCATGTCCAGTGGTAGTCGAGATTGGCCATTTCGGCCTGCAGGTCTTTAAACACCTCTTGATTGCGCTGCAGTTTGTTGTGTAGCGCCTCGCTCACATTTTTTTTCATTAATTAGTGCCAGAAAGCATTCAGTTTCCCGGTCGGTCCAAGAAGCTCTGGTGGAAATAGCGTGGGGACTGACGGCGGCTGCCCCTATAGTTCTCTTTTACCCTACTCCCTGACCCGACTGCGTTTACATCGTTTTTTTAAAGGCGGATCAGGCGAGTGAACCTACCCCCGGCAGGCGAGTTCACTCGACTCGCTTTGCTGGTTATTTTATTCGACCCGACAGCGTTTACATGAACCCGACAACTGGTTTTTTACCCGACAAGCAAACTCGACTCGACTCTATCGTGTTCATGTAGACAGGGCTTCTGACACTGTCGGATCCGAGCGTCATGGGTGCGCTTGACGGCGGCCGACGCGTCGAGCATGCGCACACGCTGGCGCGCGGGCGCCCAAGCTCGCAGGACACGCGCCGAATAGGGTCCATGGAGTTGGACCTCTGCGCGTGCTTTCCTGTGTAACAATCGTTTTTCCGTGATTGATTCACTCGGTGATGTCATTGCGATGGGCATACGATGAAGGACGAATATTAATAAGTGAACCATATACTTTTGGTTAATTTAGGGCAAGGTTTTATACTTACGACACTCATCATATGAGAAACAAATGCACACACAAGCCGCTTTCAGTAGCACGGATTAAGCCTTGCGAACAGAAAAGCAGCCCTTTTTCATTTTGTTCTTTGTTTTCTTATTTGTCATCTGGCTGGAGCTCCGGCGTTTCTAGAAAACACGGCTAATTAACTCGGTCGCAAATATTAGAAAAAACGGGAATGCACAGATGGAAGCGTATCAAAGCGATGTATGACTGGGTTTTTTTTTCCGCATCGAGTATTCTCGCGCTGTGGAATTTGAGGGGGGTGGGATTTATCTTTGTTTTATACGGTCGTCGAAATATGTGGAGCTGGCAGCGCAGAGATTTATGGTGGGGTTGTATTTCTTCCGATGAAGTTTATTTCGGGCACGTGAGAAAATCTTGTTGGGTTAGTTTAAAGACACGTATGAAGATGTTTGCAAGGGGTGCAAGGGTGCTACAGGAGAAGCCCTCCGGCGTGATAGAAGGGAGGGGGGGGAGGGCACTGTGCTTTAAAATTGTCTCAGCTGGAGTACGTGTGACACGCACGGTTCCGAACATATCAGAGCGATAGCGTAAAGAGAGCGTTTACAGAGGCTAGTTGGTGTTTCATGGAGTGGGAACCGCGCTGGACTTGGGATACACTGCAGGGACGACGACAAACAACGTCTGTCGTCTGCAGTGTCTCTTGTCTAATTCTAGCGCGCTTTCCCACACGATAGCGTTAGGCCTATGTAAAAATTGTCTATAGACAGTCTGTAGACTTGTTGTAGACTCTATTGCCTTCCTATATATATATATATATATATATATATATATATATATATATATATATATATATATATATATATATATATATATATATATATATATATATATATATATATATATATATATATATATATATATATTTATTTATTTTTGTCGAATCATAGTCTAAAGGCTGTCCAAAGAAATTGTTGTAAGGGAGGGTCCCGTTCAACAGAGAACCCGGCGCAATTGGCGTCGCTGCTGGTTTGTGCGGATAAACCGGATTGGTCGAGAGGATCGTAACGTCATAGGCGGAGCTCTGGAATTAAAAGTGATTAAAAGAGTAGAAAACTGGTGGCTAGAAGGTCTCGACATGACTGAAACGTCACCAGGACAGGTACTTATAAAATGCAATTGAACTGCGCAGAAAAGAAAACTAGGGTAATTATAGTGGGGACTCGAACCTCTGAGCATTGAGCTGCGAGTCAGGCACGCTATAGCTACTTCGGAAGTACGCTCATACGTATTGGTCGAAGCGGGGCTTTGTGTACTGTCGGGAACAAAAGTCTGCAGGACACGTCATCGAGAACAGCAGCAGATAGCTCTGCGATTAGCCGCGGACTGGAGACTGCACTTGTCGAGGGGAAAGTCGGACTCGCGTGCTGTGATGTGTGCTAGTGATAGCGGGTGATCGCTTACAAACATGGCAGCTATTAGGCGAAACCGCTTGTCGCTGGTCCAGGAGAATTTGGTGACCCTTAGTATATGCATGTGGTCTTTGACATAATATGGAAACAGCGTTTGTGTGCGCGTGGGAAACCGAAGCCACTGACTGGGGCCATTAACGCTATCTCTTCATAGCCTTAAAAACAGAATTTACGTGTAACCAAATTTTTAGAAATGTGACATCAAGGATAGATGGAAAGCGCACTACGCAGCTTGTTAATTATGGAGGCAGGAAATTACGTATGCGGCTGCCACGACGCAAACAAGCGCCCGTGAAGGAGCTATAGTTCTTGTTTCGACTTCCTCTGCTGCGTCCAAAAAATGAACAGTCAGTGCTTGTTTCTCTATGTCACCGCCTGCATAAAATGCCTTTAAATATACGTTTGCCAAAGCTAGTGTCCATTCTTTCTAGCTATTCCCCTCGCCTCTTTCAATTCATCTCTCCAGCCTTCCTGCTATCCTTTATTTCCGCTGCCCCAGTTCACGTGCTTCCGGAGCGATCGCAGATGCCGGAGCTAGCAAAAATCTTTTCCTTCATTTTTTATTATTATTTCAACAATAAGCTACTACTAGTACTACTAGTGTCCTTGATTCGTGCATCCTACAGACCGACCTCACTTGGAACGCGTGACACAATTAAAAAGTAAATTAAATTTAAGAAAGAATGACAGGATACGGTTACCACTGCCTAAGGCGAGATTTAGCAACAGCTGTTCAGATGTTTAGATTTTGTGATATGTTCAGGTGGAAAATATGACAGCGGCTTCATTTCTGTGTAGTTCTATACAGTGCTCTTTATAGCTTTCCTCGCATGCTGTGAAGTCCGCCGCTCTAGGCTCGTGGCGCCACCGATCACCCTTTCCTCGGCCGACACGTTTCGCGCCAGCCGTCGCAGATGGGCCGTATACTATATCCCTCCGATCTCGCCAAACTCTCGCTCCGAGTGGTTCCCATGGCAACGCACCCTCCGGTTAAGCCACACCTACAAAATACTACTACTACGACGCCAAACCCCGGCGCGGGAACTTAACAGCTGTCACTGAAAAATTTATTATTATTATTATTATTATTATTATTATTATTATTATTATTATTATTATTATTATTATTATTATTATTATTATTATTATTATTATTATTATTATTATTATTATTGTAACGGGGGGTTTGTTACGAGGTACTGGGGCGACGGGAACGGCAACGGCAGCAGTCTGGGATCAGATCGGCAAAAGACACACAAGCGTAGCGCTGGCAAAAACTCTCGAGAACACTGTCACCTCGTCTTCGTCTTTTGAAATCATCAGACGCATCTTCTTCTTTAGCCTTACAATCACCCCGGGGACAAGAGGAGCCATCCTGGCGACTTAGGATGATGGCAAGACGGTGGGGTCGTAGTAGGGCTTGAGGCGCTGGACATGAACGGTCTCCCGTCCTCGGCGGCGGAGATCAGGAGACGGCGTGAGGGGTTCCACGATATAATTAACCGGAGAGGTGCGCTCCAGCACACGGTAGGGACCATGGTACTTCGCAAGAAATTTTGAGGAGAGACCGGGAGTTCCTGAAGGGATCCAGAGCCACACAAGTGCACCAGAAGTGTAGTTCGGTGGGGTTTGGTCTTGGTCGAGGCGGGAGCGCTGGCGATGCTGGGTGTCAGTGGTGAGTGACCGGGCAATTTGGCGGCAGGCTTCGGCGTGTTGCGCGGCGTCGGAAACAGGCCGATATTCGGATTCATCAGGGCGGTAAGGGAGGATAGTGTCGATAGTAGCAGAGGGTTGGCGGCCGTAAAGTAGGAAGAAAGGAGAGAATCCGGTGGTAGACTGCGTAGCGGTATTGTACGCATAAGTAACGTACGGAAGGACGAGATCCCAATTCGTGTGGTCAGAAGCGACGTACTTGGAGAGCATGTCTCCGAGTGTGCGGTTAAATCGCTCAGTGAGGTCATTGGTCTGCGGATGATAGGCGGTGGTAGTTCGGTGAATCGTGTTGCACTCTTTGAGAAGCGCCTTCACCACCTCAGATAAGAACACGCGGCCTCGGTCACTGAGCAGTTCACGAGGTGCACCGTGGCGAAGGATGAATCGGTGCAAAATGAAGGAGGCGACGTCCGTCGCTGTGGCAGCCGGAAGGGCAGCAGTTTCGGCATATCGTGTAAGGTGATCCACCGCTACTATAGCCCAACGGTTTCCGTCTGCAGTGTATGGAAGCGGACCGTATAAATCAATGCCAACGCGGTCGAACGGGCGTGGAGGGCATGGTAACGGCTGCAGCTCAGCAGCAGAACGATGGGGAGGTGTCTTGCGACGTTGGCAGGGAATGCATGCGCGCACGTACTTCATGATAAAGGTGTACATTCCGCGCCAGTAGTAGCGCAGCCGTATGCGGGTGTAGGTCTTGAAAACGCCCGCGTGACCGCTGTGGGGGGCAGCATGGAAGTATGCGCATATCTCCGAGCGTAAGTGACGTGGAATAACGAGCAGCCACTTGCGACCTTCGGAGTTGTAGTTACGGCGATAAAGTAGGGTGTCACGGATCGCAAAATGGGCAGCTTGGCAGCGGAGCGCACGTGACGGTGAAGCAGCCGTCGGGTTGGCGAGAAAGTCGAGAAGGGAAGCGATCCAGGGATCCATGCGTTGCGCTGAAGGCATGTCGCTGAGGCGAAGCAAGGGCAGAGAAGCGTCGGAGGTGGAAAGGCTGGCGATCTCGGCTGGAAGGGGGCAGCGTGACAGTGCATCGGCGTCTTGATGCTTGCGGCCGGTGCGATACACGACGCGGATATCATATTCTTGCAAGCGAAGGGCCCACCTAGCGAGGCGGCCGGAGGGGTCTTTCAGGTTGCAAAGCCAACAGAGCGCATGGTGGTCGGTCACAACGTCAAAAGGGCGCCCATAAATGTACGGTCGAAACTTCGCGAGGGCCCATACAATCGCCAAACACTCTTTTTCAGTTACGGAGTAGTTGCGTTCTGCTGGTGTGAGTGTGCGGCTAGCATAAGCAACGACGTATTCGTCAAAGCCAGGTTTTCGTTGGGCGAGGACAGCGCCGAGGCCAACACCGCTGGCGTCCGTGTGAACTTCGGTAGGAGCGGCCGAGTCGAAATGGCGCAGAATGGGCGGCGCCGTGAGGAGACGGCGCAAGGTGGTGTATGCGTCGTCGCACGCTGGAGACCACAGTGATAAATCCGCACTTCCAGACAGCAGTTGAGTCAAAGGCGCAGCAATGGACGCAAAGTTGCGAATAAACCGGCGGAAATATGAGCGCAAACCCAGGAAGCTGCGCAGGTCTTTGATGGAGGTAGGTTTGGGAAAGTCAACCACAGCACGAAGTTTCGCTGGGTCGGGACTGAAGCCCTGCTTAGAGACAACATGACCTAAGATGGTTAATTGACGAGCGGCAAAACGGCATTTTTTTAAGTTCAGCTGCAGGCCGGCGTCAGAGAGGCAGGTCAAGACGTGCTTCAAACGGGAGAGGTGGGTGTCAAAGTCCGGGGAAAAGACCACAATGTCGTCGAGGTAGCAAAGGCATGTCTTCCACTTAAGTCCGCGCAAAATGGTGTCCATCATCCTCTCAAAAGTCGCGGGGGCGTTACAAAGCCCGAAGGGCATCACCGTAAATTCATACAAGCCATCCGGTGTCACAAAGGCGGTTTTGGGGCGATCGGCTTCTTTCATAGGAACTTGCCAGTACCCGGAACGCAAATCAAGAGATGAAAAGAGTTCGGCCCCTTGCAAAGAGTCCAGAGCGTCGTCTATGCGCGGGAGGGGATAGACATCTTTGCGCGTAATCTTATTAAGGCGGCGGTAATCTACACAGAAGCGTATGGAGCCATCCTTCTTTTTGACGAGCACCACAGGCGACGCCCATGGGCGGCTTGAGGGCTGAATGACGCCGGTCTGGAGCATCTTGTCGACTTGGTCTTCAATAACTTGGCGCTCGGCGACAGACACACGATAGGGACGTTGTCGCAGCGGTGCGTGGTCACCTGTGTCGATGGCATGGGTGACAGTGGAAGTTTGGCCCAAGGAACTTTGATGTGAGTCAAATGATGAGCGAAACTGATTAAGTAAAGTGAGAAGCTGTGCCCTTTGCGGCGCTGGAATGTTGTCGTCGATGGAGCGAAGGAATGCTTCGGTTGAGGAGGGATCGGGCGCAGCAGTAGGTGGGCTGAGTGCGGCTATGGAGAGTGCGGCGCGTCGTCCGTCTCTTCGCGGATGAGCAGAGACGCGAATGGTTGTACCGTGCCGAGACATTCACCTAGGCGCAAGGCGTTGGGGAACGAGAATGGGTTAGACACGAACAGTGCGGAGAGGCCAGCGGATATAGTCAGTACAGCGTATGGCAGAGGCAGACACTTGCGGTGCAGAAAGATAGGGGACGGAGTGAAGAGGACAGTGTCGTCGCGAAGAGGGCCGCAAGAGAGGGGTACGAGGAATGAAGAGCAGGGAGGCAGGTCAATGTCTTCGGCAACTAGGGCCTTAACACAGGCACCAGGAGGGGCAGTGTCCAAGACAGCTTCGGGCAGGTGAGAGAACTCGACTTCAGCTCGAGCACAATCGATGATAGCAGCATGGCGCGATAGGAAATCCCAGCCCAGGATAACAGCATGAGAACAGCAGGGCAGTACGACGAATTCGACGGCATAAATGGTCCCCTGGATTACAACGCGAGCGGTACACGCTGCTGACGGCTGGATGTTCTGAGCGCTGGCGGTGCGCAGTGAGAGTCCAGCAATTGGCGTCCTTACTTTTCTTAAAGAACTACACAGCTTTGCGTCCATGACGGAAACGGCAGCACCAGTGTCGACAAGCGCCATGACAGAAACGCCGTCGACGGAAATTTCAATGAGGTTAGCGGCTGACGGATGAGGCCTTTCGAAGTTCGTTGTGGACGCAGTTCTCGCCTCAGGAACTGCGGCGCCTAGTTTTCCTCCCGGTTAGCGGTGGGGCGACGTCGCATAGGCGAAATAGACCGGCGTCGTGGAGAAGAGGGCCGGCGGCTGGAGAGGGTAGAACGGTCCGGCGAGGAAGTACGACTTTGCGGCGGCGCAGCTGGTACAGAGTACTGACTCGGTGGGGGCCAGTACCCAGGAGCTTGGGGAGGAATTTCCGCGTCCGGGAGACGACGGCGGCAATGCCGAGCTACATGACCTGGGAGACCACAAAAAAAGCAAATCGGCCGATTGTCCGTTGTGCGCCAGGAATCGCTGACCCTTGGAGTAGGTCGTCGGTAAGCCACTGGCCCTCGCAAATGCGCCGGAGGCGCACTATAGATTGGCGGCTGCGGTCTTGCTACGACATCGGCATATGTCACTGGAGCCGCGACAGGAGGCGGTCTCGCGACGGTTTCGGCATATGTGAGCGGAGCCGCCACAGGTTGTGGTCTGGCGACAACGTCAGCGTATGTCAGCGGAACCGCGACAGGTGGTGACGGATGAGCCGGTGGAAGAGCCTCAGCAACTTGCTCTTAAATTGTATGTCGGAGCGCTGGAGTCAGATATGATGGTCGGTCGTGAGCGCTCGGCAGAAAGGAAAGTTGACGTGCCACTTCTTCCCGCACGAAGTCTTTAATCTGCTGTAGCAGCGAGGGGTCAGGAGCAGGCGTGAGCCCAGCGAGCGACTCAACCTGCTGTGGCCGCTGGCGTGTCAGAATCCGCTGCTTGCGCAACTGCTCAAAGCTTTGACACAGCGTGACGACTTCATCAACGGTACGCAAGTCGCGCGCTAGAAGCATCTGAAAAGCGTCGTCATCGATGCCTTTCAAGATGTGTTGGATCTTGTCGGCTTCCGACATACGAGCGTTGACCCGCTTGCACAAGTCGACGACATCTTCAATGTAGCTAGTGAAGCTTTCACTAGCCTGCTGAGATCGTTCACGCAATCGCTGTTCGGCTCGGAGTTGCCTGACAGCCGGTCGACCAAATACGTCTGCAAATTTAGTCTTAAAAATGGACCAGGTTTGAATATCTGCCTCATGGTTGCGATACCAGAGGTTAGCCACACCGGCGAGATAAAAGATGACGTTGTTTAGCTTCGTCACATCGTCCCATTTGTTGTATACGCTCACCCGCTCGTACGATGTGAGCCAATCTTCCACATCGTTCTCGTCAGTCCCGCTGAAATGGTCGGGTCCCGTTGACGAAGAGAGCCGGCACAGATGACAGCCTGGCCCACTTGTACGGCCTGGTGTTGGACGTCCTCAGGCATCGTGCGCGCCGGGAGAGCACGACTACGGAGCTCCAGGGCCGATGTTTTTACCCGGCACCTCCACCAAATGTAACGGGGGGTTTGTTACGAGGTACTGGGGCGACGGGAACGGCAACGGCAGCAGTCTGGGATCAGATCGGCAAAAGACACACAAGCGTAGCGCTGGCAAAAACTCTCGAGAACACTGTCACCTCGTCTTCGTCTTTTCAAATCATCAGACGCATCTTCTTCTTTAGCCTTACATTATTAATAATTGGTTTTTGGGAAAGGAAATGGCGCAGTATCTGTCTCATATATCTTTGGACACCTGAACCGCGCCGTAAGGGAAGGGATAAAGGAGGGAGTGAAATAAGAAAGGAAGGATAGGTGCTGTAGAGGAGGGCTCCGGCATAATTTCGACCACCTGGGGATCTTTAACATGCACTGACATCGCACAGCACACGGGCGCCTTAGCGTTTTTCCTCGATAAAAACGCAGCCGCCGCGGTAGGGTTCGAACCCGGGAGCTCCGGATAAGTAGCCGAGCGCCCTAACCACTGAGCCACCGCGGTGGACTGAAAAATTGGAAAATTGGTTTTTGGGGAAGGAAATGGAGCAGTATCTGTCTCATATATCGTTGGACACCTGAACCGCGCCGTAAGGGAAGGGATAAAGGAGGGAGTGAAAGAAGAAAGAGGTGTCGTAGTGAAGGGCTCCGGAATAATTTCGACCACCTGGGGATCTTTAACGTGCACTGACATCGCACAGCATACGGGCGCCTTAGCGTTTCGCTTCCATCGAAACGCGGCCGCTGCGGTCGAGTTTAAACCCGGGTACACCGGATCAGTAGCCGAGCGCGCAAACCACTCAGCCACATCGGTGGCTGTCGAACCTCTGTTAAACCTGGATAGAGAGCGAAAGCTGTGGTTCGTCGGGCAACTAGACTCGGTTTGGCGTCTAACGTTGAGGCCCCGCCGCGGTGGCTCAGTGGTTAGGGCGCTCGACTACTGATCCGGAGTTCCCGGGTTCGAACCCGACCGCGGCGGCTGCGTTTTTATGGAGGAAAAACGCTAAGGCGCCTGTGGGCTATGGGATGTCAGTGCACGTTAAAGATCCCCAGGTGGTCGAAATTATTCCCGAGCCCTCCACTACGGCACCTCTCTCTTCCTTTCTTCTTTCACTTCCTCCTTTACCCTTCCCTTACGGCGCGGTTCAGGTGTCCAACGATATATGAGACAGATACTGCGCAATTTCCTTTCCCCCAAATCCAATTATATTATTATTATTATTATTATTATTATTATTATTATTATTATTATTATTATTATTATTATTATTATTATTATTATTATTATTATTATTATTATTATTAACGTTGAGTGCGATCCGCACACTGGATAGGCAGAGCGCCCACCCTGCCACCTTGGCAGAGAATTAAATGAAAATTGGTTTTAGGGGAAAGGTCGCAGTATCTGTTTCACATCTCGGCTGATACCTCAACCCCGCCGTAAAGGAAGAGATAAAGGAGGGAGTGAAAGAAGAAAGGTAGAAAGAGGTGCCGTAGTGGAGTACCCCGGAATAATTTCGACTACCTGCGGATCTTTAGCGTGCACTGACATCGCACAGCACACGGGCACCTTAGCGTTTCCCCTTCATCGAAACGTAGCCGCCGCGGTCGAGTTCGAGCCCGGGAGCTCCGGATCAGTAGCCGAGCGCCTTAACCACTGAGCCACCGCGGCGGGTACCACCTTGGCAGGTTGCGGTTAAATTAATTACTTATCTCGAGAGGTTGGTCATCCAATGAACGCTGTGGCCTATATATTCCTCCCCACGCAGACGTCACAACGGCAGTTTCCATCGGGCATCATCACGCGATTGTCAAGTGGTTTGACACCATGGTGGGCCACATATGGTAAGGCCTTTAGCCACACTTGACCTCATGCTCACTTGAAGGTTAACCGTCAACGCACGGCGAAATCGACTTTACCTAGCGCAGTGAAGTTTACGCTTCAATTGCTTTTGTCCAGATTTGCTGGGTATGTGGTGTCGCAGAGCACATGGGTGTCTCATGCACTTCGCCTACATCGCGGCGCGGTCATCGCAACTTTTTAAATCGAGAGCTTTAGTGACCGCGAACTTGCGATTTCGCCGTGGCAGTGCTCCGAGGAGGCACATGACGTCACAACGCGCGCCTCGCCGCGGAGCCGAACCGGTGTGGCCGGGCCGGCGGCGGCTGGCGCACTCGATGCTGAATAGAGACGTGTTCCAAGTCTCCGCCAGTGCGTTCAGAGTGCGCCGAAGCCACCGAACGCGTCGGCGGTCAAGCGCAGTTGGAGTATAGAGGGTCTCGCTTTGACCGACGTGACGTTGCCGTACAGCGCGCTCGCGCGCGCGTTACGCCGGGGCCTAAACGCGTCTTAACATAGCCTGCGCTTAACCAATAACCAACGTATTCGCTGGCGGCATCTATGAGAGACACTGAAACCCCCCGCACACTCACTGAATAAAAAACATCTGCCGAGGCTCGGAATCAAACCAGGGACTTTGGCGTTTGGGGTGGGCACGCTACCACTCCGCCACGATGGCTCAAGCTTAAACCATGAATAAAGGCGCATCTAGTGAATGCACTCTTCCGATGCAGAAATCTCCGCGCTTTCGCTAAGTATATCCTGGCCCACGACCGGTAACAAAACACGCTCGTGTATTGGCCTAACAGAGCTAAGCAATTAGCAATTTTTTTTCATGTTATGTGCCATCTATGCATTCCATTAAAGCGGTTTTCTTAATCAGATTAAGCAGAAGATAGCATTTTTCTGCAGCCGTGTGGCTGAGTTTTAGTGAAATTCATCTTTATATGCAACAAGTGCACGAAGTCCGACAGCCAATGAAACCGGTTCCTGCAGGCCGGGCTACCAAAAAGTTACGATCCCTAGCGCTCTTGAAAGCCTTGGTTCCGTTAAAAGTGGGCTTTGAAATTTCACTTCGGCATTCATAGAATAGGAACATATGTAATTAGCGGACGTTCGTTCGGCTACACGCAAACATTTTCTTTCTTAACGGGTCTAAAATGTGGGCATCAAACCTGCGACTATCGACAAAACCTTACTTCTACATCGACTGATGTCGAGAATTCGTGTGGCGCAAAAGCACGGCAGGAAAACCAATGATTTGTATGCGTTCAAATACTTGGAAATTTTTCTTCTTGCAAATGAAAATGCAAAGTAGGTGCCCAGTTGGTTTTGGTTTCTGCACACACACACACACACACACACACACACACACACACACACACACACACACACACACACACACACACACACACACGCACGCACGCACGCACGCACGCACACACACACACACACACACACACACATACATACATATACATATATATATAATGTGTGTGTGAGAGAGGAAATACCGCAGTAATTGTTTCACATCTCGGTGGACACGCGAACCGTGCCGTAAGGGAAGGGATAAAGGAGGGAGTGAAAGACGAAAGTGGTGGCCGTAGTGGAGGGCTTTGAAATGATTTCGACCACCTGGGGATCTTCAACGTGCACTGACATCGCACAGCACACGGGCGCCTTAGCGTTTCGCCTCCATCGAAACGCGGCCGCCGTGGTCGGGTTCGAATCCGGGTACCCCGGATCAGAAAAAGTTTTCAACTAGCAATAGTCGCTCCTCAGTCGAGACTTCATGGGATGCGACACTGCCTCTGCGCAAAGCTGACCACTCCGGATTAGAAGCCGAACGCCTTAACCACTGAGCCACAGCGGCGATTGGCAGGTGATTACGCTTCTTGGTGATGCGATTTTTGAGCGTATCTGCTGCGGTATGTGGTATAGTGCGGTAGGAAGCATTATCTGTAGAGCATGTGTAGCTCAAGCCGCACGTCGCGGCGGGAAATTTGAACCACCGGCACCATCCTACGAGCAGTGGGCAAGTCACATGCAAACGCTGGAGATATTAACCGCCGCAGCAGGACAACAAAGAACCGAAATTTTAATCGGTGCGAGTCAGTTCAGTCCGTAAACACAAAGCGTTCACCAAATCTGAGCCCCCATGCTAGCGCATTCGGTAGACATCAGTCGCATTGATCGCCCGTGAATTTGTTTTCTTTTTTTTTTCAAGAGATGTTTATTGTCTCAGGGCATAAAGGTTATGAAATGAGAGATGAGTAAGATGCTTGAATAAATAAAAAAAGGTGGGCGTTAATTTTTATTCGAAGTATACTTTTTTTTTGTAGCGTAGAGGCACGGTGCAGACAAAAAAAATAGAAACGTTTTTCGCGGGAGTCAAAGAAATGAAAGGGGAAACACTCATAAACGTAAAATCGGAATGCAATGCGGATTCCGTGCTGGTGCACTTGAGTGTGAACGAGAATGGTTTCTCACACTTATGTCGTGAGCGCCGCCACTGAAATTGCAACAAATTTTCGAGATTACCCGCGAACGACGCAGACCAGTAAAAAACAAAAAAAAAAAGATTATAATAGACGAGAAATAGAGAGGGCCGAGCCGTTGGGCTAATGCGCTTTTTCGCAAAAACAGAGATGTCAATGTCACGCTCCCAGCGACGACGGATGCGCCACCACAAGCACGTACACGGCCGCCACTGACACCACGTGCGTTAAATCTCTCCAGCACGTCCGGCATCACGAGAGAGCTTCTTCGCATAGCGCACCCGCTCCCCCGTAATGGACTTAGACTAGTCACGAATTCAGCCAGCGAGAGAGCGGTGGCTGTCTGGCTGGAGAGCTTGCGATGACGCGAGAACAAAGGCGGAAATGAAGCGGCCGAGCATTGCAGCGACGGGCTTCACTCGAGCACGCGAACTCTTCACCAGACACACGAACAAACACTAGGAACAAAAAAGTGACGCAACACCACGAATCGCGCCAAGTTGTCATAAAGCTTCACCACCGGCCACGCGCGGTGTGTGTAGGGGGCGTGTCCAGACAAACCGTGGTCGTCGGTGTCGTGTTCAGACAATCAACCGTGTACTCAACCGGGAGCGGAAAGAAAGTGCTGGAGAGATGCACGCGTGCCGCCCAACACCGAAGAGAGAGTCCGTGAACGTACCTGCCTGCTCGCGCGGTGGCATGCCGCGAACGGCAGGCGCTTCCGGCGAGCGCCACTGGCCGAAAGAGAGCAATACCGTCTAAGCAACGCCATCGTGTTCCGCTTTTAGTGCTTTCCCGTAGTACAACCTTTCGCCCATTCGCCCTCCTCCCCCTGTCTCATCCCCTTTGACTTAGCAGCCACCGCAGAACGCTGCATGCTAACACTGAATGTTTCCCCTGGCGGGGAGAAAGAGAAAGATAAAAAAGAAAAGATCGACCTGGTTCGCACCGGAACTACTGCCTATACAGTGGAGCTGTAACGATTGCAAAGGTGTCACGTCAGGCAGCATCCTTGTGTAGAGATGGTGTTTTCCCCATGCTCGAGTTTCCTTTTTTATTTCGCTGGTGTGTGTGTGGTGGGGTGGAGGGTTCAGGGACGTGTTGCTCCACGCTTGTGGTACCTGTACCGTACCGTCCTTTCACAAACGACACACACACATACACAAAAATACTCATAAGGCGCTGGTGGGAAGTAAGAGAGAACGAAAAGAGGAGTGGAAGCGGGGGGGGGGGGGGGGGGGCAAGTTTGAGGAACCTCTGGACCGACCGTGGTCTTCGTTTTCTACCGCATCGCGCGACCTGCCTCTCCGCGCCGCACACGGTTCGAGCGAAGAAAACATCCGTTCCCTGGCTAGACTGGGCACGAGCGCGAGCCATACAAAAGTCATTACAAGCCCCTTGAACTCGGCCAGCGCCGAGCCCGAGCAACGCCTCCCTTCTTGCTTTCGGTAGAGCGCCTCTCGCGGGCCTTTCATTTCTTCTCCTCCGCGCGTTGTTGTTGCTTTCTTCATTTTCTGTCGCTTTCGCGCGCAGTGCTCTGTGCTTCATTTCTTCACCTCTTTTCCATTTCCCGGCCGTCCTGGACCCAGAAAGAAAGATTAGGAAACGCGGAGGAAACAAATAATGACATCTAACGCGATGAGGCTAAAGGCGGGAGAAGATGCTCTCCCCCTCCCCCTCTTCTTCATCCCCAAATAAAAAAAGAAGAGAGGGGGCAGTACGTGCAGTGGCCCCTTAATGCTATTAATGCGCTCCCGCCAGTCCCCCTCTCCTTCACGGACGAGAGCGGAGAGGCAGCTTAGCGGCGGGTACGGCACGGATGGGGCCACCGTGGCTCTGAAGTTGTAGGCGAAGCCAACGCGCCAGTCATCACGATCTCCCGAGAGACCATGCTGCGGGCTTCTTCGCCGCCTCACGCGAGGTCTAAATTACGCGGGAGTCGGCCCGGCCGACCCCCGAGAACTCTGGCCGGCCTACGCCGCATGGCCCCGCCCACTGTTCGTCACTTTCAAAAATTCGAAAGAGAGAGAAAAAAAAAAGCACGCCCCTTCCTCCTGTTTTTTCTCCTGCTCTTTCCTTCCCCTCTTTTCTACTCTTCGTAAAGCAGTCAGATTCACCCAGTGGGCACCAAAAACGAGTCTTCCACATCATGCCTTTGCTTGCGTTCACAGCAGTTCAAAGCGTTCACTTGCGTTGACAGACGTTCGCAAAGACTCATTAGGGTTCACAGCTGAGAAGATCGTCCCTTGCCTCTGTCGCAGTCTTGTTGGTGTCGGTATGTGTTGCCCCTTTCGTCGAATATCACCCAGCGAGCTAGTCAGCAAGTGGTCAACGATGTTTGCTTAGAGAGGATCATTGGTCTTTTCTGAAAAACAGACAAATATCATAGTCACTCTTTTCTCTGTGGGGAGGGGAATGGGGAAAAAATTGGTTCGGAAGCTCCTTTCGTGCTTTGGTAAAAGGAGAGAGATACTTTAAAATGGGGGAAGCCGGTACATATCATAAGGACAAGTTCCCGATAAGCCCCGCCATCTAAAGCAGCGGGATGAGGACCTGGAGCTGTGGGAGGTGAAGCTGTCCAGCGCGCGCCCCGACGACCAGACAGCGCTCCTTGTCATTTCCAGAAAGTCGGCAGAAGCCTCCGGAGCACCGGACTCCTGCATACCCTCAAATTAAGTCACGTGACGAATAACAAGGGTTAAGAGAAGTTTAAGATCACCGGTTGTACGAGCACTCCTCTGGATTAAGCATAGAATATCCGTTAATGTCCGTGTAACCTTCAGCTTTGTTCAGGATAACGTACACCACCCGTCAAAAGTCTACGGCCCCAATGAGTTTGCGCTTGAGTCCCTCATTATCTTGCCCTTGTGTGTACCCTTGAAGGGGCATTTCGGGGAAGAATCGGGTTCAACACAATTATGAGGAAATGCGTTCGGGTTCAAAGAATCCGGTAAAAACGGGTTTGCCCGTAAACAAATGGTTCTATATGAACCATATACATATACACCTATTATATATTTCACAAATACAGGCACTGACATGACTAATTCATTTCATCTGCCTACATGGCCAGAAGTTGACTGCAAGATGAGAAACAAATTAAAGTGAACCTAGTTTTTGATTAACATTTGAATAATCCACTACATAATGCAAATTTTCTTATTGTGCCTGTCGTCAAATATCTTTCTTGTTTGAAAAGCATATGTCATGGAATGATCACATCTACTCTGTCTCAATTAAGTCTAAAATCTCGTTCATTTCTGGAGGTATGTCTAAACTGGGATCTTGTTTGCCAAAAAGTGTTAATCATTTACGATATCATTACTTGTTTTTATCATGCAGAAACGACTGCCATCTGGTGTACGGTACAACCACCAACACAAATCTTACCAAGCTTTATAGATCGCGAAAAAAGGCAGTTGCAATAATTATGAATATTCGTCATGATAGCCAGGCAGATGTCATATTTGGACAACTGAATGTAATACGTGTCCCTGAAATTCACAGAACGATATTAATCAAGCGGCATAAAGAAGGCATTGAAATAAATAGCAATCCTCTTTGCTGTATCGCAAATTTATCTACAAAAAATATACACACGTAGTATTCGCCAATTTCAAAAATTGTTGATTCCGCACATGAGAACACATTATGGAAAACAAATGCTAAAATATTTTCCCACTTTTCTTTAATAAACCTCGGGATGTATAACTAATAAGATCCCTATTGAAAAATGTGTACAGGTTTGAATAGGAGACAAATAGGATTATGGCACATATCGTTTAACATTATAGGATGAAGCTTCCAAAGCGATTCAGCCTTTGAGTGACTCGGCTTTGTAAAACTACCATTACCCGTAGTTAATTACCGTGCTCTTACATCGCACAGTGCATGCAAGTCGTGGGTTCGAACCCGCCCACTACGGCAGCACTTCGATGGAGGAAAAATGTGAAAATTCCGTGTACTGTGCATTGTTAGTGCCCGTTAAGAACCCAAGGTGGTCGAAATTATCCGGAGCCCTCCGCTACGGCGTCCTTCATAGACTGAGCCGCTTTGGGACGTCCATCCTATAAAGCAAAACCAAATGTGCCATAATCCTATTTGCTGACCCGTTCAAACCTATATACATTTTTCAGTAGGGATGTGTAAAGTGAATCTATGAGATCCCTATAACTATTTATGCTTGCTGCATGTTGCTACGTGCGTAGGGCTGCGGACCCTCCTAGCCCATCCTCACGCTTTTTGTCTGCGGTCCTCAACACCGCTGGCGCTGAAATAAACTGGTTGAAGTATGTATCAGATAGTCGTACATATTATCTCCATTAGGTGAAGCAAGCACCGTTGTACCGAGGAGCATAAATTTCGCTCGTGAGCCATAGTTTCGAAATGCGTAGAGAATAAAGTAAACCACATGTCATTCAATTCTGTGCTGCACAGAGCCCACCGTACTGCTACAACAAGCTTTAACCCCAAGACACCCGCGCTCTCATGAATTCATTCGTGATCGCTTTGTCATCATCACGGCGGTGCCCCGGCAAGGTGAGGAAAACCAAAAGCAAACAAAACAGACAGGAAAAGATGAATAAAGAGGAAGAGAAGATGAAAAAATCATCCTAGAACTGTGATAATAGTCCTTGAACTATGCGACGAAGGTTCCCCTCGTAGCGTTCAAAAAACTCGCTTTATGAACCAACGCATTACGCCGTCTGGACGCTTTCTTGGCTTTTCTTATTTTTCTCGGCGGCGGGTGGTGTTGTGGGAACTCTGCCCTCTTTAAGGTGAACGCCGCTGGCGACACTGACCTCTCTTCTCGTCCAGCCGTCGAGCCAGGCGTAGAGGTGCACGACGGAGAGCGGTATTTCGCGTTTTTTTTCACATTTACTCGAAGATGGAACATTTCCTTTCTTAAAATTCTTTGAGTACATTTTACTTTTGTCTCTCTCTCGAATAGTGCAGAGGGCTAGACGTGGTATGTAGTAATATAGCACCTCCGCGGCCTCACTGCTTCGAAGGTCCGCGAGAGACTCACGCCTGTGGCAGAACAATAAAAAATCAAATTCGTATATATCGCGTAACATTCCACTTTTCGCCGTCTCCTACCAGACAGTCATTAAGCGTCGCGCATTCAAGGTGAAGGTGTAAAAGTGAGCCAGTGTCGGTGCAAAAACGTGACCACCAGATTTCCACCTCGTGGACACGACCTCGGCGACAGTGTAAGTCAGACGAGAAAGAGAGAGTGAGAGAGGGTGGCGGGAGAAAACAATTGGGAAAGGAGGAAACTGTGTCTTGGGACTTTGTGTAGCTGGTGCGTTGTAGTATGCAGCGTACCTCAAACGCGAATCCGCATTAATCGGCTTACTTGGCATTTGAAAGCGATAGCGAGTAACACGTGCAAGTAGACACATGTGGAGAAAAAAAAATTCAGCAAGAAGGAGACATTCAGATAAAGGTAACAATTATTCAAGAGCACACACGTACCACGCGTTGAAGGCGCGTTTTGCGTTTCAGTTGCTTTTTGAAACATTTTGCAAGTCAAATGCAGCGCCGCGTTGGTTTTCGTAGCGTCTTCTCCGTTATTTATTCTAAAGGAGTGGCTTCTTCGCGCGATGCAAGAAGAAACCGCGTTAGCGGAACAAGATTGAACGACTTGTTTTCGATACTAAAATAACACCATGGATCGGAAAATGGTAAATGCAAGTTTAAAGTCTAATTTATTTTCAATAATGCTAATGTATTGGTTTGAGCGAAGGACCAGGGCCATAATACGAGCCGCAGGATATACAAATCACAAGTGTAAAAAGGTGACAGAAACGCAGGCTTGTGACAAATACTTTATCCGGGCTGTCCACATTACTCTGCTTCTAATTCAAACGTACAGTCTATGTGAAAAGTAACCAGGCTAGACGGTTTGCTTCTCAGTTGTATATTGAAGCTATATATAGTACCAGCCCTCAAGCTCGAAATCTCTGTATGGTGAGGAGAACACTTGTCTTCACCTTCCCAGAACGTTGTGACCAATAGAGAAGCCGTAAGGACTCTACTATTCGAATGAGAAGCAAACCATGCAGGTGTTTCAGGGAAGACTAAGTAATTCTCAAAAATAGGTTTTCTGAGTTAAATGCGGCTTTTTCAGCACAGTATTACCAGTGTCGGCAGACGCCAGAAAACCGGTTAATTGTTTAAAGTAGTTAGATGGCTAACTAACTTTTAATAATTAACTTTTTAACTATTTGAGTTAGGTGCCCAGTGGCAAATAGAGATTTGTAGCCCGAGCCTTTTGGGACGTTAAATTTACCCAAATAAACCAAACCAAACCAATCCAATTATCAGAAATTGGTTAAGCAGCTTACCACTGAAGACAATTTACTGGCTTTCCGGAGAATGCTAACACTGCTAATACTATGCTGAAAAAGCCATATATTGTCCCCAAAAAGCCCATTTTTCAAAAATTACTTAGTTCTCCCTGAAACACCTGCTATATTAAATTTGAATACATCAAACCTTCGTCCTCACCAAACGCAACGAACCCTCCACCGACAAGCAGCATATCAAGTACTCCGAGTGCTTAAGTCTGCGATTACGGGCGTACCCAAAAGAACATTGGCCCTATTCGCGATTTGACCTGCGTAATATGGTTTCCATTTGTTTGCTTATTAATTTCAATTATTTTCCCTTAAATTACGCGGCAAAAGACGGCGAGAATAGGCCGTTGGAGCAGGTTCATCTCTCCTGCCCCTCTATTCCCAGCTGACCCGTGAGGAATGACATAAAAAGGAAGTCCGATTATTTTAGATATCTTGGACGATTCTGGTTGTCTCCAGTCCAGCTTTCTCAGGCAAAAATTTTGAAAAATAGTAAGATGCTATTGTGGAAATATTGAAGGTAATGGTTCATTATTCTGGTACGTAGCAAAATTTTTCTTTTTAAGTGTTTCCAGCGATCTCATCGAACAGTTAAGACTGCCATAAGAAACCAATGGGGAACTGTTAGGCGGTAGCAAAAACGTCAATAAAAAAAATACAAGTGTGCCGTCGGGTGATCTGCGGATATATTGATTGTTATAGTGAAATCTTACATTACATGAAAAAATTGGTCGCATAAACGGTTTCCAACTCGAAGCTGATTTTATCCAGAATTGCTGGGTATGATTCCTCTACGAATTTGATCTTCATTGGCTTGATACAACTAGTTCTGCTGCTTGGAGGTCAAAGCTAATATTGGAGGCCTACGGGAGAAGCTCTTCTGGAGCTGGCGATGATAATGGTGCGAATGATGTCATCTGATCATTAGTGCAACTTCCAGCGCCACACTAGCACCCGCGTTTTTCTACCACATAATTTTTATTTACGAGCAGTCTTCGATCATGTGCCGCACCAACTGAAGTTTTAGTGAACAACTCGTGTCCCTTCATTTTGTATCCCTCTAAGAGCATAGTGAAAATCTTCGAGCAGATGACAGCATAGAGGGACGCTGTTGATAGTTACACGAGTAGAATGCTTCTTTTAGTTGCGCCATTTCGTTCCAGGTAATTATTGTTCTATACCTTGAGTCTCAACAGCTAAAGCTCAAGAAAGTGATTGCTCAATAACGTCTTCACAGCATAACCTTACGGATACAAAAAAGAACTGCATAGATTTCTCGGAATATTCGCAGTTAACGAAAATTTTGTCCTGGTCCATGCCTCGAACCCGGAACCACCGCATATCCAGAGTTGCATATCCTAATAACGGAGCTAAGGACGGCTAGTAGTTTTCGTGGCGAGGCTGAACTGATCAATAGCTCGATGCAGGAATGATGTGTCTACTCCGTTTGGGGAAGAATTAGCCACGGTGCTGGGCTCAAAGCAAGGACAAACCTAAAGGCTCTTGAAAAAGGACAGTGCATTTATTCCACTTCAAAGGCCGCAATAGAAGCCTGTCCTTAAAGCATGGAATAATATGAACTGAAAAACCAGATTTCTCTAAACCAGAGGGGCATGTGGGGATGAAACTTGAACTAGGGTCAATAAAAAAAAGGGCATCTATAACTTTATGTGCATACATATATATGCGCAAGATCTTTTTATCCTTTACTGACCAGTATTTACAGCCTCCTATTGGGAAAAAAAATATTTTCCGGGAATTGTAGACATGCTCACGACTTGTTATAAAGTGCAATAACCACACCGTGATTCATAAAGTGAAAGAGGTTTTATCTGTTTGCACAGAGCATGCCGATGTCCTTCCGTGAACTTCCTTAAAATAAGAACCTACAATTTAAAGATATTAACTTGGATGTTCTAGAAACACTTGTTTTGGCCCTGTTCACTACAGATGTCCGAAGTGTTGCTTCGTTTTGAGTCGTCATCAGAACGCCGCTATTCCAGTGCTGTTCACCGCATGTTTGCAGGAGGTATTTCGAGGCCTGGATTGGGAACAGTTGGGGATAAGAGTTAATGGAGTATACCTAAATAATCTGCGATTGGCTGATGTAATTGCCTTACTGAGTCACTCCGGAGGTGAACTGCAAATCACGATTAATTAGTTAGACAGGCAGAGCAGTAGGGTGGGTCTAAAAAGTAACATGCAGAAAACCAAGGTAATGTCCAACAGCCTAGCAAAGGAACAACAGTTCACAATTGGCAGCGAGAGCCTAGAAATTGTGACGGAATACGTCTACTTAGGGCAGGTAGTGACAGCTGATCCGGATCATGAGAGGGAAATAACTAGAAGGATAAGAATGGAGTGGAGCGCATATGGCAGGTTCTCGCAGATCATGAGTGGCAGTTTACCGGCACTCACCTACGGGGCAGAAACGTGGAGGTTAACGAGAAGGGTTCAGATTAAGTTAAGGACAACGCTGCGAGCCACGAAAAGAAAAATTATAGATGTAACGTTAAGATAATGGAAGCGGGCAGAGTGGGTGCGGGAATAAACCTGGGTTAATGACATCCAAGTCGAAATCAGGAGGAAGAAATAGCCTTGGGCAGGGTATGCGATGCGATAGGCAACATAACTGCTGGTCCTTAAGTGTAACGGAGTGGATTCCAAGAGAAGTCAAGCGTAGCAGGGAGCGGCAGAAGGTTAGGTGGGCGGATGAGATTAAGAAGTTTGCGGGGATACGGTGGCCGCAACTGGCAGAAGACAGGGTTAATGGGAGAGACATGGGAGAGGTCCTTGCCCAGCAGTGGGCGTAGTCAGGTTGTTGATGATGATTATGATGATGATGACAGGGTCTAATCACTGGTGCAACCTGGTACCCATCGGCTTTCAGGCGCTAATGACAATGCCTATGCTAGAACGAAGGCGCGTAGACATACAAACCACCCTAACAATTGCGCTGTAGCAATAATAGAGCAGCAGAGCCTGCAGTTCACTTTTTTTTTTGTTCCACAGCACACTGCACGAGCGCTCTGGAAAACATGATTTGGGCCAGCATGAACTTTGGGACACAAACGAAGAGAGACACATGGAACACCAAAGTTGAGGCTGGCCCAAATCATGGATTCATACCAACTGGCCCAGAAAAATGCCATTTTGCTCTGGAAAAGCGTGCTGACGACCGGTCAAATTTTACCCTGGCTCGGCTTCTGTGCCGTGAAATGCCTGGGAAAAATGGGTCCTTGACCAAGCGTGGTGCAGACCAATCATGTTGGCCATGGCCCTCCTTGGCCAAGTTGGCGGTGCTTCGTTACAATGAAATCTTCATCAGGAACGAACATACCCAGCAATTCTGGACACAGTCATTTTTGAACGAGAACGAGTTTATGAACGGAATTTTCTTATTTATTGTAATATTTCACTATAACAATCTATATACCCGCAGATCTCCCGTCGGCAGGCTTGCATTTTTTTTTAGGATTAACTTTTTTGCTATCGTCAAAAGCCCCGCCGCGGTGGCTCAGTGGTTAGGGCGCTCGACTACTGATCCGGAGTTCCCGCGTTAGAACCCGACCGCGGCGGCTGCGTTTTTATGGAGGAAGAACGCTAAGGCGCCCGTGTGCTGTGCGATGTCAGTGCACGTTAAAGATCCCCAGGTGGTCGAAATTATTCCGGAGCCCTCCACTACGGCGCCTCTTTCTTCTTTCCTTCCCTCCTTTATCCCTTCCCTTACGGCGTGGTTCAGGTGTCTCAACTATATATGAGACAGATACTGCGCCATTTCCTTTCCCCAAAAACCAATTATTATTATTATTATTATTATTATTATTATTATTATTATTATTATTATTATTATTATTATTATTATTATTATTATTATTATTATTATTATTATTATTATTATTATTATTACTATTATTATTGTCAAAACCATTTCCGCTGGTCCTCTATGGCAGTCTTAAATGCTCGATGCGAGCGATGGAAAAACTTCAAAAGAAAGATTTTGCTACACATCGCAAGAATTTACCATTACTTTCAATATTTTCATAACAGTACAGTATAATTTTTCAATATTCAAATATTTGTCCAAGAATGTTGGGCATGTCCCATTTACCGATGCGCTTGTCTACCTGTGAGGCGAGGCCTACATGGCGGTAAAATTCAGACCACTGCCGTGACTTGGTGGCACAAGAAATGGTGGAAGCCCACTACAAGGGTACGATTAATCGAACTCCGCTAAAAAAAAGAGCAGTGATTTCATGGCTGATTCATTTGAAGTGTTCATATCCTTTGTTTTCTATGCTTTCTCTATGTATTGTTTGCGCCTACAGAGTGAAAACGCTTTGTGATTCTCTTTGAGGCATGTATATAGTCATGGACGAAAGATTGCGGGATTTGGACTCTCGAAAAAAGGTTTATTTCTGCGTTGTCTCGCTATACACTCAGGTCGTATTGGTTCCAGAGGATGCAGTATGCATGCATGCTCATACATCTGTGCGTTTCATTCACCTTCTTTGCCTGATTACGCAGATGGTGCAGTTTTTTCCGCCACACTTTTTTTCCATGACTATGCACAGTTGAAAATATCCAGTCACTAAAGACAAGGGACAAAAGAAAGAGTCTTCACGCTAGAATGACTGGACTATCAACTGAGATTTATTAGAAATGATAGTCCCAGCAAGGCCAGCAGAGCACGCGCAATAATAATAATAATAATAATAATAATAATAATAATAATAATAATAATAATAATAATAATAATAATAATAATAATAATAATAATAATAATAATAATAATAATAATAATAACAATAATAATGATAATAATAATAATAATTGGTTTTTGGGGAAAGGAAATGGCGCAGTATCTGTCTCATATATCGTTGGACACCTGAACCGCGCCGTAAGGGAAGGGATAAAGGAGGGAGTGAAAGAAGAAAGGGAGAAGAGGTGCCGTAGTGGAGGGCTCCGGAATAATTTCGACCACCTGGGGATCTTGAACGTGCACTGACATCGCACAGCACACTGGCGCCTTAGCGTTTTGCCTCCATAAAAACCCAGCCGCCGCGGTCGGGTTCGAACCCGGGAACTCCGGATCAGTAGTCGAGCGCCCTAACCACTGAGCCACCGCGGCGGGTCGCACGCCCAACAGCCGCATCACAAATCACAACGCATAGGGCACACAAGATATCACATCCACCGGGACCGCCCTAAAAACGCGAATTCTTTCTCGAGTAAGCGCACCGAGGTTGTGCCAATGCAATCATGGCCTGACAAACTGATATGGTACGCTTCCAAGATTTCTCCAGTCCAGTACAGTCGTTGTGGCGTGAACACTCCTTCTCGTGTCCCTTGTCTTTTGTGACTGGTTATTGTCAATTTACAATGTACCAACTGGCCCATATTTCAACCCTTCTGTAAGTGCAGCCTTTGCCTGAACGACGACGACAATGAAGAGTAGGCAACGAGTGGGCGTGGTGCATGCCCACTTCGGCTCTAATTGCTATTCCATGCTTATATGCACACACTTCCGGGTGCATTATACCGCGCTGCAAGCTTCACGGCGATGGTGACGGCACTTGTTTGGAGTGACCGCTCCGTTAATGCGGTCGTTAACCAGCCGGCATTCGCCAACGCACGAGGCTCCGGTTCTTTAATAGCGTTAATCGAATAGAGAGAGAGAGAGGGAGAGGGCATTAAAAAAGTAAAAGAAGTATAAAACAGTGACATTACAGAAAAAGAAATGACCCTCCATTTGACTGAATATATGCAATGCGCGGTCAAATAAATAAATAAAAAAGAAACCGAGGACTTGCGGCACGATAAAAAGGTGCGTAAGAAGTTTGCCCAGCCTTTCAGGACGCTTCACGGCACATTATGCACGCAAAGAAGCGTGGCCGCCCCTCTACTCCCCCCCCCCCCTCCCTTTCTTCTTCCACTATTCCTCTTCCCTGGGCTGGCTCCCAGCGCCGCGGAGGGGTCGTCCTTGGGGTCGTGACCCGGGACCACCCCGGACGAACCGCGGCGGCGAAGGCCCGTAGTTGCGTAGCGCCCTCCTGTGGCGCCGGGCGATGGTCCGGTAATGACCGCCATGGTCCAGTAATGGCCGCGTGACTTACCGCCGTCGGAGGCTGCGCTAATTGAGTTTGATGTGGTGGACCGGCCTGGGGGACTTCGGGTGCCCCGTGGGAAGGGCGTGTAGAGGTCGCCAGTCAGATGCGCATTTTGATATCGGCTCATCTTTTCTTAGCGCCGCCAAGTCTTGCCTTCAATTGTTTGTTGTTGTTTGTTTTTTTTATCATGAGAAGAAGCGGCCGCGGAGAGGCGGAAAGAATGGCGGCAAGTGAGCGTGGAGCTGAAGGGAAGCATTTAGGCTAACCGCTGTTTCATTACCGTTACTATCTAATAGTCGCGTGTCTCGTCGGGTCTGCCATTTATGGTGTGATACGAATCGGGCCGCTGTTAAGTGGTGGGGCATGGCTTGCACACTTCAGAATTGGAAACAGTACTGGCGCCGCGGTTAGGTCGACGGCAATTGAAAGGTTAAACTCTTGCGAGTAACGCTTCTAACCACAAAAAAAAAAAAAAGAATCTTTTTTCCCGAGTGAACTGAGAAGTTCCTCAGTGAATTCCCTGTTTTGCGGAGAAAGTTGACTTTTTTGTTAACGTTAACATTGCTCTTTTAGAGTACAGACAGTGTATTTTTTGTTGCAGGTTTTCATTTCTGTAATGATACATAAGACATGAGTATAGAAATTGGGGTCGCAGTTAAGCTCCGCCTTATTTGTATAACGTGATAGCGGCCTGAGGCGCTCTGTAATTACATACATACTCATTAACATACAGTTGTAAGATACCACTTTGCGTGAAAAACCACGTCACCTACATACAAACTCCCACTTGTTCCCAGGCCGCAGTATTCCTTGGCGTTGCTTATTCGGCTGCGTGTCTAGCTGGCAACCGAAGAGTCGTGGGCTCGAATCCCGTGTAGAACTGTTGAAATTTATCTTTAAACGAAATGAATTTCTCTATTAAGCTCAATGATTCGAACATGCGCGACGTTTAATTCGCATTACATGTCTTGTTTTAAGCACCTTCATTCCACATGTGCGGTCAGGTTTCACGTGAGCGCACCGGGTTTGAATTTCCCGCGAGAGGTCACGTGGCTTTGGTGTCATGACGCTATCGACCAATCAGGATTTTGTCGTAACAACGCCACCGAAGCCGGCTTTTCTACGACGCGAGAAAAAAAAAAGCCGGGGAGGGTCAGCAGGGCAGCCTAGAGTCACTAAATAAAGACTTAGTACCGTCACTGCAGCACGGCGGTAAGCAAAGGCGGCAATTTTGTTGTTTATCATTGTTGCCAGATTGCCGCTTCGGCGACCTCGCCGCTAACTTTGGCCCGGCCATTTTGTAAACAACGCTGTTAGCCACCCTGCGCTGCGGCGGGGATCGTAGCCGTACGGCATGGAGCCGCTCAGATGCAAACGGTAAGCGTTTTCCATCATTCTGCGAGTTGAAACAGCCAACAACGCAGCAAAGCTGCATCCTCGTATGCTCTTGTGCAGCTGAAATGCTGCGAGGCGCGGAATCCCTGGTCACTGAGTCGGTCACCGGCAGCACTCGCAGCGTCGCAGCACTAGGACTACCACAGTTGCCCGACTGAAAACGCATAAGCCACAAAATGGCAGCCCCCATGAACCGTCGCAGTGTAAACAAATATCACGTGATGCAAACTGACCAATGATCATGGCGGTGGCACAGAACAATAGGAGAAAAGAGTGCCGGTACTCTAAGTCTTTATTTAGTGACTCTAGGGCAGCCAAAAAGGATGTGGGAGAGTGTGGCGTGAGGGTCACCGCATAGGGAGCATGCGGGGGATGTGCCACCGTAGTGGGATAACAGCTGAGGGGATGACAGAGAGCGGGTCTGGAGGCGTCTGAAGACGATCTGTTGGGAGCGCGTAAGAGAGGGGTGAGGAGGGGAGTATGTCCGACAGTCCAAACGGGGTATTTGGCGTGAGCTCCGCAAAGGTGTGCGCCCGCTGCCTCGAGAATCCTGGATCGAGACTGTCCTGTGGCCGGCAAATCAAACCCCGGGCCAATTTATCGGCAGCCTCGTATCCAGGGTTCCCAAAGTGAGCCGGCACCCACTGGAGCTCTACCCTGCGCGGTAAATTTTGGGTAGGGGTGTTCAACAATTGCCAGGCAGGGGTTTGCATGAATCCTGCCCCTGGCAAAGTTGGACAGAGTCGTTTTGGAGTCGCTGAAGATGTATTGGGCGTCCAAATGTGCAAGGGCCAGGGCGATCCCCTCTGCCTCTTCAGGCGTAGAGCCCGAGGGAAGACGGTGAGTTAGAGGATGGGGTAGGGTTTGATTGTAGGCAACTGCTATCACTTCATGCAGAGGATCGCGCTTTTGCCGAAAGCCCCCGCAATTGCACTGAATAATCTGTAAGGAATTATGGCCTATCGGAGGAGCCATGTTGTAGGGTAGTGAGGGGAAGGAGGGGTGTGGAGAGTGGGGCTGTGGGAGGATAGTTCGTTGAGAATCCAGGAGTGAGGCGAGTTGAGCGCTCCTCTACCTTGGCCATGCTAGAGATGACACTATCCAGTAGAGGGGCAATGGTAGCTTCAATCATAAGCTGACACTGTGCAGTGACCTGCGCAGTGATGCGGTCTGTAAGCTTGGCTTCCAAGTTTTGGGCGAAGTCCTGAAATTTGACGTCTAGGTCTATTGGTTCCACTGGGCTCTCATCAGGCCTCCTTTTTTGGTGAGGAGGTTGGGCGGGTTGGGTGGGTGAAGGGGATGGCGGTGGTGGATGGGGAGATAGAGCAGAGGTGGCGGTAGAGAGAGCTGCCCTGAGCTGCTTTACCTCTTCCCGCAGAGCCTTCAGGTCCGTGTTCTGGGAGGTCCTGGTGTTCGTCCCGGCAGGCTTGGAGGCCCAGGTTGCAGTAGACGGGAGGGTCGTTTGCAGCGGAGGAAAGTCGTTCTTGTTAGGGGGCATTGTCTTCTGGGGTGATGGGTTGCGTGGTCTGGCGGTGCGGTTTCTTGCCTTGCACAAGTCGGTGCCCGTGAGGTGCTGGCCTCCACAGAGCATGCAGGTCGGGATGCAGGAGGGCACATCTTGCGGTTCATGCTTGCCTCCGCACCACGGGCGATAATAT
Source organism: Amblyomma americanum (assembly GCF_052857255.1). Taxonomy (NCBI): domain Eukaryota; kingdom Metazoa; phylum Arthropoda; class Arachnida; order Ixodida; family Ixodidae; genus Amblyomma; species Amblyomma americanum. Next base: position 67,432,382 of record NC_135506.1, on the reverse strand, counting down.
AGTCTTCGGGTGCGGGCACACTTCATACCTATGGCCCTGTCTACGACAGTTCGTGCACGCCTCTGGACTTCCCTTGTACGGCGTGCATCTGTACTTTACAATCATGTAGCGTATGGTATGGGGGACTGGTCCGTGCTCAAAGGTGATCAGTACAGAATGAGTCCTACCCATTCTGCGCGCTGCAATGATAGCGTACGGGTTGCGGGTCTGGATGTCCCGTAGCATCTGCTCCGGCGTCTCCTCCCAGCAGGCTTGCGAGATGACTGCGCACAGCAGCCGCCGCCGGTGCAATGTAGGCTGCGACAGGGTAAGCGGTCTCTTGGAGAACCACTTCCTCGAGCTGGACGAGGTGAAGGGCGGTTTTCTCGTGCGGGGTAGCGACCGTGAAGGTGTTATTCGTAGGGTGGATCCTCAGATGAATATCCCCGAGGTCACGGCCAGCGGCGCTGACTTGCAGGGCTTGCAGGAGTGGCTGCGCCATGATTCCTTTCACAGCGAGGCCTCCTCTTGGTCGGCAAACGACCCGTATAGTGCCGGGAAAGAGTGAAGCAATTTGCTTCGAAGTGCGACTGCATGTGTCACGCGCAGCTGTTCTTGTTGAGGCCTGTATGTAGGCTTGAAAGTCGGAGGGGTAGCGGACGCGGACGCCGTAGGCTTAGCTGGAACAGACGCTGCGTGATGGGATATGGCCAGCGCTTCCGCGCGCTTGAGATTCCACCCTTATACACGCGGAGTATCGGGGTCCACTCACTCGGTCGGAGGTCTTCGCCCTGCACTTACGCCTCCATGGCTGTTGGAGTAGGTGCGCTGCCGGTGAGTGAGGAACGCAGCGCGCCGGCGAAGCTTGCCTCGACGAGGCGAGGCTTAGTGCAGCGGCGCAGCTGGCGGAGACGTTTTCACTGGTCGATCAGTTCTTGTGGATCATCGGGCACATCCAAAAGGATGGTAACGTTTAAGGCCCGTGTACCTTCCTGGGTCCGTTGAGGGTCTTGATGGATCCTTGGGAAGGTTTAACTGGGCGCTGGAGCTATAAATTGGCGGAGTCGTACGAGACGCGTCCGCTCACTCGGGCCCCGGCCCTAGTGGCAATCCTCCTTGTCACCTCAGAAAATGCATCAGAATGCGATGCCGGGAAGCAAGAACAAAGATAATCATAAGGTTAGACAACAGAGAATCAGGAGCCGGAAAAGGCGGACACACTGTTTTATTCGACGGAAGCCAAAAACTATTGAACACTTTTTTTTTCGGACTGTTTGGCAATGGTACTTTCTTATATATTTTCTCCAGTGGACTTTGAAAAAAGGCTTGCTAATATACAATCATGGGATCAGATTTTGCCTAGAGACTGTTCTCTAAGGTTTGTCTAGAGACAGTCTATAGACTTTATAGGCAGAAGTCAATGGACAGTTAAAGAAATTTTTGTAAGGGATAACCTAGGGGGCGGGGAGGCGGGGGGGGGGGGGGGAGTTGGCACCTAGCTTACAACTCATGAGCCTACAAAAGAACTTCCGGAAATCTAAGAACAAGATTTGAGGCATTTCTCGTGAAATTGAAACGGTGTTCCATGTGTCCTCAAAGGCCACGAACATGGCACGTGGGTGCCACGGGTCCCTCGCTCGCTGTGTTGTGAAGCACCTGCGGCATTTGTGGATGATCTATGCACTCGGACGAGCGGCATCAAAAAGGGCAGCTGTTCCGCCCCGGCTTCGTCATCGCAGTGCATACGTACGCGCGACGTCGCTGATTTGGATCCGTCAAGGCAACACGCGGGACGCTACCGAAAGGCGCCGCAGACCCTCCGGGTCTCCGACGGTCTCCATCTGTTCGCGCGTCACACCGAACCCGTTGTCCACACGTGCAGAAAACTGCTCGAGTAGCGGCAACATTGTTGCCAACGTTTGCGTTCTTTATCGCGGTTATTGTTTGCCTCAACCTTTCATTGCACCGCCGACGGGAAACAGATGCTCGTCGCCTACGTCATCAGTTCTGTGCACTTGTGCGGAAGCTGGAGCCCTGGTTCGTCCAGTCGCGCATCAGTGTGCGTCCCTCTGCTGTCTAGCATTATACGTTTCTCTCAGCATTCTTTCCTTTTATTTCTGTCGGAGATGAAATGAAAATTGTTTTTTGGGGAAAGGAAATGGAGCAGTATCTGACTCGCATCTCGGCGGACACCAGAACCACGCGTAAGAGAATGGTTAAAGAAGGGAATGAAAGAAGAACGGAAGAAAGAGGTGCCATAGTGGAGGGCTCCGGAGTAACTTCGACCACCTGGAGATCTTTAACGACCCGCAGCAGTGGCTCAGTGGTTGGGCCGCTCGGCTACTGATCCGGAGTACCCGTGTTCGAACCCGACCGCGGCGCCTACGTTTCGAAGGAGGGGAAACGCTAAGGCGCCCGTGTGCTGTGCAATACCAGTGCACGTTAAAGATCCGCAGGTGGTCAAAATTATTCCGGAGCCCTCCACTGCGGCATCTCTCTCTTCCTTTCTTCTTTCACTCACTCATTTATCCCTTCCCTTACGGCGCGGTTCAGGTGTCCGCTGATACGTGAGACAGATACTGCGCCGTCGTCAGACGAGCCAACGTCCCTAATAGAGATATGTCACGCAAGTGTTTCAGTGGGAGCCCACATGACCAGTACACACCTAAGCTCAGCTGGATAGCAAAACAACACCTGTTTATTAGGCGACAGCCTCAAAGGACGCTTAGACCTCTACGAGAGCGTAACAAGATGGTAAACGAACTGCATGAAGGAATACTACGCAGTAGCGTAACCCAGGCATAAAAAATGTCATCCAGCAAGCTTTTTCATCGAAGAGTGCAGGACAGCCTGACATCGAGCGCCGTCATGATGGAGTCGGCGAAGAGGTGGGAGAGAGGGGCACCTATTGTGGCTCCCTAGCAGTTGGAATGACGAATAGCCAGGGTTCTTTTTGTTTTCGATATCACGTGCATCTGCCTAGGTTAAGATAGGTTTTCTCTAAGGTATCCAAAGGAAAGATATAATAATAATAATTGGTTTTGGGGGAAAGGAAATGGCGCAGAATCTGTCTCATATATAGGCGGACACCTGAACCGCGCCGTAAGGGAAGGGATAAAGAAGGGAGCGAATGAAGAAAGGAAGAAAGGGGTGCCGTAGTGGAGGGCTCTGGAATAAATTCGACCACCTGGGGATCTTTAACGTGCACTGGCACCGCACAGCACACAGACGCCTCAGCGTTTTGCCTCCATAAAAACGCTGCCGCCGCGGTCGGTTTCGAACCCGGGAACTCCAGATCAGTAGCCTAGCGCCCTAACCACTGAGAAACCGCGGCGGGTACCAAGGGCGAGACTACTTCCCTTTTTGCGCGCAGGAGCATCCGAACGTACCTCCTTGCGCTGCGCACATACGCCACGCTGCACCGAACTGAAAAGTCGGTCGAAGCGCTCCCGTTGTTGGACCACAAATCTGGGACACAACAATGGCAACTGCACGCATATACAAAGCACCTATTGCAGGAAAAGAAACTGGAACAAGGAGAATGGAAGTCAAATATCGTTATAATGCCGAAAGCTTCTCCGCGACGACAATCCAAGTCGTCGGCGCACAATGCCAGCCCGTTGTCTGCTGGCCAGACAAGGCGCGATGTACTCTCTCGGCTCGTGCAACTTTTGGGGGCAGGACAAAGCGTCCCGGCCATCCCCGCAGCTGCTGTGTTTACTCGCCAAAAGCTGCGTACATGGGGGCAGCCTCGTGATGCTGGCCAGCCCGCGAGCAGCGCTGCGCATAAATTTGCGCCAGATTTTTCAAGCGCTCGCGATAGAACCATCGCAGTGCCGAAACGCGCGCAGCTGGGCTTTCCCATCGCAGCGTCCTTTTCCCTTTCCTTCTACACTGCCCGCCTTTGAGTCATACTGCACGCGAATAAATCCGTAGTCGCTTTCTTGTTCCTTTGCGTTTGTTACTGGCATCTCTTGGGCTCCCTGCGTCTGACATCTTTATCCCCTGGCAACATCAATAGGGTGCCCGGCAGAAGCAAGAGTGCTCCCATAGTGGGGCATTACGGCACCTGGTAACCCTAGCTCGCATCGTAAATACGTGGTCGCGCGCCGCTCCCGTGAGCGTTTAACGCAGTTGTGCGCTATCGTGAGCTGAAGAGCAGCTACCCTACGACATCTACACACCTACCCTGCCTGCCTGCCTGACCGACCAACCGAACACACACACACACACACACACACGTATATATATATATATATATATATATATATATATATATATATATATATATACATATATACATACAAGTTTGAAGAAAGCTAACAGTCACCGAAACCAAGAAAGGTGCATAGGGGAATGTTATTTTTTAATTTGTAGTGGCAATCAATGTCTATCCATCCACCCGGATATATATATATGGCTAAATGAATTGTTTTGAACTTTGTATATATATATATATATATATATATATATATATATATATATATACAGCCAAAATCTCCCACTTTAGAAACACATCAACAACCTTGTGCACCGATTCGATAACTTTGCAGCTATTGTACTCCAATCGAGGTTCAAAACAAATTATGACCGCGAGAGCTGTGAATCTTACCTGAATCACAAATTTAACACAGTGTCGAGCGGCATTAACGAAATAGTAGGCCGGCTATTATGCTTACACACTCAATAGATGTAACAAATAATTATCCCAGACACATAGAACGGGTGGCAGCATGCATAACAAGCATAGCTTCCGACGTGTTTACCTTTTTTCACTTGCATTTTCCCGCAGTTACTGCTAGTTTCTTTTCCCTTTTTTATTTATTCTATTAATGTACTGTCGCGCATTGTATTATATTGTCACCCATGTACTGTTATCCCCCCTCATTTTATTGCGCGTCATGTCGGTCTTCGCTTCATACATTGATGAACTGCCCTGGTGACCATTACAGTGACGATTACATTTTTTACCCGGAATGGTCATTTGTCTTGCGATAAATTGTACTTGCGACTCATTGCAGTTCGTTTCTGGTATTGGATTTGTTGTTAGCCTCGTCTTTTTTCTGTATGTGTATGTGTGTGTACGGGGTGCCCGTATAAGGATTGATTAGGAACTTGTATTTTGATGTCCTATTTTGTATTCTCTCGTGTTGCCACCACCCTTCTCTGAATGCATATTTCCAAGTCTTGTACACTGGCACTTCTTTCCTTTTTCTCACTGTTTTTTTTTCTTTTTTAGAGGCCTCGTTTGCATCCCTCTTTACTACCTCCCCCCCTGCCAGTTTCTCTGGAATGTGACTGATCCGGAGTTCCCGGGTTCGACCCCGACCGCGGCGGCTGCGTTTTTATGGAGGAAAAACGCTAAGGCTCCCGTGTGCAGCGCGATGTCAGTGCACGTTAAAGATCCCCAGGTGGTCGAAATTATTCCGGAGCCCTCCACTACGGGGCCTCATTGTTCCTCTCTTCTTTCACTCCCTCCTTTATCCCTTCCCTTACGGCGCGGTTCAGGTGTCCAACGATATATGAGACAGATACTGCGCCATTTCCTTTCCCCCAAAAGCGAATTATATATTGCCTCCTCCTTGTACAAGGGTCAAGCCCTTCACTTTTGCCACCAAAATGCGGTGAAGAGCGACACCTCGAGGGCCTTTCCAAGGTAGCCCTGAGGTGGTGGGAAAAAAATCTCTCCCTTTTTTATTTATTTTTTTATTATTTTGATCTTTTTATTCTTTTTCATTTTAAAAAATGTTTATTCTTTCTTATTTTTTAGGGTTCGCCCCATTGGGAACACCTGCATTCAGGTTAGGAGATCGCCTTCTTAAATTGTCACCGATTCTCTCTCTTCTTTTGTAATTTTTTTCTTCCTGGTCTCTTCCCCCCCCCCCCCCCCCCTTGTTGTTCGAACTCATGCTCTGCTCTAATTTCGTACCTCGCGCACGCTCTATGAAAGCTGCGTGTTTCAAATGCTGTAGCACACTCGAAAAAGGCTGGTCCTGCAGCTGAAACGTCGTGAATTAAACCCTGTTATGTTTTTCAATTTTTGGTGATTTTATATTATATTGACCAATCAGCTGCCAGAAATCACTTTTGGTATATATATATATATAATCACCAAAAATTGAAGAAACATAACAGGATTTAATTCACGACGTTTCGGCTGGAGGACCAGCCTTTTTGGAGTGTCTATATAGTGTCTATCGAGTGTATATATATATATATATATATATATATATATATATATATATATATATATATATATATATATATATTATGTCCCTTTTTTTTCGGGTGTGCTACAGCATTTGAAACACGCAGCTTTTATAAAGTGTGCGCGAGGTACTAAAGTAGCCTAAGCACGAGTGCAAACAACTAGGGGGGTGGGGAACCAGGAACAATAACAAAGAGAGAATCGATGGCAATCTAGAAACAGGCGATCCCTTAACCTGGATGCAGGTGTTCCTTAGGGGCAAATGATAAAAAATAAAAAAAGAATATTTTTCCAAAATGAAAAGAACAAAAAGAAATTAAAAGAGGGAGATTCCATTCCCTACCAACTTAGGGCTGCCTTTTTAGCATCCGCAGGTGGTCGAAATTATTCCGGAGCCCTCCACTACGGAACCTATTATCCTTTCTTCTTTCACTCCCCCCTTTATCCCTTCCCTTACGGCGCGGTTCAGGTGTCCAACGATATATGAGACAGATACTGCGCCATTTCCTTTCCCCAAAAACCAATTATTATTATTATGCCCTCCTTACGGCGCGGTTCGGGTGTGCACAGAGATACGTGAGACAGTTTATTGCGCCATTTCCTCTCAACAAAAACCAGTTTCATGCAGCCCACATCTCTTTCTCTCTCTCTCACCACTGCCACGTACCTCAAGGCGCGATTGAGGCCTCTACTGACCCAGGGAGCCAGTTATGCGTCCTTCCTTTCCTCATGATCATCGGAGTCTAGAACGTTGTCAACGCCAACGCCAACGGCAATGAACACAATTAACGCCGACAGCTTTCGCTTTGTATATCCTGAATTAGCTGCGCTAACCCACAGCCTAATTTTTTAGCCTGCATTTGGCCTTCGCTACTTCTACCACCTACTAATAACTAATTTTGAATGAAAACTTTCTACTCGGAATCGAAAAAAAAAACTAAATAGGTTCGAATATCGAATAGAATGTGAAATAATGTAGAGCAGATGCTTTTATTAAGAATCGCGTTTCATTTTCACATGAGGAAAATTTCACTTCATTGAGGGATGATCATATATGTCATTTTAGTAAAGTCAGGGGTTAAAACTCAATCCGTCTTGGCGAGGACGCCATGGCTATCTTTTCTTATTTAGTGAAATATGGTGTAGAGAAGAAAAATATTCCAGGTTTGAGCACATTAAACACGTTCCAAATAATAAGAAATCTCAACTTACTTTTAGGAAAACATGGCATAAATCATCAATTGCTTACGCTCTGCGGCGTAGCGCTCTGAACTCAGCTAAAGCTGTCGCAGTGATACTACATGTCTTTTGCTGATGCCCAACAACTAGGTATAGGATCTAAAACCAGCAAATTTTGCTGCAACCTGGGCTACAACAAGGATTGCAAAAGGTGCGTGGTGACATGGGTGGCGCTGGTCACATGGCTGTCACGTGAAACTCGCGTGACCTTGAATTAGTGAGCGCCACCTGACCAGCCCTTGTAAATATGGTCTATAGACTGTTAATAGACTTCTTACAGACTCTATTGACTTCTTATGGGTATTATCGCCATAAATCTATATACTCTGTATTGGATTTGTATTGTAGGCTAGTCAATAGGATTTCTTTATAGAAAGTCTGTAAACTTTATTGCCCAAAGGTCTATAGAGTGTCCATAAACTGTCCATAGAAATTTTTCGTAGGCGTGGTGTTGGCCATGTGTTGACCGGCTACGCTGTGGCTGTGAGTCTTCCTGGGAGGGCTCCGTAAAGTGCTTTCGCTGTAATAACACCGCACGATGTTCTGCAAAAAAAAACATATCGTGGGAAAATTTCCTGCATGCAATGCGTGAATAACACATCTCGAGCTATTCGGTAGTTCATCGCGGCGCAAAACAGCGCCAACTTCACAAGTACTCAGAAAGCGAATACAGGCGAAACGCAAAGGCGCCCATGTGATGTGCGATGTCATTGCACGTTAAAGATCCCCAGGTGGTCGTAATTATTCCGGAGCCCTCCACTACTGCACCTCTTTCTTCCTTTCTTCTTTCACTCCCTCCTTTATCCCTTCTCTTAAGGCGCGGTTCGGGTGTCCACCGATATGTGAGACAATTACTGCGCGATTTCCTTTCCCCAAAATCCAATTTCCAATTTTTGCACACAGGTCGAAACGGGCGGTACATATAGCAATTCCTGTCACTTTGTCGCTGTCAGCGAAGTTCGCCAAGCCTTGCCTGGCCTTGCACTTTTGTCAAAAGCTCACGTAGCCGTTTAATGAATGAATTAATGAATGAATGAATTGCCCAGTTACCGCACCTAAACTCCCCCATACGTGGTGACTCACCTCGGACTGCGGGTGCATTCACATTCAGTGCAAGCAGGACGTCCGCTAGACAGACAAAAAAAAAAACTCCTGCATATTTGGCATTCCTCCAAAGGGGTAAAGTGAGAGTGATAGTTGGAACGTTTTCCCACACTCTATGAAAACGCTATTCAATCGCTTCCCAGGATCACGTGACCGTATACGTCACTCACCAGAGCTCCCATTTCCCGGCAACAATTCAAGTCCTACCCCTGGCATTCCGGAACCCTTCTTCTCAATATTCACTTGCAGGAGCGAAACATACGCGAACCCATTTACAGACGCGAAGCACTCTGTTAATACAATAACGCTATGGAGCAAAAACAGCTGCCACCTTACCATACACGCAGCCGCCGTGGTGGCTCAGTGGTAATGACGCTCAGCTGGTAACGCGAAAGACGCAGGTTCGGTTTGGTTTGGTTTATGGGGGTTTAACGTCCCCAAGCGACTCAGGGTATGATGGACGCCGTAGTGAATGAAGGGCTACGGAAATTTCGATTACCTGGGGTTCTTTTACGTGCACTGACATCGCACAGTACACGGGCCTCTAGAATTTCGCCTCCATCGAAATTCGACCGCCGCGGCCGGGATCGAACCCGCGTCTTTCGGGCCAGCAGCCGAGCGCCATAACCACTCTGCCACGGCGGCGGCTGGACGTAGGTGCGATCCCGGCTGCAGCGGTCGAATTTCGACGTAGAAGAAATTCGACAGACCCGTGTATACTGTGCGCCGTCAGTGCACGTTAAAGAACCCCAGGCGGTCGAAATCTCCGGAGCCCTTCACTACGGCGTCCCTCATACCCTGAGTCACCTTGGGGCGTTAAACCCCCATAAACGAAACGAAGCTTACCATACACATCTTCTCTCCCTTCTCGCTAATACTGCTGGCATCCATCACGGTAACGCCCCTCGATAGCTAGTCGTTACTAAATCCAGGGCGCACTAATATAGCAAGAACGGTCTCTTTTCAGATAATGTGACCCTAACAGATACCGTCATAACGGCTACAGACATTTCTACAACGTTTCTTAAGATCATGGTGCACAGGTGTGTGAAAATGTTCTCTTTAAACGAATTTCAACGCTTGAAAAAAGCTGTTGATTTGTGCCTCCTTTTTGTGCACGTATTCTTGGTAGTAGCATCAGGGATGCGCACAGGGTCGACACGACTTCCACACTGCGTCGTACCTGCCTGACACAAAAGGGATAATAAATATTATTACACCAAAAGAAGCGCAGGGTGGAAAACAGGACAATAACAAGCCCCCGCGTGACTTCTAACACTGGCGTGGGGAAACCGATCGACCCATTGTCGAGCGTCGTGCGGCCGAGCGGGGTGACACGCAAGCACTTGCGCACGATGTGACGTAGAAGGTAATGTGGAAAGAAAGCGCAGTCTCGTCTCTTTTGTTTTATGTTGTCTTTGCATTTATTAGCTCAGAGTACGGCAAACTAAGCACTAGCCAGCCTGCTAGAATATTCTCGAAAGAAACTAGGACGCGAGAGAAGCCACGAAAGCGCACTCGAAAAAATGTGTCGAGTCTCGAAGTGCGACAGTTGTGGTATTCATATTTCACGAAATCGTTGCCCTTTGCGCGTTGCCCAAACGGCGTATAGCGTACACTTATACACAAGAAGCGTCAACGAGCCGCACTGACGATTCGTTTTTCGGTGATGTACATCATTACCCTCGGAGCTGCCCAAGTCGAAACACCGATAAGCAGGCACAGCTTTCCTGGGCGTCATCAGCTGGAGCCATCTTGCGGCCGCCAGTGGCGGACAACATATAATTCACTGGCGTTTGTTTTTTTTTTCCTTGTAATTGTAAAAAAAATATAAAAGCTCCTATCAGACGCTGCAGCAACATATTGATATCGATGGCCTACTCTTCCTATGCGCTGTCATATATGACTTGCAGAATGGTTTCTGTGTTCAAACCGACTAATACTGGACTCCATAGAAAATCAATAAGGTATGCCAAGCACTCAAAATTATGACTGTAATTTTGGATGTTGAGTACCGTGCATCTCGTGATAAGAAGCGGGGCAGCTGAAAGCGCTTGTACAGCTCTTCCAGGCTTGTGGGTTCTGCCTGCTTCTCTAAAGAGGACAGGAGTGCTGGGCTAATTTGGTGGCGCATAGATCGAAGCAAGTGCCTACGAGTATTGTCAGTGTAGGCTACACAAACTTGACAGCACGGGTGGCCAGGGTGACTGAGTATGGGGTTATTGCATAGGTCACAATTTTAGGAATTCCTTCGCAAGCGTGTAATCTAACTATGCTCACGGCAAGTCAGATGAGGGGAAGGGAAAGCAAGACGATTGTGAGAGTGACGTAGTTCTAGTATTTGTCTTGTTTTGGTGCTGCACGGTCCGCTTGTCCTTGGGGTTGTAATCTTCCGGCAAAGGTAAAGGCTTGCTTGAGTTCGTTTCACTAGCGAGGACACGATTCCGTTCCTTCCCCTCTGTGCTTTGGTGACTGGGGACTCAATCCAGAAAGACGTGAAGTTGGGAGGACTGTGCTGCTGTAGGTAGGTCTTCAGTTGTGCATGGGTATGTCCAGGTAGCGCGTTGTGGTACACTTGAGGCCAAAAAGCTATACAAGTACCACATGGGCTAGTCCTTTGCTTGCAACTGCGCTGCCACAACCATTAGTCCCTCAAAATACCAACCATTATTCCTGCTGAGAGTACATACAGATGGATGTCAGCCGCTTCACGTTCGTCACATAGACTAATTCTTGCAGTTAGTCCCATTTTTTTTATGTGTGGCTTAGATTTATAGCAGCCTTGGAGGCCAGGGGTGGGAAGCTTCCAAATATACCATTTTACCGCCAGTCCGGACGTCAGCGCCAATTCCTTCCGTAGCAGTGAAAGGAAAGCCAACTGGAACGTCGTATCGTTGTCATGGCAATGGTACTCAGCTGAAGAAAACTTATAATAATAATAATTGGTTTTGGGGGTAAATGGCGCAGTATCTGTCTCATATATCGTTGGACACCTGAACCGCGCCGTAAGGGTAGGGATAAAGGAGGGAGTGAGAGAAGAAAGGGAGAGAGAGGTGCCGTAGTGGAGGGCTCCGGAATAATTTCGACCACCTGGGGATCTTTAACGTGCACCTGAACAGGATTCGAACCACCGCTTGTCCCAGGCGCCCGTGCCTGAGACAAGTTGGCCATCGAAGCAGCCTGTTGAGCTGCGTGCATGCCCACGATTTATTATGTTTTTAAACATCAGGTCTCCTTCAGTCACCAGGTGCACTGAAGCCGCCAGGTGCACGATGCAGCTTCACGCTTCACTCCGCTGCTTGAACCCGAGGGCACATTACAATGTGCCTTTGTTTCTGCTTCCTAAGCTTCGCAAAATCTTCCCTTCGTGGGCAGCAAACAGGTTCTTGACAAAGGAAATCGCCACACGCGCACTTCGGTGGTACCTGACGTCATCGAAGCTCGACTGTTGACAAACCAGGAAGAAGCCGGCAACCCATTATTCCTCTGAGATGAAAATTATCGAGGAGATTATATATAAACAAATACAGCTGCGTTTGTGCCGTTTCTTTGTGCCCTGGTGTCCTAACCTATATTCGAAGTCACTATTTTTTTTTCGACGTACAAGGTCAGCTTGTTTAAGAAAACGCTCTGCACGGGGTCTTGAGACTCCCTTTTTTTTTCCAGGAATCTAGTTTTATCGCTCGTGCGTCTTTCGATGTCGTGGACAATTCAGAACTCTGGCAAAGTTTTCTTTCCATCTGAAGGGCGGAGTAGGGTTGCCTGTGGCATCACGTGTTTGTGGTGCTATTTCGAAATGCGGCGATTATGAACGATAGGGGCCGTGTTTTTCCACCGTTATCCCCGTCTTCCTTTTCTCGTTTTCATTGATAAAGCGGACACAATAACCCAGGCCAAGCTGCATGGCCCGTCGTGGAGAATAACCGAACCAGTTTTAACCGACCGCCCCACCGCATACCGTGCAGAAAAGTTTCGAGTAGCTGGTCATTTAGAATTCCGCGTGCACCGCAAGGCATTGCACAGATACAGCCACCGCTAACTTTTTCGACACTTATCAGCAACCGCGTGGACCATTACCGACCTTTATCTAGTAGCTGCGCCTTTCTAGCTCTCCGAGAAAATTGCTGCAAACGTTAACGGCCATGCTACTGGCGGCTAATAGTAAAGAAGGATGGGGGAGGAGGTGGGGGGGGGGGCTGCTTTAAAGGCGTAATCTTTATAGTCATCGTATATATTCATGGGCAGAACACTTGCTAATGGACTGTTCATTGAAGTGTGTTTGAAATGCAGTCCGCAACTAGTACTTTAATAAGGCAGGTAAGCGTTATCAGCAACTGAGTCACTGCAGTCGACTACCTTCCCCGTGTGCTTATCGCATTGGTGTTATCTTGCAGTATTTAGAACCAGTTTTCGGAAATCTCCTGGGTCACGTACAGTACGGTGTTTCAAGGTACGGAAATGCCGAGTATGTAAAGTGGCATTAGGGTGCAAATCGTAATAAACACAAATATAAAGTTATCTAAAATGGTCCACACGTGCCGTCCGCAGATCCCTCTTGGCCACACACACAAAGAAAAAAATACACTGTTAACGCCTGTTACGTAAAACGCGGAATGTAGCGACAGGCAGTGCGAACGTTCTCTCTCTTTTTTTAATATTTGCCCCTTTAATTCATTCCTTGATCCGTTCCTTCGCGGTGCGGTCCAGGCGTCCCCTACTTTACGACTGCTGCAGCGCACTTCCTAGTTTATATTTATGATGTAAGTGTACGTTAAAGAACCCCTGCTGGTTGAAATTTATCTGCAGACCTCTATGCTATGGTGCCTGTTTCTCACTTCCGTATTTCACTCCATCCTTCCTCCCTTTCCTTACGGCATGGTCGAGGTGACGCAGTTAATGCGCCATTTCGTTTACTGGCAACCAATCTTCACAAAGTTAAGACGCTCCCACCTCGGGCTACGCTATTAGCCCCGTGTGAAGTGTCACCAGCACGGAGAAGCGATACTGCCATCTTTTAGTTCCCCGCACCAGGCAGAAACGTTGTCTTCGGCTGTGAAATGAGTCGGCACAGACTTGCGACTATTTTCGAGTGTCCGTGTGCGGGCAGATTCCCTATAGCATGTCTATCAAGCCTTGTTTGTTTGAAGCCTTCCAAGAATAAAGGAAAATGTGGCAGGAGATGTTTAACTTATTTAAACCGAGTACATCTGTAAACTCAAGGAAATCTTAACCTCAGCCTCAAGGGCTGTAGTGGGTTAAAGCCCAAAAATGCGGAATTGGTCATTCTCTGCTTAACATTCATAGATGGCGGCGAGTCTACGCACCGCAATCAGTGCAGTGGCGCACCGGTTTATCGATGCGCCACTGCATTCATTGGCAGGCGGCTTTCTATCGCAGCCACCGTAAGGAATTGCGCGACCCATGTCTGGTCTCCCCAAGCAACCTCTTGCGCCCAATCATTAGCTGAACTGCCACGTGCCTCCCATTGGCTTCAGCTGGCGCCACGATGCTCCAAACTAACCCGTGATTACCCGAGTTACTCGGGTAAGCTAGCGTTAGTTCGGAACACAAAACAAGACAAGATTTTTGCTCGAGGTTGGAGACGACAGCGCACAAGACAGTGCTCAAGACAAGATTCTTGCTCGGAGTTGGTACGCCTGGAATACTGCTTACGCACTAACAAAATGGAATAATAGAAGTGCTAATTGAGCAGGGACCGAGAGGCGTTTCGAAGCATTTGGCCTCGTCGTACGACTGCGCGTTACGCCCGATGGCGACTGAGGGGGCGTGAAGTGCGAGGCTTGGGGTGTGAGTACAGTGGTGCAGTGATCGCGATCGCGCTCCCCGCCCAAAAATTACGAAATTAGTGCGAGACATGTGCAGGGGTTGCCACGTGATAGGGAAGCGAAGCTACCCGAAAGTCGTTTGGGAACTGGCGTAAATAAAGGGTTGCAAGAGGTCAGCGGCGCAACTAAGACAGCGCAAGAAAGAACACGACGCATGCGCGCATGCATGTGTCATCATCATCATTTATTATCCCTTAAAGGCCTCCAAGTGGAGTATTACATGTTCTTGGGGTTGCTTGTGCTGTGCGCGCGTGCTGTGATAGGGGCGAGGCTGGGTGGGTCCACTGTGCGTGCTGAGGAAGGCACACAGCAACTCGGTTTGCGTTTCCGCTAGGTATTCTCCGATAAGTGCCAAATCGCTCTGATAGCTGCCGCTGGGAAAATCCATCAGCATCCTGCGATCTTTCTGCACGGCACAGGAGACGCTCGAAACAAGCAAAAAAAGAACTGAAAGACGACGATAGTCGGTGGTGGTGGTAGTGGTTTTTTTTATTAAAATAATAGTAAAAAGGAAAGAAAAGATTTTTGCTAGCCCAGGCATCTGCCATCGATACTGAAGCACCTGAGCTGGGGCAGCGGAATTAAAGGATAGCAGGCAGAATGGAGAAATGAAATGAAAGAGGTGAGGGGACAGGAAGAGAGGATAGGGGGAGAAGTAATATGTACAAACTATGTACACAATAAGAAATGTGCCCAGGTTGTGCGCGTGATTAGGTCATGATGGAGCAATAAAAACGCGCGCGCAGAGCACTGTGTTTACTACAACTGGAGTGGAACGTTCAGTTATTAATCGTGCAAGGTAGAACTCGCGGAGCGTTCGGTTACTGCGTGTAACTACCTGACGGAGAACAGGCGGGACGTCAAGCCCGTGTGTTCGAGGAATGCACAGAGGCTCACCAAAGTTCGCTCACGAGTGCGCGCACTGCCCTGGGGCCGCCCTGTAGGCCGCGAGCATATCGCGACGAGCATCGGCGAGCGCGGCACAGTGAAGGAGCAGGTGTTCTAGTGTTTCCACTGCACCGCATCCGTCACACACATCACTCGTCGCGATTCCGTGACGCACCCGCCTTTTCCAGTGCCACACGCAGCCAATGCGCGCGCGGAGGATCATTGCACGTTGTGACCGTGTAAGTGCGCGACAGCCGGTGATACTGTCGATACGCTCACCTCCTGCGATGCGTGGGTCGGGGTGCTGCTTTCGGAGGTGGTCCTGGATGACCGCACTCACGTCCTCCAGCGCAAGGGGCAGATAGCTGGCAGGTAGTTGGTGTGCAGCGGTCGCGAGGTCGTCAGCTTCTTCGTTGCCGGCGATGTCGCAGTGACCGGGCACCCACTGTGCACGCACGGCACATCCTCTCTGCGCGAGGCGCTCGATGCGCGAGCGAATTTCCCGCACTAGTGAGGTACCACGGCCGTTAGATTGCAGGCGGCTGAGGGCGGCGCAGGAGTCGCACAGCAGAGCACTCCTGGGCGGCGGAAGGCCGAGGGTGAGCAGCAGGTACAGCCACAGCCTTTATTCCTTTATTCCTTTATTCCTTCCCTTACGGCGCGGTTCAGGTGTCCAACGATATATGAGACAGATACTGCGCCATTTCCTTTCCCCAAAAAAGCAATTATTATTAAGCGAGATGAAAACCATTCATCATTGTTACTGTAGAGGAGTTGAAAATTCCTGTCACGTTGAGCACGCTTGCTACTTAAGCTATGACGCAGTAATTGCAGTGGTTTTCAAAACAAACTAATGCGCTAACGACCGTCTTGTATCAGAACACAAAAGTTAATCAGTAAGAGCGCTCTGGCTCCGTTTGCACTGGAACAATCAGCCTCCCTCAAATTTCCACCCGCCGTAGTGGCTCAGTGGTCCCTGAAACATTTGTCTTTGTGACTTCCACCCGCCGCGGCGGCTCAGTGGTTAGGGCGCTCGCCTACTGTTTCGGAGTTCCCGGGTTCGAACCCGACCGCAGCGGCCACGTTTCGATGGAGGCGAAATGCTAAGGCGCCCATGTGCTGTGCGATGCCCGTGCGCGTTGAAGATTCCCAGGTGGTCGAAATTATTCTGGAGACCTCCACTACGGCACCTTTTTCTTCTCTCAGTCCCTCCTTTATCCCTTCCATTACAGCCGAGATGTGACAAATACTGCGCCATTTCCTTTCCCCAAAAACCAATTTTGATTTTTTCTATAGGCCCCGCCGCGGTGGCTCAGTGGTTAGGGCGCTCGACTTCATAATCATAATTGGTTTTTGGTGGAAAGGAAATGGCGCAGTATCTGTCTCATATATCGTTGGACACCTGAACCGCGCCGTAAGGGAAGGGATAAAGGAGGGAGTGAAAGAAGAGAGGAACAAATAGGTCCGTAGTGGAGGGCTCCAGAATAATTTCGACCACCTGGGGATCTTTAACGTGCACTGACATCGCACAGCACACGGGCGCCTTGGCGTTTTTCCTCCATAAAAACGCAGCCGCCGCGGTCGGGTTCGAACCCGGGAACTGCGGATCAGTAGTCGAGCGCCCTAACCACTGAGCCACCGCGGCGGGGGGCGCTCGACTACTGATCCGGAGTTCCCGGGTTCGAACCTGACCGCGGCGGCTGCGTTTTTATGGAGGAAAAACGCTAAGGCGCCCGCGTGCTGTGCGATGTCAGTGCAGGTGAAAGATCCCCAGGTGGTCGAAATTATTCCGGAGCCCTCCACTACGGCACCTCTCTCTTCCTCTCTTCTTTCACTCCCTCCTTTACCCTTCCCTTACGGCGTGGTTCAGGTGTCCAACGATATATGAGACAGATACCGTGCCATTTCCTTTCCACCCAAAACCAATTATTATTAATTTTTTTTTCTATAGACCGTCGACGTTCATTGCGCTCATACCCGTTCACAGCGTTCTAGACTCCGATGATTTTTATGGATGGAAGGCGCATAACTGTTTCCCTGGGACAGTTGACGCCTCAATCGTGCTTTGAGGTACGTGACGGTGGTGAGAGAGAGATGTGGGCTGCATGCATTAGCGCTGACAACGTTGTGGCAGACACGCGGAACTGCAGCAGTAGGCCGCAGCGTTCACTGGGTAGATGGATGGATGGAAACGACTTTATTAGACGAAAAAAAAATCTTCCCTGCAGGGTGGTCCCCTACTGGTCCAGGAGTCCACGGGCTTGAGTTTCACATAAAGCCCGATCCATAAGCCATTTCTGGCCGGCGTGCTGAGCGGTCCGTAAAGCAGCTTCCCAGGAAGAATGAGTGGGATTGGGGCTAGGGGGTACTGCCTGTGGGGAAGGACATTCCCACAGGTAGTGGAAAAGAGTGGATTTGGACACGCCACAGGTGTTAAAATGAGGCGCCGAGCTGCGGGTGAAAACATGAGACGATAAGGTGAAATTACAGACGGGCTGCTTTATTTCACCTTACCGTTGATTTGGTGAATAACCTCTCGCGATAAATCATTAACTGTCATCTCAGTACATGTCAAAGGGAAGCTGAAACTGTTTTCAAATCGCATGAAACGCTGTGGCTGGGAAGAAAGGACCTTGAAAATCATGTGTGTAAATTTTTTCCCGAATCTGTCCGCAAAAGGAGCTGCAATCGCTTCTTAAAAACCCGCCGCCGGCACGCCCTCGTCGCTTCCGGAAGCGCCGGGTGGGGGGACGGCAGATAGAGAGAGTGGCGAAAGTGACGCCATTCACGAAGAGTTGGCCAGCCGTCCGGCTCCGCTTGCTTCGCTGCGGCCCGCGCTTTGGCGAACCACAGATCGACGTAATCTTCTGCCAGTGCCGTTTACTTTCTCTGGTTCGGGCGTTCTGTGTAATCCTTGAAGCCTGTATATTGTGACGAAGAAGACGAACTGTGCAGTGGCGCGGGCAGGAGCGCTCGCGCTAGGCTACCGGCCATTAAATCATCTCATTGCCATCGATCATCGTGTCTCTTTCTTCGGCTGGCCGCCACGTAACATTTGGTGGAGCTTGCGGGGTACCATCGACATCCTGGTCCGGGGAGCTTCGGCGTCCTGCTTCAGCCGTGGTCGTCAGCCGTGAGTTCTTGGCGTGCGTCGCTCGGCCGTGCCCCAGCCTTTCAGACCCGAACCGACCTCGCCGTTGTTCCCCCCGCCCCGTCCCCCGCCCCGACCACTCAACACGACGAACTGAACCCGACACAAGGACCTGACCTATCGACCCCACCGACCCGAGATGGCGCTTACACCTGAAGACACCGATCCCCTGCCCAGGCCGTTCGGCGCGTCCTGGGAACTCGACCGTCAGCTCTTGGCGACCTGCAGCCCGGAAGCTTCAAGGCCAGGAATCATTCATTCATCTTATTCATTGTGGCGGCCAGCACCTCACCCCTTTTTCGTTCCTGTCCAACCATCCTCTTAAGCCAGTAACCACTTCGCGCGTCTCTTTGTCACCGTCGAGACGATCGCTCGGTGGCCCCGGGTAGTGTGACGAAGAAGACGAACTGCGCAGTGGCGCGGGCAGGAGCGCTCGCGCTAGGCTACCGGCCATTAAATCATCTCATTGCCATCGATCATCGTGTCTCTTTCTTCGGCTGGCCGCCACGTAACAATATAAACGAGTTTTGGCATGGTGCTTCTTTCGAACAGAGCTCAGCACACAGCTTGGTAGAATCCGTCGGTTGTTCTCCCCCAGCCTCTTGCATGTTAACCAGACAATCTGGTGGTACGCAGCATGCCAAAACTGCCTGCACAAAATATGTGCATCAATATTTATCTTTTCGTTATATTACTTTCTTACCTGTTTGTAAACTCTTCACCTTTTCTAGCTGGTTAGCATCTATGCTGAGCCAAGGCCACTTTCAGCACTGTCTTTGAGGCATACAGTCTAGAACTCTTTTGAGCTGGCTACGCACTGTCCGCCTTTTTGTTTTTTTCTGCTTGCTTGCACCTCCTGGCAGCACAAGCAGCTCTCTTAATCTTTCATCAGCGCGCAGCACGTGCAGCTGCATCTAACTGAACAAAAAACCGATTATATAAGCCTAACACACTCGAGCAATGCAAACATTTGCATTCATGAGTGCTTGGTCATTACTGACGATCCACAACGGCGCCAGAATTCATGTAAATTTGGCCCTGAGTCAGAACGGCAAAGTTGTCGAGCCGCGGCACGCATACATGTATATCATGCACAAGTAATTCTGCTGGTTATCTCGATACGCTACAGCAGCAACTATATCTCGCAGCATCCTAGTTTTGATGAGCAGCACTGCGAGCTCTGAAACGCAGCTATAATTATTTTTGAAAAGCGTGTTCAGCATGCAAAAAAACAGCAACAACGTACGGGGGTAAGTGCAGAAGGAAGGAAGGAAGGAAGGAAGGAAGGAAGGAAGGAAGGAAGGAAGGAAGGAAGGAAGGAAGGAAGGAAGGAAGGAAGGAAGGAAGGAAGGAAGGAAGGAAGGAAGGAAGGAAGGAAGGAAGGAAGGAAGGAAGGAAGGAAGGAAGGAAAACGTTTATTGAGCTCTAGAGAGTAGATGAGGAATTTGGCGGAGTTAAATGGGGTCTTCCATCTTCTCAGCAATGGTCGTTTGCCCCGAGTCCAGGACTCCGCTAGATGCCGCTGCCAGCTGTGCTCGCCGGATCAGCCCAAGTTGGACGTCCTGACGGTCGCTGGAGAGCATTCCTTCCCATTGCTCCGCACTCGGGTTTGGTATTTTTGTGGCACCTCTATTTTCTGGCAGGCCCACATTATGTGATAGAGCGTGGGTGTTTCATGGCACCATGGGCATTTGTCAGTGTATTGTGTGCGTTGTATTTTGCTGAGTGTATTTAGATTCGGGTATGAGCCCGTCTGTAGCAGCCTCCAGGCGGCGGCGTCTTCCCTGAAGAGAGATTTATGTGGTGGGGGGGTACCGTTTCCTGCAGCCTTTGTAGTGGTTTAAGATTGCCGAGTAATCTCTAGGGACAGGTTCGGCTTCCTCGAGACCGCTTGTGGGGGGAGCTCGGTAAAAAGTGTACCCTCGAGCTATCCTGCCGACCGCTTGGTTGCCTTCCACTCCCACGTGTCCCGGCGTCAATACTATCGTTTGTTTTATTGGTTCTTCTCCTTCTGTGCTTTGTTTTGGTCGGTCCCCAGAGCGGAGGATGCGGAGCGCTCTGGTGCCTATTCTGCCTAACATGAAGTTTCGGCATACCATCTGAGAGTCGGTTAGTATTGTTAAGGATCGCTTAGTCCGGTTGCCATCTGCTGCCGCTAGAGCGACGGCCACTTCTTCAGCCTCGACTACGGTGCAGTCCCGTAGCGACGCGCTGATGATTTCCCGCAAGCCCGAGTTTATCACAGCCGCTACCGCGTTGGGGTTGTTTTGTCCCGTCCTTCTGGAGTATGTGGCTGCGTCCACACACGCCGTTGTTGCCTGGGGGGCTAGTGATTTTTGGATGTACTCGGCTCTCGCCTTTCAATCTGTTGGATTTCGCTTTTGATTCGGTTGTAGTATGGGAGACTGTAGGTGACTCGGCTGATCACCAGGCTCCTGATCAGCTTTAGCGTGTCTTCTTCTTGCATGACCGAGCGTTTATGGAAGAAACGCGCTATCATGCGGGGAACTTGTAGGGTGGAAGTTTTGAGTAGAGCAAGGGCTTAAGTTTTGTGGTTGAACCGTAGCCCGAACAAGCGACAGAAGGAATAGCGCGCACGAGAGCTTCCTCCCGGTCGCCTCGACTCTTCGCGCTGCAGTACAGCGGTGAACCCACTCCAACTCATCCAGCCGGCATTCTTTTGTGGTTCCAAAAGGCCTTCGGGAGTAATTAGGCAAGTAACTATAAATAAATGAACAAACAAATGCTTTACCTCGCGTGGGTCGTGTAAGCGTGTCGGTGATCCGAACTAGATCTTGTTTACAGATGTTACGAGAAGTTGATCGCCAGGATTTTATGCAGCAGCGGTACACGTTCCGCCGCAATTTCCTTTTTTTATGCCACTTGTACATGCACCTATATAAAATGTATGTACGCGCATGCACCTACGCAAAACATACCAGTCGAGATTTCGTTTTCGTATTACCCTGGTAGGACGTGAAAGGCCCAAACTGGGTTAACGAAATTTCCGGCTTGCAGGCACCGCCATGTGGTCGCTTCTCTATTAGCTTCTTATCGGGCGGTGGCGGCAGTTTTCTGTTTAGTCTGTTTTTCTCAATGATTTCGGAATAGGCTTGCGCGCGCTCGTCCAGGGGTTCCACGGTTACCCGGAAGTAGGGAATATGGGAATGCGCCTACTACCCCGAAGTCGACAAAGATATTGATAGCAGTCTAGCAGAGAATGCTGGGAAGCCCTGCTGCGCAGCGAACAACCAGCTCGGCAGGAAGAAGCCAATCCGCCTGACGGCTGAGGGCGCGAAGAGATAGAATCCCTGTTAGCCTTTAGTCGCGGAGGCTCCGGCACCCGCCCTCGACGCCTGCGTGGCGGGGGGGGGGGGGTGGGGGGGGGGGGGTGTTAAGTAGTAAGGGGTCTCTATTTCCGGTGGAAATAAAACCTGTCATCCATCCATCCACCCATCCATTCAGTCGAGATTTCCAACACGTGAAAATGTCGCGACTTGACTTTCGCTGCCGGCGCACTCCGCGACGTCTTTGGTTCCGCCGTTTTCTGAAGCTGCTGATGGCTCGAACATGTATGGTGAGTGTCCAAACTGTTCAACACTGCTTGAATTATCCATATTTCCAAAACGTAGTCCTTCAAAGCCAGCTGAAGCAACGCGCTACGCAGCAACGCCGTCGGTGCCGGCCGGAGATCCCCGTGGATGACGTCACGACGGTCCAGGCCAATCGCGGACAAGAGCTGCGTTCGCTCGGCGCCCTGAGGCGATGGGGCGCATTTTCTTCTAAAAGCAGCTTTTTGCGTTTATTTTCTTACGGCGCGGTTCAGGTGCCCAACGATATATGAGACAGATACTGCGCCATTTCCTTTCCCCAAAAACCAATTATTATTATTATTATTATTATTATTATTATTATTATTATTATTATTATTATTATTATTATTATTATTATTATTATTATTATTATTATTATTATTATTTCCGCTCTTCTTGAATAATAATAATTGGTTTTTTTGGGGGGGGAAAGGAAATGGCGCAGTATGTCTCATATATCTTTGGACACCTGAACCGCGCCGTAAGGGAAGGGATATAGGAGGGAGTGAAAGAAGAAAGGAAGAATAGGTGCCGTAGTGGAGGGCTCCGGAATAATTTCGACCACCTGGGGATCTTTAACGTGCACTGACATCGCACAGTACACGGGCGCCTTAGCGTCTTTCCTCCATAAAAACGCAGCCGCCGCGGTCGGGTTCGAACCCGGGAACTCCGGATCAGTAGTCGAGCGCCTTAACCACTGAGCCACCGCGGCGGGTCTGTTCTAGAATCAGATATTCAGATATTCTTTTCAGCGGACTAAAAGCTATAAAATGCCGTAGGGAACTCTTTTTTTTCGAAAAGTGCTTCAGCTTCCCTTTAAATATCCCCAGGTGTTCGAAATTATTACGGAGACTTCCACAACGGCAGCTCTTTCTCCCTTTTTTCTTTTACTTCCTCCTTTATCTCTCACGTCGGCCGTCACGTCGGCCAAAGCGAGACCCTGTATAGTCCAACTGCGCTCGACCGCCGACGCGTTCGGCGGCTTCGGCGCACTCTGACCGCACCGGCGGACACTTGGAGAACGCCTCTATTTCGCTCGGAGTGCGCCAGCTGCCGCCGGCCCGGCCAGACCGGTTAGGCTCCGCGGCGAGGCACGCGTTGTGACGTCATGTGCCTCCTCGGAGCATCGCCACGGCGAAATCGGAAGTTCGCAGCCACTAAAGCTGTCTATTTAAAGCATTATTGTCGGAAAAGAAGGGTTCTTGGATTCTTAGCAGAAGCGCCAGGTGGCCGTTAGCTCATAACTGGCGGCGACCTCTTCGGCGTGCTCCATGGTTCCCGCGCTTAATGGCGGGGTCCGAGCTGCGCAGCACTACTTCCCAGGCTTATGGTGAGGGAGCGTCTATAAGAGCCTCCGGAAAAGGATCGTCT
The DNA here is from genome assembly GCF_052857255.1 of Amblyomma americanum. Classification (NCBI taxonomy): domain Eukaryota; kingdom Metazoa; phylum Arthropoda; class Arachnida; order Ixodida; family Ixodidae; genus Amblyomma; species Amblyomma americanum. The sequence continues at coordinate 67,409,003 of NC_135506.1, read as the reverse complement.
GGGCAGTCTGCCCATAACATACGATCAATGGTGGCAGTGCTACCGAAGTGGATGCAGGTTGGGTATAAGCGGTCGGGGTAGATGCGGGCGTAAATGTACGGGTTCGGGAAAGAAAGGGTTTGAAGTTTTCTCCAAGCCACCTCTTGGTGTTTGGAGAGCGACTTGCGCGGGAAGGATAGATTCTTCAAGAGAGTTTGGAGAACTGGGTAATGTCGTGGTACGAAATCACTGCCTCCATCTCGGGTCCCCTGGATGAAATGAATCATAATCAGTAGCCGAGCGCCCTAACCACTGAGCCACCGCGGCGGGTCAAATAAAGCCATCGGTCATACCATGCTGAATACGCCGGTTCTCGTCCGATGAAATGAAGGTCAAAATTGGTTTTTTTTAGGGGAAGGAAATGGCGCAGTATCTGTCTCACATATCGGCGGACACCTGAACCGCACCGTAAGGGAAGGGATATGAAAGAATAAAGGAAGAAAAAGGTGCCGAAGTGGAGGGCTCCGGAATAATTTCGACTACCTTATTCCGGAGACCTCCACTCCGGCACCTCTTTCTTCCCTTCTTCTTTCACTCCCTCCTTTATCCCTTCCCTTACGGCGCCATTCAGGTTCCAAGGATTTGAGACAGATACTGCGCCATTTCTTTCCCCAAAACCCTATTATTATTATTATTATTATTATTATTATTATTATTATTATTATTATTATTATTATTATTATTATTATTATTATTATTATTATTATTATTATTATTATTGTTGTAATAATTTGTCAGTGCACGTTAAAGATCTCCAGGTGGTCGAAATTATTCCGGATCCCTCCATTACGGCACCTCCTTCTTCCTTTCTTCTTTCACTCCCTCCTTTATCCCTCCCCTTACTGCGCGGTTCAGGTGTCCAACGATATATGATACAGATACTACGCCATTTCCTTTCTCCAAAAACCAATTATTATTATTATTATTACCATTATCGTAATAATTTGTCAACCTTTTTTCGCTCCATTCCTTGCTAGTGAGGCGTATGTGTTTGGCCCAAGTAGTAGCGAACTCTAAGGTTCTCGGTACAATGAGAAGAATGAAAACATGCCAAGTTTAACAGCAGGGGGAAGGGGGGGGGGTCACAGCCAGTCCAGTTCTTCAGCAAAATCACGCGACAAAAATACGCTTCTTGGTAGCGTATTGCATTTTCTACAACTTAGGAGAAAAAAAAGCTGCGCTTAAAGCTGATTTCTAGCGAAAATGGGAGAGTGGGACTGCAAGGCTACTCTGTTAAAGATACTCTATATACTACAATCCTTATTTTTTTCTCTTCACACTTGAGTGTTCGTGCATGTTCCGAGTCCTGATCGCAGCTAGCGGCATAATGCATTCCTGAAGCTTTCTTTTTAACTGATAAACTACAAATTTTGTCCGTGAAGTTTCGAGACTGATTTATTTTCTTCTCTAGAATTGATTCCCCAAAACAAATGTATGTACGTATGTGTAGCGCCATTTTTTCGGACTTACCTAAGCTACTTATGTTAATTGCTGTGGCAGCCGCTAGATGGCACTGCGTGTAGAAAAATACGCTGTCACTAGTCGTCTGCGCATTCTAGTGTGAATGGGGAGAGATGGATGTCCACCTCGAGCAGCGTGTAAACATAAAATTTTGTGTGAAGCTTGGCAAGACAGCCCCAAACACATATGAGCACCTTCGTGACGCGTACGGCAACGAGACGTTATCGCAGGCGCGAGTTCTCGAGTGGCACAAGAGGTTCGTTTCGGGAAGAACGTCGGCGGAAGACGACACAAGGCAGGGGCGCCCTTCAACCTCACGGAATGAAAACAACGTGGCTCGGATCAGGGAAATCGTGCAGAAAGACCGCACTATTACAATCCGCATGCTATCCGATGCTCTCGACATTAGTAAGACAACATGACAGCAAATTTTGCGTGAGAACTTGGTTAAACGGAAGCTGAATGCAAGACTTGTGCCGCCCTCTCTCACAGAGGACCAGAAGGACACGCGGGAATCAGCGAGCGCTGATTTGCTCTCCGAGGCAGAGAAGGATGCTGCATTCGTCGACAGCATCATTGCTGAAGACGGAACGTGGTGTTTTCAATACGATCCTCAGACAAAGAGGCAGAGCTCCGAATGGCGGCCCACAAGCTCTCCGGCATCGAGAAAGCTGCGGCGACAGAAGACCAAAACAAAGATGATGCTGATAGTTTTTTTCGATACCAGAGGTGTCATACACCACGAGTTCGTCCCACAAGGGCAGACGGTGAATCAGGAGTTTTATATCCGCGTGCTCCAACACATGCGTGATGCACTGCGATGCCGTCGCCCTGACTTATGGGCATATAGACAATGGAGCCTTCTCCGCGATAACGCAAGGCCACGCACTGCTATCAGCGTGACAAAATTTCTCGCCAAGCACAGCATTACTTTACTTACCAATCCGCCATACTCGCCTGACCTCTCCCCATGCGTTTTTTTTTTTTTTCCTCGTGTGAAGAGAGCCCTAAAAGGTCGCTGGATGCGGAGCGTGGAGGCCATTCAAGACGCCACGACAAAGAAGCTGACAGCCCTGCCATAAGAAGCGTTTTCCAACTGTTTCCAAGACCTCAGGAAGCGTTGGAAGCTGTGTATAGACTGCAAGGAAGATTATTTCGTAGGGGTGCTGCAAAAATGATTTCGATGTTGAACGCAATTTTTAATGAACTCAGTCTCGGAACTTTACGGACAGAGGTTGTATATTGTAAACTGACTAATTATTCTGAGGGCTTCCTGCGGTGTTTGAACGTTATTTAGACGCGTAAACTTTGACTGCAAAGCTACTCTATTGAGGGTACTCTATATACTACAAGCCTTATTTTTTCTCTTGACACTTTCAAGATGACTGATGTCCTTATTAGTTAGTCTGCGAGTTCCATACTAGCGAAACGTATTCAACTAAAGATCTTAGACAAATAATACCAGGTGAAATACGTACCCGGGCAATTTATAGTTTTCCTTTTAAAGTGCACAATTTTCGCAACGTGGATGCACAGATATTCGGAACATTTTTTTAAATAGAGGTGAAAATGCGTAAGTGATTAATCGCATACTCGATACAAACGCCGCTGGATACGCGCGAATGCGCACGGCGCATAGGCTGTAGCCTGCCAATGATAGCCTGCCAATGATTTCGACGAGTTAGGTGCACTGCGGAAGTTGCTTTGCCTGGAAGCTTCCTGAAAGTGCATGTATTTTATAGGCGCGACGTGGCCAAAATTTGCTGGCTCACAGCGCCGAGGGTAACCGCATTTCCGGAATTCTAAAAACCCATTCGGATGTTTCTTACGGCGGACTACACACGTGTAAATGATTAAGGAGCCTAACAAATATTAGGGTGGGGCAACCTAAAAGTATTGAAATATAATAAGCTCCTGCTAGCACCACTTACGTACAACAGGCTTAATCCCAATTTAAAATAAATTAAAAGGCCCGAAGGCAATGATAGTTTTAGAGTAATAGTTAAATGTTTACTATTCAGTACCAGCTGCCTATCCTGTTAGTTAGCACATCTTAGCCGTATCCCGATGTACTACACCGCTGGCAATGCTATGCTGAAAAAAGCGCCCTTCTAACTTAAAAAAAACTTTTTTTTAATTGCGTTAAGCCGTAGGTGAAACACCCTGTACAATCTAGCGGCGACAAAGGGCACTTGGTCGATGCTTTACCGTAGGTCTAACGTCCCTGGACGTCAAAGCAAATCCACTTTTAAAAGCATTATTGCTTGAGTTTCCTTGAGGGAATAATGCCTCTGTTTGGCATTCATACTTCACAGGGCATTTATTAGTGCGAATACGACGAGTATCTTGTACCGTGTCACACTGCTCGTAATCCCGTAGATAACATTTACATACGCATCCACAGCTTTATCTCGATCTTTTTCGTTTGGCGACATCAGCAAAAGGGTCCGGCAAACTAGAGCGTTCGTAAATTGTGCCCGGAATCCTGATAAAACAGGAGTAAGCAAATGGGGAGTGGGGGTGTGGGAAGTAAAGGAACGGTCAGTCAGAAAAATGGGAGGTAAGGTGCCATGGGCAGTCACAGTGGAGCCAGCAAAGCTATCTGGCTATTCGAAGAAAGAGACTTACCTCCCGAAATCGTATTATGGCATAACCAAAAAGCTTCTACGATAAGAGGGCTTAGTCGGGATCATTGGTGCATGTTGATGGAGACGACTGGACAGCGCTAACAGGCAGGACGGGAGAGAAGAACAGAGAGACATGCGCTGAATGGCATTCATTGCGACAGGGAAGGCAGCGATGTAAATTAAACGTGGCAAGGAAAACCCCCCAAAGAATCAAACATATCATGGAAAGTCCACAATCAAGTTCTATATCAAGTGGTGTCACTGACTAAAATAGGCAAACTCTTGAGGATCAGAACCACCGGCGGCTGGCTGACGCTCGCGTGATTGTAGTTATGTATGTCGAATGCCTCACAGATGAGCCTCGGGGCCTGGCCTTTGTATTTGGCGATGACAATAGTCATATAAATTTCTATGTGTCTGTGTTCTTCTCTTCCCCCCATCCAAAAATTTCTTTAGACAGTCTATAGATTGTCCATAGACTTCTGTCTTTAATGTATATAGACTCTCTACAGACAATCCCCAGAGAATAGTCTATACAGCAATACAAATCATATAGACAGTCGACAGACAATCTACAGATTTATGACCATGCGCTTTGGGAGACTTTTGTGTGTAGAGTCTATCGACTATGAATAGACAAAAATAAATATATATAGGAAGGCGATAGAGTCTATAAGAAGTCTACAGACCGTCTATAGACCGTTTTTGTAAGGGCCATTCTGACTGTTAGCGCTGTTCAGTGCGGTGGCATTCAAAACGTTCTAGCAGAAATGCGGCACTGGAGCTATAGACCGTCGGCGTTTATTGCGTTCATTGGCGTTGATAGCGTTCTAGACTCCGATGATGTTGAGGAAAGGAAGGAGCATAACTGTCTCCCTGGGGCAGTGGACGCCTCAATCGGGCTGTGAGGTGCGCGGCGGTGGGCAGGGAGATGTGGGCTGCATGCATTAGCGCTGACAACGTTGTGGCACGCACGCGGCACTGCAGCAATAAGGCGCAGTGTTAATTGGGGTACCAACCCCTCGCGATCAGCCATTAATTTAACCGCCGCCTGGCAGGGTGGACGCGTTGCCTATCCAGTGTGCGGAACGCACTCAACGTTACAGAGGCCAAGCCTCGTCTACGTACCCGATACACCACAGCTTTCGCTCTCTAGCCAGGTCCAGCAGTAGTTAAACCGCAGTAAATTTTATTTCTATGTATATGTGATGCGGGGAGATGTTCGGCATTCGTTGGCGGAGCCAACCACTTGTCAACTGAAACAATAAACAGCAAAAAATTAGCATATGTAAAAGATACGTTACAGGGAAGTAAGAGATCGGGCGTCATCGTATCCTTCTGCCCGAGCAAAGTCTCCGCACACAGTGCACTATATACAACGCTACTTGAGCCAACGACAACCAGAAAGCAAACAAGCCGATAAAAGAGAATACAATACAGTTGACCTGGAAGCCAAGCCATATCACGAGCGCACAAAGGGTAATTCTTGCATCACTTCCTGAAATTTTCCCGCAGTACGCAGTAGGTGTTTCCCAGCAAAGCGGATGCTTCAACTTGGACACAACTCAAGCTTCCCCGTTCAAATACACAACAAACGAAGAAATTCCCTGTCTAAATAAGTACCGCACCTATTTCAATATATTCGATACATCAAAAGAAAAAGTTAACATGTAGTGAGTGTTAGATGCAAAGCTTCAAGTTAAGGATTTAGGAAAAGAGGTGATTATTAAGACTTAATTTCCATGCATCGACAAGCGCACAAGTAGCACACAACATTGACAGCGGGCGCAGTCACGGTATTGGCAATAAAATATTGACGTGATTTCATTCGCAACATTTTCGATACCAGCAAGATCTCGAGGATTTCACTTTATTATTTAATAAATGTGAATAGCCGCAAAAATATATACATTTCAGTTCAATTCTCACAACTCAAAAGCTCTGTTTAGAAGAGCCACAAAAATTCTGCAAACTGTAGCTTTCAGGGCAGTTATAAAAGGCGGGCTAGTTTTTGTATTACATTGCATCGACAATAATTACCTTGGTAAACAAGATAAGCAAGTAGATAATGCAACTGATGCGCTCTCACATTCCAGCAATTCTGGACAAAAGAATTCTTGAGCGGGAAACCGTTTATGAACGCAATTTCTTCATGCATTGTAATATCTCACTATAACAATCCGACGGCAGTCCTGTATTTTGTTTTCCTATTCACGTTTTTGCTATCAAAAGCGTTCCCGATTGGTTTTTTTTATGACAGTCTTTACTGTTCGATGCGATCAATAGAAACACTTTAAAATAAACATTTTGCTACATACCAGAATAGTGGACCATTACATTCGATATTTACAACACAGCGTCTTACAATTTTCAAATTTTAAAAATTTCTGCCCGTTATAAAGGTGGGCTTGGCGGCAACGAAGGCACGCCTGTGTTGAACACAAAGCCTCTTACCCCTGCCTGCTTCTGCGCCTGATTGCGGAAGCTTCTCACTCCATTTAAACCTCCGCGGGGGCTCAGTGGTTAGAGCGCTCGGCTACTGATCCGGACTTCCCGAGTTCGAACCCGAACGCGGCGGCTGCGTTTCGATGGAGGCGAAACGCAAAGGCGTCCGTGTGCTTTGCGATGTCAGTCCACGTTAAAGATCCCCAGGTGGTCGAAATTACTCCGGAGCCCTCCTCTACGGCGCCTCTTCCTTCCCTTCTTCTTTCTCTCCCTCCTTTATCTCTTCCCTTGCGGTGTGTTTCAGGTGTCCGCCGATATGTGAGACAGATGCTGCGCCATTTCCTTTCCCTAAAAACCAATTTCATTTCTCGCTCCACTGTTGGGGCTCCAACGCATCTCGATTGCACTGCGTTAATCTACCGTTCTAGCTAAGTTATTGAATCTTCTGGTAACCTCTTCTGTGCCATGCCGCCGTGATGGCTCAGTGGTTACGCATGATGCTCGGCTGCTGACATGAAATTCGCAGGTTCGATCCCAGCCGTGGAGGTCACGTTTCGTTGAGGCGAAATGCTAGAGGTTCGTGTACTGCGCGATGTCAGTGCACGTTAAAGAACCCCAGGAGGTCGAAATTTCCGGAGCCCTTCACTACGGCGGCTCTCATAGCCCAAGTTGCTTTGGGACGTGAAACCCCATAAAGCAAATTAAACCAAAAGCATGTCAAAGAAGCCCAGGTGGTCGAAATCATCAGAGCCCTCCGCTACAGCGTCGTTCATAGTTTGAGTTGCCTTGGGGCGTTAAACCATATAAATGCCGTCTGCGTTATACCAGGTGTTTCAAGAAAGGATTTCAAAAGTTTGCAAAAATAGGCTTTTTGGAGTAAAAATATGGCGTTTGCGCCATAGTATTACCAGTGTTGGTGGACACCAGGAAACCGGTGAATCGTCTTAGTAGTAAGCTGGTTAACTTGCTTTTAATAAACTTTTTTGCTAGTAAGGTTGGGCGCCTAGTTGCATTCCGACATTGGTAGCCGGCCGTTAGTAATAGCCATATCAGTCGATTATCCTCGGCGCTCTGGCTCGACAATATTTGGCTTTTTTAATTAGTCACATGCACCGGAAAGGTTGCTTTGTCTTCTTTTCGAAAGCGCATGTGTTTTTGCAAAATGCAGCCAAATTTTGTTGAGCCACAGCGCCGAGAATGATGGTGGTTTGAAATTCTAAAAACTGATATGGCTATTACTAACGACCGACTACCAATCTCTGATGGCAACTAGGCGCCCAGCTCTAATAGTTAAAAAGTTAATTATCAAAAATTAGTTAACATGCTTGCTGCTTAAGACAATTCAACGGCCTTCCGATGGCCGCCAATACTGATAATACTATAACGCAAAACCATATTTTTACCCAAAAAAGTCGATTTTTGAAAATTTTTCGCAGTGTTCCTTGAAACACCTGGGACATCCCGAAGCCGCCGCTTCTATAAAAAAAAAATCGATACTGATGTCGCCGTGAGCGCCGAACTGAACGATGTTACCAGTGATATGAATATTTAGGCAGTCGCAGTTATTCTCTGGTCCATCGCCTTTGGGTTTGGCCTAATCATACTTCTCGTGCCCTGGCGGCTGCGCGTGGCAGTTGTGTACAGTACCTAGAGCAGGATATGAGAATGGCGACATTGTTTGGTCTTACTTGTATTTGTTCGCAGAGGCAGGAAGCGTGACAAACAAATGCATTGTAGTCCGGTGGATCATTGACTTAGATAGATAGATAGATAAAGAGGAGGAGGGAAAGGCAGGGATGTTAACCAGAAAGGGGTTCCGGTTGGCTACCCTGCACTGGGGAAGAGGGATTAGGGGACTAAAAGGAGGAAGAGAGAAGGGGAAAAATGCATAACACACACACATGCACAACGCTGTCACAATTTGTCACTCAATCCAGTCGCTCTCAAGTAGGCAAAGAGTGCCTTGAGGGCAGTCGACTGCTGTGGCCACGGACCGAGGATCTTTCGCTCCGTTAATGGGCGAGGATCGAGGCGGTCCAGGGCACAACACAGTGTATGTCTTGCACTCGCAAATGCAGGGCACTCACAGAGAAGATGAGCGATGGTCTCCTCACAACCACAGCTTTCACAGGCAGGACTGTCGGCCATCCCCATCCGGAAAGCATAGTGGTTGGTAAAAGCAACACCGATCATTGACTTAAGGCACGCCAACGACCCAGCCTGAAAACACCTGCAAGCGTGCAATTTTTCCTCTGCTTTCGCGATAACCTTTTAGGAGCTTTGTACTCAGTTGTGTGCATCACGAATTTGCAGCTATTTCTTGTAGTATCCAGCCGCTAGAAGCGGTTTTCTTGTTTTAGATGAATTCAGCACTCTTCATGTCGCTGCTCCGAAGCTGTTTCAGAAAATAATATTTCTACGTAGAGTGAGATTGGTTTCAAGTACTTCGGCATACTCGCATAGGTGGTTTTTGCCAACAGTTCTTTTCTCATTTCCATCACCATGTAAAATTCTGAAAAAAAGAAATTGATCTGATTCCTCGAGCAGCATATTAAAAATTCCTTGTGTTTCAATGTGACGACTCCTATGCACTGTCTGTAATACTTCGTACGAAATTTCGTACATGCCTACAATAAAGAAATAACCTTTGGTGTTTTGAACTGCAAGTCTGCAAATTCGTCTTTCTTGTGGGCTGAATAAACTGTTTAGCTAACTAGGAAAACAAATTCTCAAGAGAAATGGGAGAGCAGTGCCTGAGGGGTATAATATTGATCTGAAAATATGCATGCATATTAAAGGAACTCTAGGAAAAGTGAGTCTATTCGAAGATACAGCTTAGTTTCTCAGCTGACATCTATTTTTGCCCATTTCATAAAAACAGACGGGATATACGATCATTCAAGTATGAATTTCATGTAATAAGATAACGCATAAGTACCCCTGAGGATCGATCGATGCTTCAATTAGGAAATCAATCAACCACTCAACCAAGCAATCCATTCGTACATTCTTACGTCCGTCCGCCTGTCTTTATCAATCCGGTAATTAAGGGTAAGTGTCTATTTTTTCTTGAACGGACACTCATGATTATGTTTCCTCAATCGATCGAACAATCATTCAAGCAGCCACTCAATCGAGGAGCACGACACACGTTCAAGCCGCTCCTGCCACACGTATAGTTGCTGTCGCAAACGTAAGGACACGAGCAAATCTATTCGGGCCGGCTTGCACTAACGTTTGCCATCAGGCAGACATTGCACCTCCCGTTATCGTTATCACTTCCGTCAAAACACACCCTGCACATTTCGCCGAATGCCGCGATGTCGTTCAGGTACACCGCTTGCCAACTGTGAGCTTCATCGGTGCGGTATGTCTTTGCTGCGGTCCTTTGCGCAAAACGGAAACAAATAAAAAAAAGCAGAAAATGCCTCCGCGCACTCCAAAACCAGGATGACAAGCTGCATGCCGTATTCAGGGCAGCGTTGCACAGCAGAGAAGCCACACTGCGATCCACTTCACCGGACTCGTCCCTCTTCCCGGAACCGTTGCTTGCAGCGTCGACAGTACTTGGCGTGTCTACTTGGCGCATCTTTGCATAAATCTTCGCGCATGGCTTTCTTTCATCGCTACCGACGCTGACGCTAAGCGGGGCCGAAGCGTTGCTTTAATGGCTCGGTCATAGAGCGAGAATATCTGGAGCCCAATCTACACTGTGTACATGCTTTCTACCTCTCTCTATCGCTCCTTATTTTTCTCTTTTCTTTTCTTCTTTTTTTCTTTCAATCTACACTGTGTAAATGTTTTCTTGCTCTCTCTATCGCTCCTTATTTTTCTCTTTTCTTCTTTTTTTTCTTTCAATCTACACTGTGTAAATGTTTTCTTGCTCTCTCTATCGCTCCTTATTTTTCTCTTTTCTTTTCTTCTTTTTTTCTTTCAGTCTACACTGTGTAATTGTTTTCTACCTCTCTCTATCGCTCCTTATTTTTCTCTTTTCTTTTCTTCTTTTTTTTTTCTTTCAATCTACACTGTGTAAATGTTTTCTTGCTCTCTCTATCGCTCCTTATTTTTCTCTTTTCTTCTTTTTTTTCTTTCAATCTACACTGTGTAAATGTTTTCTTGCTCTCTCTATCGCTCCTTATTTTTCTCTTTTCTTTTCTTCTTTTTTTTCTTTCAGTCTACACTGTGTAAATGTTTTCTTGCTCTCTCTATCGCTCCTTATTTTTCTCTTTTCTTTTCTTCTGTTTTCTTTCAATCTGCACTGTGTAAATGTTTTCTTGCTCTCTCTATCGCTCCTTATTTTTCTCTTTTCTTCTTTTTTTCTTTCAATCTACACTGTGCAAATGTTTTCTTGCTCTCTCTGTTACTCCTTATTTTTTCTCTTTTCTTTTTTTTTTCTTTTCTGTCTGCGTTGCAGTTCTGCTAGTCAAGACTCTTCTGACCAAGGCAGCAGACGAGAAAACGAGAGCAGTTGAGGGCAGCCGAAGAACAGAAGGAATGAAAAGCGAAGGAAAGAAAAAAAACAAGAAAGGAAGAAGGAACGAAACTAAGGAAAAGAGAAATAAATAGGGAAAGAAAGACGCGACGAAACGCTGTAGCAGCAAAATTAAGCGGCAGATCGTGCTTAGCGTTCAAAGAGATCAGCTTCCGTGCAATTGCTCACGATCTCGTTCACGAGTGATCGCGCGAGTCATTAGACGCCACTCCGCATTCGTAGTTGTTTTTATATTTCCTCTTCCGTTATTCCTTTACTTCTTGATCATTTCTCGCGGAGTTCAAGTTCGCCCGAGAAATGCGTCGGAATTTGGAGCGCCTCGCTTGCGTAATGGCGTCGCGGATTCCGTCTCGTTTGTTTTGCGGCGCATTTGTGGACGCGCAATTTGTCTACGAGCGCGCTCACGCTCCTGGCGGATGGTTCCGACGGGCGCTCTGAAATAATAATCGCTCGTTCTGACGCGGGTTTTCGCGTGCGCATGCGCGTGTAATGGTTACGCAGGGCCCTTCCTTCCGGGCCTCATGAAGACCATTAGACGCAATGCCGCGGCATTAATCACTGCAATTGGTACCCATCATTAGCTGCAATGAGCGGTGGCATGACTTTATTTTGTTCGATTTTTTTTTCCTTTTTGCTTAGACTATATCCTGGCGCTACTGGGTACTGATCGGACGAACGGAAATAAAAAGGGACACCTATTGTTCAAAGTGTGCTGCTTAGGTAAGACCCATGCAAACGTAAGAAAGCTAAGTAGTGCAGGTACGCCCCCTCCCCCTTCTTTTTTAACTTGGCCAGCGAGGGGAGTTCAGTGCCGAAAAAAGCTAAGCCCATATGTTTGCGATTCATCTCGATAGCAAACTCGTTTACAAGGATCGGCAGTGACCGATGTTTCTATGTCACAGACAAATTCTGAGGCACTGTTCAGTGGGTATCCCTACATTGTAAACACGAATGCGCCTATATGGGAGTAAAAATGGAGGAAATTGTCCTCTCTCGCATTCCCTTTCATAAAATGGAGTGAGCTAGAGGACAGTTTACTAACTTTTTACTCCTTTCTGTTTGGAGTATAGCAGGCATTATGCCTGCTATCCTTTATTTCCGCTGCCCCGGCTCAGGTGCTTCAGTATCGATGGCAGATGCCGGGGCTAGCAAAAATCTTTTCCTTCCCTTTTACTATTATTTTTAATAAACAACCACTATCTTCACCACTGTTGGGAGTGTAAGACCGAATGTGTGCACACGCGAACACATGTTTCACAGACTGCCATCGTTTAGAGTAAACGCTGACCTGCCAAAAATTAAATGAAAAACAATATTGAAAGTTGGGGAAAAAGTTTCTTCGAACATAACAGATGTTCAGAGTTCGACGGACGCGATAAGTACTCAATACACGGGGGAAAAACGTGCCATGCGGCCTAAAGACTTTCGACTGAGATTGTACATTTCATTCCGTGCTTAACGCTTTCAGTTGCTTCTCGGAATTGCTATTAAAAAAATTATTGTCCTCCTAAGTAGTCGATACAGTCCTAAAGAAAGCGGGAAACGACCACGGTTAATATTCTACAGGAATATAAGTACACAATTATGCAAGAAACGTCACGTTGGTTGAGAAATGGTAAAAGGTTTCTGACGAATGAGAAAAATAAGCACTTAAAAGATAGTGCAGTCGCCTATTCTTTACGCAACAGGAAGACAACGCGAAGAAAGCAGAAAAAAAAATATGATAAATGTAGTCTACGTTACTGTCGAAGTGCGTGCTACCATGCTAGTTGGCTTCCCAGGTACCACCTCCAGCACTTGTTCAGCCCTGCCGTGCGGCCTTCGAACCTTTACGTGTTTGGGATGTTCAGGCTCTTCTCAAACGAGAAACTATCCACAGAGGAAACAGGCACTCAGAATGCTGTTTGGCAGTGTTCTTAGCTACAATTCGCAATGTTCCAGACACGTGCTTTTCACCTAGTGTCTTAGTGGAACTATCCTTCGAGAAAAAAAAGGAGCAGCCACTTCATGTGGCCGTGCAAAACGCATTTTTTCTTGACAGTCTGCTCGCGTTCGTTATTTAAACGATTTACCATCTCAGAGGTGTGGGTAGCAATAATATATTTGAGGTATACTGCGCCATGAATGGAGCAAAGCATATGTGGTCTTCCAAATTCACGAGCTATGCACGTATTACGCGTTGGTGACGAGGCTATTTTACAGTACCATGCACATAATACGTGTCCAGAAGATGAACCGCGACGCAGAAGCAAACGGGTAGCCCCCCCGGCTACCCTCCGAAGACAGCCACTGCGCAAGCACTTTTTCGGGCGGGGGGGGGGGGGGGGGGGGGGGGGGGTGAAAAGAAAAAAAATACTGTTTTCATTATCGCCTGGCATCCACCTTCGCGTCCCATCGACGCCGATGCTCCATTCCTCCTCCTCTTTCTTGGTGCGAGGAGGAGGACGGTCTGCCGATGAGCGCCATCACTCGTCTGCCCCGAGAAATACCTTCCGCCCGTTTATACACACCGCCGCCTCATTCTTCAGTTCGGCTGAGGCGAGAATAAGGCAGGCAAGAAAAAGCGGAAGCATAATTGACGCCGGCAATTTGCTTTCGGCAGCGTAGAGGGAAAGGGAAGGAGGACCGCACGTATCCAGAGACGGTGGCATGCCGGCACGGGTCGCAGTGAGCGAGCAGCGGCTGTTAAAGGGCTCGGACGGAGTGAGAGAGAGTGGGAGACGGGAATCGGAGGCTAGGCGGCAAGCAGTTGGGGGAAGAGGGTGAGGGGTTTGGGGTGAAAAATTCCCCGTTTATCTCTTGGTTTTAGTTTTCGGGCCATTGTACGGCCCGCCAGACCGGATCTGGCGCCGCTAGGAATAAAGTGGCCAAGAAAACTGGTCTTTTTCTTCATCTATACCGGTGGCGGCGGACGAAAATCGTCCCGTCCGCCTTCCGGAGCCGAAGAAGCGTCCAACGAAGGGTTGTGCTTGGAGCACGCGCCATGTGAAGCGGAATTAGTTCTTGTGTGATATAGTTTTTTTCTTTCTTTTTGGTACTAAAGGAATTAAAAGGCTCGCTAAATGAGCGGAAAGCATCCAACTGAAAGTCTTCAAGAGAATGCGCTGAAAATTTCTGCCATTTGCCGTAGACCAGGTAGCCAGCCGAAAAACTGCCTCCTTCACGTGGATGCGTACACACGGTTTTGTCGACCGTTTCTTTTTTTTTTTATTCTGGCAACCGTGCCATTTATCTCCAGGATACCTCGTGTTTGAAGAATTTGGACATTAAAAGCTGGCGCGTCACCTCAACCGGTGCCTTATCAAGTACTGCTCAGAATGTTTCGCTTGCCACGCTGCCTTACAAACACTAGCGCGAGACGCCTCGTCTACATCAGCGCACTGATACCCGAAGCACTTTGGAGATAGTATCATCATCAGCAGACACGTTTGTTTACAGACATCAAAACCGTGTATAAGGAACGACACAGAGCTAACCGCAAACGAAGCGTTTTGAGGAAAAAGAAGTCGAACTTGGAGACACAAATTGTGTTCAAAATTTAGAAACAAATTGCACGAACATTCGAGTACTTTATATAGCATGGTTCTGTTAATGGATAACCACTCGTTGCAAACAAATCGTGTTATCATGTGTGCGTACAGGAGACTGGGCTGTAGATGGTCTAGCAACAGCCATGGCGGTCAGTGAATTATATTATATCGTTGATCCCCTGGGAAACCGCTCTAACAATGGCGGTGGAAAGAGAACCCATTAGTAATTTTTTTCATGATCTTGTTGAAGAGAAGAGTAATGTCTAAGACCAAAGTCATACCTACAATGACCGTAGTCCCGGCAGGCTTACCGTTGCTCTTAATTTTGAGGAACAACTTTAAGACAAGTACCTAATATATTCACTCTGTTCCTTGTTGACGCAATGTTCCACATTTCGGAATTTTCCTGGCGCACTCAGGGGTTACGTTTTGACAGAGGGTAGCATTAGGAATTGACCACTAAAGATCTTAAATCTGCTACTTTTCGCCAGCGGAATAAGACAAAAAGGCACGAGTCATATTTCATTTGCAGTTTCATTAGAAATGCGCAAATGTTTCCAGAAAAACTGACCTTGATCGACAAACAGCGCATTAGAAAAAACCGTTTCGCAGCACAGTCGCTTTTTAGGGCGAAAACACTTATCCGGTGGTTCTAACCAAAGAAAAATCGTCTAACCTCTGTCTGTCTGTCTGTCTGTCTGTCTGTCTGTCTGTCTGTCTGTCTGTCTGTCTGTCTGTCTGTCTGTCTGTCCGTCCGTCCGTCCGTCCGTCCGTCCGTCTGTTTGCCTGCCTCTGTCTGTCTGTCCGTCTTTCCGTCAGTCCGTCCGTCCGTCTGTCTGTCTGTCCGTCCGTCCGTCCGTCCGTCCGTCCGTCCGTCCGTCCGTCCGTCCGTCCGTCCGTCCGTCCGTCCGTCTGTCTGTCTGTCTGTCTGTCTGTCTGTCTGTCTGTCTGTCTGTCTGTCTGTCTGTCTGTCTGTCTGTCCGTCCGTCCGTCCGTCCGTCCGTCCGTCCGTCCGTCCGTCTGTCTGTCTGTCTGTCTGTCTGTCTGTCTGTCTGTCTGTCTGTCTGTCTGTCCGTCCGTCCGTCCGTCCGTCCGTCCGTCAGTCCGTCCGTCCGTCCGTCTGTCCGTCCGAGGCCAACCTGGATCGCGCAAATACCACGAGACGAACACGTCACAAAAGGGGGGCAGCGGCACCAGACAGCTCTTTCTTACATTCCGCCCGAGCGCGTATCTCGTGATGAACGTGTTACAACGAGCGCAGTAAATACTGTAAGTTTCTGGCCTACATTCCTTGTTTCTGTGTGATTCGCTCTTTATCAAGTCAATTCTGCAACACTGGGACTGACAACGTGACCTCCGACATGAAAGAAAATTCATTCAAGCAAGTATAGCTTCGCCACATTTATATGGCCGTCCTTGGCATGGAGAGAGAAATAATTACTGAAAGGGATACGGCGATTGTAGATTCCTCCAATGTAGCCACTACTGCAAAACATTAGTGCTACTGGATGAATGAAACGAGTTGAAAGGAAATCCCTACTAGAGGAAAGAAAACAAGAAGTTTAAACGCGCTATTCCACATTTGCATTGCACGTAACATCTGCGTGCGATTTATTCTGTGCATAGCAAACAAATGAATGGGAACACTAAAAACATTCTGCCCGCTTTATGGAAGCAGATGTGTGTAGTCTGTGAGTCTTTAACGATTCGCGCAGACAATACTTTAGGCAGTCAGGAAGTTGTACAAACGTTTGTTGCGCACAGGAAGTCCTACAGAACATGAGGGGCCTCGTCCTGTACGTGGGTGCTGTACCGCGGGCCCGACAAGTGCACCTGACTAACATGGAATTTAGTGGAGGATAGTAAAAATAAACATAAATAAAAGTTAACCCTTTCCAGTCCGTAAGTATAACGGCCTTGCGAAGCGAATCCAAAACAAAATGAAACATGGCGGTTTCACTAAAACTCTAGGAATCAAACCAAAAAAGAAAACCACCTTTCCTCTTTCACTCCCTCCTTTATCCCTTCCCTTACGGCGCGGTTCAGGTGTCCACCGATAGGGGAGACAGATACTGCGTCATTTCCGTTCCCCAAAAACCAATTTTCATTTTCCTATCACAGAAACGCAGAAACGAACAGCCTCCCCCCTGCCCCAACACTGCCTTCCCTCCCTCCTGTGATTCTTCACCTTTTTCCTTCAACTTTCATGGCTGCTTGAGGTCTACTAGCATTCTACAGGCTATTCCTGGATATATACGGGGACTTGTTCTTATTTCTTGCGGCAAGTCCGCTGCTTTCGATCACTTAGCGTGCATTCGGTTACTTGCGCAGTTTTTATAAACAACTCTTACCTCTTCCCATCTCCTTATGTCGTCTTATTTCCGTCCTTTATTTTTTTTCCCTCTTGCGCACCCCTCTACCCTGTCCCTTTTATTTCTCCTGGACGCCGTTCAACTGCCTTGCGAACGTATATCAGTTTCCACGGCGGGAGCTCCAAATTTTTCTTCCTTTGTTACTGTCATTATTTTATTATTGTTGTGATGAAACCGCTTGATCATCATCAGCTTCATCGAAAATGCGACACCTCGCCGTTATCCGGGTAGTAACAGCAAGAGAGTGGACAGAGCCCGTGTCATCGCATCGCAGCAGTAGGAGAAGCAGGGGCAAGCCGGCGAGTAAGTGGAGCTCCGTCGACCGTCAAGTCGCTCAAAACTGTGGGGCCTCTCGGACTCAAATTCCTGTCTAACCCTTACCTCGGTTATATCCCCCCCCCCCCCCCACCACCACCTTCGCTCAACTGACGCCCCCTCCGGAGGCGTGTAATTGACTTCACGCATGCGCGAAACTGGCGCCCCCTGCTTCGTTTCAACTTCGCCGCATCTATATGGCTACTGACCCGCATCTATATGGCTACTGCGTTTATTCTGCTCTTTTCCTGTTTGTGCACAGCCGCAAGCACACTTGACGTAAACGCACCTCCTCCAGTGCTTCTGAAGACAGGGCTTAGTTTTTAGAGCGAAAGCTCTAAGCTCATCTGTTCGCGCCACCGTGAGTTTGAATCCTAGTCGCGGCATTATGTATTTCATTCATTCATTCATTCATTCATTCATTCATTCATTCATTCAATATCAAAATCAAGGCTACAGCGATGTCCCGGCTTTTGCAGCTTTGATCGTGAAGTAATGAATGAATTAATTAAATACATAATGCCGCGACTAGGATTCAAACTCACGGTGGCGCGAACAGATCAGCTTTGCTACGCACTACGCTATCGCCGCAGCCTATCACACCTCGCGTTAAACTGCAACACATTCTCGCGCTGTGCATTGCACGTCGTTGTCTTCATCGACTTCCATCTTCGGCGCAAAAAGATCAGATCAGCTTAACCTCGACGAACACCCGCCGCGGTGGCTCAGTGGTTAGGGCGCTGGACTACTGATCCAGAGTTCCCGGGTTCGAACCCGACCGCGGCGGCTGCGTTTTTATGGAGGAAAAACGCTAAGGCGACCGTGTGCTGTGCGATGTCAGTGCACGTTAAAGATCCCTAGGTGGTCGAAATTGTTCCGGAGCCCTCCACTACGGCACCTCTTCTTCCTTTCTTCTTTCACTCCCTCCTTTATCCCTTCTCTTACGGCGCGGTTCAGGTGTCCAACGATATATGAGGCAGATACTGCGCCATTTCCTTTCCCAAAAAAAAAACAATTATAAAACCAATTACAACCTCGACGAGCGTAACCTGAGCCTAATATCGCCGTCTGACGTGCCGACCACCCAGCAAACCAAATCCATGAGCCAATCAGGCTAAATACATACTTTCGCGCGTCTACTCGCTATAATAGAGTAAATTGCTGGGCTAGTTGGTTCATAATGCGCAATGGTGGATCCAGCGCAATGGTGTGCGCCTCCTTGTTCTTGCCTTTCGTCTGCTTCGATGGTTCCTCCATTGCGCTACTCGGTCTAACTACGTTAAAAAACCTGTATTTTTTAGTTTTGTTTTTGCTATCTTTTCCTGCTCTGGCTCCTTCTTGCGCTGTGCAAGGCGCACAAGCCGTTTGAGATGCGTCATGTGCGTTCCCGTTAAGCTTGCAGGTGACCGCACTCGATAGTTTTTTCAGTGTGTTTGTGCGCCTGTTAGAGCAGCGCCATAAATGTTTCCGCTACGCTGCGTCAATTACCTGGGTTTCAGGTTTCAGTACTGCACATGCGAGAGCGGGAAGGTATGATAGTCTGTTTGATTAATCGTTTGATTAATTCGTCCATTTGATTAAACATTTGATTGATTGACAATAAATTGAAAGCAAAAAACCACTTGAGAGTACCTGGCGACTGCTGCCTACAAAGAATTTTACACTTAAATATGCAAAGCTTCAAACCGCAGGAATCAGTGGCTCGAAATTAGCCTTCGTTCTTTGTCGGCGTACGATTGGAATGCACATGTCATCTATTACTAAAAATAAATGCTTTATAGGTTTATTTTTGTGTGTAAACTGCAGCATTTAGCAATTCAGCGACATGTAAGTAAATTCGCTGGAATCCAGCGGATATGGGGGCTAGATGTCGGAAACCCAAGCCATAGCAAATTTCCCTGAACGCTTTTACAGCCACGCGCTTGATTGGGATGCGTTCCTACAGGCGGCTAAACATTACAAGGCAATCAGCAAAGTTGCTGAGTAGACCAGCGCCAACCGGTCGCTTAACGCCTCATTATCATGTACCACTGGCAGAGAGAGCTATATAGCTAGCTCATGGCACGGCACGACAGATCAGGAGGAAAACCGGCCAATGTCCCTCATACAGCACAACAGTGTTATGAAACCAGATGGCTTCCACGAAGTTCGAATAAATATGAATTCAAAATCGTTACGTTCGCAAATGACTTATACTTCGTACGCCTTAATTACGTTGTGCAAATCCGAATTCGGAGTTTTATCGCAGCGGGAACGTACTTTGGTGAACGCACACCACTACCGCGCATGCACAGTAGCTAAGTCTGGCGTCCAAAATGTCCCAAGCTCCGCTGCGGTAAGGGCGAGAGCGCTCGAATTAAACGGAACCATCTGGAACCATCTTTTAAGTGCTTTAGGACTCCCACAGGATGGCCCCGTGCTCATCGAGCATGTCCTTGGACCCTGGAGGAACGCGGCTTCGGTTGTGTGCGGGACAAAAGCATTTTTAGTGTTTTTAAGAGACACGGGTTTGGTGGACATTCTTTGACAATTTTGTGTGTGCGTGTGTGTTTGTGAGTGCATAGGTGTGCTTGTTTTCACCATTCACCCTTTCTTTTTATCTTTTCCTTTTCGTTTCACCATCCTCTTCTCTACCCTTCTGTTCTTTCACCCTCATCGGGAGTAGCATGCCAGGCGGACAACCAGACAGACAAACATTTCCTAATCCATTAAAGTTCTTTTCCTTCCTTCCTGGACCGATAACTTTTGACAAAGACTGCACTGTACGGCGGTCGAGCCGTTTGCAACAAAGTCCCTGCGCCGATGTCCCCGTTCAACGAGGAGCAGGAAATTGCGACACCGCCCCTTGCGGTGCGGACGCAGCCACCGCCCCTTTCAGCCAATTCCTGCACCGCTCTCTGCCGGTAGGCCCGTTGACCGGGAAGAGTCTGAATTCCTCAATGCCCGCGTCGGCACGCGGCGGCGGGAGCGGCCCTCGCACAAGTGCCCGAGCTCAAAGGGGTTCGTCGGCAGCTGTGACCGGACGGTCCAGGAAGCGGGCCTGGCACGCGTCTAAGAAGGGCACTGAGGCAGAGCGCTCGGCAGCTCCTCAGAAA
This sequence comes from Amblyomma americanum, assembly GCF_052857255.1. Lineage (NCBI taxonomy): Eukaryota > Metazoa > Arthropoda > Arachnida > Ixodida > Ixodidae > Amblyomma > Amblyomma americanum. The sequence goes on along the minus strand of NC_135506.1, from coordinate 67,388,627 downwards.
TTATCCGCAGCCTTAAAAGGGGGTCGATAAGCGACGGAGTGGAGGGGGATTAACAAGGGCACTTGGAAAGATGATCGACGGATACAGGGCTAGCTGCTCTTGCTGTATGACGAGTGCACGGCGCCGTCCATAACAACAGAGAGTTTTAGCATAGCGTACCCGGCCGGCCAGGCATCTGCTTGCAGGCACCCCGCTAGTCCGATATAGGTACACGCTAGTACTATCCCAATCAAAAGTTCGCCGGACGCCAGCGGGCGGAGAAAAAAATTATTTCACGTAATCAAGTCGCCTTATGAATGTGACAAAGTAAGAGCGGGCATGCATGCTCTATCCGCTGGTAACAATACCGCGCGACCCAGAACTACAATGAATGAATGAATGAATGAATGAATGAATGAATGAATGAATGAATGAATGAATGAATGAATGAATGAATGAATGAATGAATGAATGAATGAATGAATTCAGAAAGGGAGGCCTTAAACCAGCGAACGGAGAGAAACTTTAGTCTGAAAACACACGTCCCGTGAACTTCTGATCGCGATATAGAACATCTGTTCTGTGCTGAAGCTGTACTGCAACCAGCAGCGACGGCAGCTGTGATCTCACTGCAGCGACATGTATGAAGGTGAACTATACCATGCGACATGCAGATGGTTTCACCGGATTCGGAAGTTTCTACGTGCGCGTCCTTTCTACATAAATATGCCTCAATAGACTATAGAGGTTTTTAGCAAACCGGATACGTATTAGCGGCGACATATACCGCTTTGGCCTTGCCTGGCATTGGCCTTGCCTGCCATTTGGCATTGGCCTTGCCTGTACCCACCCATGTCACTGCGAGTGAGCAAAAGGCATCCGGCAAACCGGTATACGTCTACGCAAGTACGTCTCCGGTATGCTAAATGAGTCTAATGGCTCACGCGGTGACCGCGGATGCGGAAAAGCCAAGCGCCTGTGAAACTAAAACAAAAGCATCGGATTTTTTTTTTTACACTGATCACCTATCAAAAATTTGTACGAATACCTCGTCGTTCGATGGAAATACCATCATAATCACGTGATCCTCGCCAATGATGTCCCAAGAAGTCACATGACTCATTGTTCACACTAGTGGGTTGTGTGTCTCGTTGTAATGTGATGCATTAAACTCGTTACTCGTGATCATAACCGCGTTACAGAACGTGGGTTGCTTGACAGCTGACAGTATACCCGACCAGCTCCGTACTACGAACTGAACATGAACTGTCATTTCCTTCTTCCATTCCTTCCGATTATTTTTCGCCCTTTCTTCACCTCCCCGTTCGTGTAGGGTAGCCGACCGGGCACGGCTTGGTTACTCTACCTGCCTTTCATTTCTTCTGCCCCTCTCTCTTCATAGCTGACGTTGAAACTCGACTCACACTGTGGGACCACCCCTTCATTTTTATTTAATACGAAAGCATTACTAGTCCCATTAGGAGAGAAGCCGCCGGCGTATGTTAGTTTGTACACGCGCAGATTGCACAGAAAATCCCAGCGATGGCAAGAGAAATATGGTGACGACAGCAAGCATCCGTATAACGCTCACAGCACGCCGAGCACCGCCACTTGAGACAGTCCTATACATTTCGTTCGTTTATATACCCCCCCCCCCCTCCCCCAGCCAACCTGAATGGGCCGCCAGTTTTCCTGAGAATATTTCTGCCAAAACTGTGACGCAATTGTTTGTCCTATATGTTGCCGCCATGCGATTTCTCGTTGCATATAGGCCTTTTCACGAACCTCGGGAATACGGGTTTCCTCGGCTGTCCAAATAACGTGGGAAGCTTAATCCTCAACTCTTTGCTCTACTACGAGCACAGCCGAGTTCCCAATGAGGCGGAGCTCACGGAATTCTTTTTGAAAAGGTCTCCAGCTTACATGTGCTAGTCAAGTTGTAGTCTAGCTTGCTACAGGGATTCGAACTGACGACACATCCACCTTCAATTGTATGCCTTCCCAGACTCTTTTCCTCTTCTCTTAAAGCGCGGTTTACGTGTCCACCGAAATGTGAGACATTTACTACGCCATTTCCTTCCCGCAAAAAAAAAAAATCGTATGACCTGCCGACCCGCCGCGGTGGCTCTGTGGTTAGGGCGCTCGACTACTGATCCGGAGTTCCCGGGTTCGAACCCGACCGCGGCGGCTGCGTTTTTATGGAGGAAAAACGCTAAGGCGTCGGTGTGCTGTGCGATGTCAGTGCACGTGAAATATCCCCAGGTGGTCGAAATTATTCCGGAGCACTACACTACGGCACCTCTTCTTCCTTTCCTCTTTCACTCCCTCCCTTATCCCTTCCCTTACGGCGCGGTTCAGGTGTCCAACTATATATGAGACAGATACTGCGCCATTTCCTTTCCCCAAAAAACCAATTATTATTATGACCCGCCGCGGTGGCTCAGTGATAGGGCGCTCGGCTACTTATCCGGAGTTTCCGGGTTCGAACCCGACCGCGGCGGCTGCGTTCGATGGAGGCAAAACGCTAAGGCGTCGGTGTGCTGGGCGATGTCAGTGCACGTTAAATATCCCCAGGTGGTCGAAATTATTCCGTAGCCCTCCACTACGGCACCTCTCTTTTCCTTTCTTCCTTCACTCCCTCCTTTATTCCTTCCCTTACGGCGCGGTTCAGGTGTCCGCCGATATATGAGACAGATACTGTGCGCCATTTCCTTTCCTCAAAAACCAATTATTATTATAAAGGTGTGATGCAACCGTTTGTCGTACAGCGTTTCGGGTGGTGTCACACGCGCGCGTGTGCGTTTGGGTGGGTGTCAATGCACCCAGGGACAGTAATATGTTTTCGCATTCCTACGTAAGCATTCTTAAACTTTTTTGTCGATTTTTTGTTGTTGTTTTTGAGGGGCGAATGCACATTACGCCTAAGAACTCACAGCTAAGCTTGCTCGCGAACGGCTGATGTCGACCACGGGGCTCGGAGAAAAAGACATGGGCGAACAGAAACGTCGAGGGTCCGAAGTTGGTGCGTTGTTGTGGAGTGTCGAGAAAAACACGCGCCCTTAAGATACGAGGCGCTTCTCCGAGATCTGGATATCGAATGGGGCCTTCTGCGCTTTTTTGCGAACACAATGCATCTTATCGGCCTGGAATCACATCTTTCGTGCTTGCCCACTAGAGGATGCCAAGGACTGACTCTTCACAGCTCCTCCGTGAAGAGCGTGCATTGATAAAAAAAAGATGAACCATGACGTCAAGAAGACCCGAATGAAGTGAACAGTGACAACTTTTAGCTGAACAGTGACTATGACAATGGCGCTTAGTTGACTTGCTAGTTTATTGATTAAGCGGGTGGTCTGTGCACAGCCAACGGTGCACTAGCGCCGCGTCTCTGCTACGCTGATGTGATTGAAAAGGGCAGGGAACTGCCCACACACACACACACACACAGGCGCGCGCGCGCGTGTGTGTGTGTGTGTGTGTGTGTGTGCGTGTGCGTGCGTGTGCGTGTGTGTGTGTGTGTGTGTGTGTGTGTGTGTGTGTGTGTGTGTGTGTGTGTGTGTGTGTGTGTGTGTGTGTGTGTGTGTGTGTGTGTGTGTGTGTGTGTGTGTGTGTGTGTGTGTGTGTGTGTGTGTGTGTGTGTGTGTGTGTGTGTGTGTGTGTGTGTGTGTGTGTGTGTGTGTGTGTGTGTGTGTGTGTGTGTGTGTGTGTGTGTGTGTGTGTGTGTGTGTGTGTGTGTGTGTGTGTGTGTGTGTGTGTGTGTGTGTGTGTGTGTGTGTGTGTGTGTGTGTGTGTGTGTGTGTGTGTGTGTGTGTGTGTTGGCAAAACAGCACTAATAGAGGCTATCATACAACACAATTCTGGACAGAAGCATTTTTAACGGGAAAGAATTTATGAACGCAATTTTTCATATCATTTAAAATCCGATCAATACTGCCACAGACCTCCCGTCAACAGGCTTGAATTCTTTTGCTAAGAATGTTTTTGCTATCGTCAAAACCGCGCCCCCTTGGTTTTCTATTGGAGTCTTAACAGCTCGATGCGAGTGATGGAAAAACTTTAAAAGAAATATTTTGCCGCACATCGGAAGAATGATCCGTTACCTTCAATATTTCCACAACAGTACCTTACATTTTTCCAGCATTAAATGTTTTTGTGCTAGAATGTTGGACATGCAACAGCCAAGACAGGCCTGCGCAGTCCAGTGTATTTTGCGTTTTCCGCGTCCCTTCACGCCACAATGCACGCTGTTTGTTGATTAGCCAGCTGTTCTAAATGCAGCTCTACTATTCTTAAGCGTGCACATTTATTTGTGCAGGGGTTTCAAAACGAAACTGGAACACTAGAGTTTCCTGTCACAACTTTGATCCTGACGTATACGTACTTTCCAGCGGCGTTTAATAGGGAGAGATTTATCGTTCAATGTTTTAGAGAATTCTCCCAAGGTAGAGATTTATAATAAGGGAGTTATTACTCCTTAGCATCCAACCAAGTGCAGCCATATGGCTACAAGAGAAGGTGGCTCAGTGGTTATGGCGCTTGGCCGCTGACCTGGAAGACGCGGGTTCGATCCCTGCCAGGCGGCCGAATTTCGATGGAGGCGAAATTCTAGAGGCCCATGTAGTGTGCGCTGTCAGTGCACGTTAAAGAACCCCAGGTGGTCGAAATTTCTGGAGACCTTCACTGCGGCGTCCCTCATAGCCTGAGTGACTTTGGGACGTTAAACCTCATTAAAAAACAAAAAAGAAAGCTATACAAATTTCACAGTAACTTCGTAGTTGAAGAAAGATTCGTCCTGGTCCGGGGTCTAAACCCGTGGCCCACCGGCATGGAACGCTTCTGCGTGAAACCGTGCAGATCAGGTGGTATAAAACAAGGCGTATCAGAATTCGAAAGAAGACACATTCTAGGTGCTCGCCTTGCCGGTGCATGCGCAACCGTGACAGCACGTCGTTGACTGCGTCCGGAATTCCACGGTACGCCAGATGACGTCGGCACATCGAAAGGACGCACGAGAAGCTTCAAAGAGCCGCAAATTCCGTGGCAAGAGGAAGTTCTCTAAACGCGACGTCCAGCTGCTAGAAACGGGTTGTACTCTGAAAAGCGCAAGTAGCAGCTGTTCGTATCAGTGCACAACCGAACATCCGGCTTGACTCAACTGTTTAAACAAAGAAGTGCTCGTCACGGCCTCCGTACAGAATTATTCAGGTCAGCAAGCGTACCTCACCTCCACCTACACCTTCAGTGAGGCAAAAAGCATAAATATTTTATTTATTTATTTATTTATTTATTTATTTATTTATTTATTTATTTATTACACTTCTTGCAGTGCCGTGAAGGCACAACTATAGGACGGATACGTAACATACACAAGTCGAACATACGGCATGGGCTATCCATTGGCTGAAGATACACTCTGGAGGACACTTTATGAACACTGTTATGCAGTTAGTCTGTATTCCCTGTATTCTTAGCCTGTGAGAAGAAACGCGTTCGGGGAAGCCCTCGAAAATTTACGAGCCCCGAAGTTAGTCGGTGATAGACTGAGCCGTTAAATTTTTATATTCTCTATACGCCCACTCTATAGGATGACAGTGCACCTATGCACGAAGCAAGAATGGTGGCAGAATAGTTGAATGGGGGGGGGGGGGGTACCTGAATTCGAACAGCTTTTGTCGCCTGCGCACTCACCTGAGTTAATCGGGGAACCTTGGATCAGCGACCGAGGAATCATTTTCCTCCACCTGACAAGTTTCGGAAGAACAGAGGGCACAAATCTCGTTAGGAACGTTTCGTCACTTCCGTTTCACCTTCGCAAAGCGAACTGATGTTCTAATAGCCGCCAGAGGAGGTCCAACACGGTATTATAACAAATAAATGTGCCCTGAATCCATGTGTTCGATATTCAGAGTCTAGCCCATATATATAGCACAACAGTTAGGCCAGATATCACGATATTTTCCGCCTATTCTATTCTGTCATTATTCTATTCTGTCTGTTGATTTCTTTCCGTATATTTGTAAATATTGTTGCGGGAAAGAATATATTTATAGCTATGTACACCAGCGAAGGAACAGCTACGAGCGGCACTCGGAACACAGTCTTCTTCTTCTTCACCCCAAGTCAGAACGTCGTTGTCGTCTTCGTCTTCGTCCACCCGTTCACTCGCTCAGTCTCGTCGTCGTCTTCCCGCTTCAATATCTTTCGTATCGCTCAATTTATTTTTATTTTTCTCGATCATCCCTTATATTCCACCCTTATGCTCTATGGTCGATTCTTCTTTACTATTGTCCAAATTTTTCATCACTTATCTTACCAGCATACCATCAGTATCATCAGTGTCAGTATCGCTTCATGAATAACCTAAGCCATTCAGTCGTTCATTGATTCATTCAGCCTGCTTTCCCATTTTCATGTTCTTTTTTAACCAGCTTTCTTTTCGGAACACCTCCTGGCGGCGTCATCGGGATTGTCAGGGCACGGCCTCTTCATAATAATAATAATAATAATTGGTTTTTGGGGAAAGGAAATGGCGCAGTATCTGTCTCATATATCGTTGGACACCTGAACCGCGCCGTAAGGGAAGGGATAAGGAAGGGAGTGAAAGAAGCCAAACTCCTTCCTCGGTTGTAAACAAACGCTTTGTGGGGAGGCCCTCTGGCCTGGCTGACCAAACCCTCGGACATACAGCCTGTATTGACGTGCCCACTTTTATTTTTTTTTTACGATTGGATTTCCTTCCAGATTTACCTCTTTGAGCCGCCTTTCAGTTTCAATTCTCTCTTTGTTTCATTGGCTTAAGCCTGTTATAACTTGTAACTCTGCTAGATGTAGGCTTTACTTCCACTTTTATATTTGCTGCTACTTTTTATTACTCGGAAGACCAAACACACGAGGTGAAATGCTTGGAAAAATGAGTCCTTAACTCGGGGTCATGCAGATCAAAAACACATTAACCATGGCGTTGCTTGGCCAAGCTGCCCTTGGGCTATTAAAACTGAATTAATAGTAATCTAACCACTAGAGGGCTGTGACCATTACAATCCCCATTCCTATTCTTGGTCCCCTGGGACCACTCGTGCCTCTACTGCGGCAACAGCGAACCTCCACGATACTGCGTAATAGCCTATTAATTCTTTCCATTATTTTTTTTTCCCAGGAGCCATTCCCGATGGTGGCTGCCTCTTTAAACGCCGCTTATCTGCGCATACACTACAGTGAAGTGCATGTATAAGGAGCGTACGTGTTTTATCAATTTGACAGCGCCCGCTGAGAGAGAGAGAGTACCGAGATCTAATTGCGGGATGTCTGAAATGTCGGTGGTGCCTGACGGGGAGATATACGCGGTTTGAAGTTTTACGTAACCACGACTGGGACGCCGCTACTGTCGGTATTGATATCAGTCACCACTGGAGCGACCGCCAGTATCTATCTAGGCTGCCGTAATTACGTTACGCTAACGAGTCACCGGTTTCCGTGAGCGCGAAAATAGAAGTCGCAAAAGTATCCCGAAAGCGTGACCCGACACCTCGGCGTTAGTGGACACCTTTAGCATGCAGTGTACCATGCTTCCGTTACACTTAGCGGAGTACAGGGAACCCGGGCGTCGCCAGTGCACATGCGCAGATCACGCGCCAGATGGCGCCAGGTACCCGGCAGCTGTAGGCAGCTGCGAGCGCGCCTGCCCTATCGGGACCAATCAGAGCGTGCGCACAGGCGTTGGGCGGGCTCCCAGTATACCTGTAACGGTAATGGTAACACTGTTCATGGCATTCTAAAGGTGCCTAATGTTCGCCGCTCTGGGACAGCTCTTCCTCGCTGTCTGCGCACCACAGCATGGCGTTCGGCGTGACATCCATCGCAGTTGAGCTGGCACATTCCATGTTATCTCTTGGAATCATGGCAGATGAGATAAGACCACCTCGACCGACCACGCTGTCACCTCCTCTATCAAAGCACGCTTCGGCATCTTGCTCGGCGTGAGCTTTCTCATCACACCATTTACGAAACTTCGCCTAAGGAAAATTAAAACTGAGACACTAAGGCGAGATTAAGAGGCAAATACTTTTTTGGGCCACCGCGGTGGCTGAGTGGTTATGGCGCTCGGCTGCTGGCCCGAAAGACGCGGGTTCGATCCCGGCCGCGGAGGATGAATTCCGATGGAGGCGAAATTCTAAAGGCCCGTGTACTGTGCGATGTCAGTGCACGTTAAAAAACCCCAGGTGGTCGAAATTCCCGGAGCCCTTCACTACGGCGTCTCTCATATCCTGAGTCGATTTGGGACGTTAAACCCCCATAAACCATAACTCAAACCAAGAGGCAAAGAAACAAGTACATCGCAATGAGTGTGCCTTGTCTCCGTCCTATTCCCATAGTCTTGAATTTCCTCTTAATGAGCCAACCAGCGCGAAAGAACGTTCTACTAAAGCATATTTCGCTTCTAAACCTGGCTATTTATTCCCTATGGCCGCTCAGCTGGAGTTAACAGACAGAGGTGACAGCTAGGAGAGGCAAATGAAAACTGTCGCCGTTCTTTGTTAATCTTAAACGTGCTGGAATGCATTGCTTGTTTTGGCGTTTACATTATCGCTTGGTTGGTCACGCGTATGAAATTTTGTTACTACACCTATTTCCCTGATTTTGTTGCCAGACGCGAGCGCTCTTATTGACCGTCGCGGAGATTTTAACTTGTAAGCAGTTTAATCTACTGGCCACAGGCGTTGCGACAGTCAGCTATGTTCAAGTTTTGGCCCAACTGGGCCACCAGATTTCACTGCGTAGATCCGACATTGCGTTTCGTGGTTCGAATGATCGAAAAGCTGTAGGGGTGAAGATGTGCGAGCCATCAAACAGCCAGTCGCTGAAGGGCGCTGGAAGACTTGGTACTCTGACGGCGTCATTTCTCGCTAATGGGATTTCAACAGTCCGGAACGCTGCACTTCCTGACCGAGTATAGCTTTGCCGGCGGGGTCAGTATGGAGTGATACCGTGCTAAGCAGTGGCCCACTGAAGGGTGATGTCGCGCGCACTGTTAATTGCGAATTGGCGCATTTCTCTAACTTCAAGACTCACTTCCTGAAGACTTCTGCGAAAGGTTCTCTGATGTGCAGCCCTCCTCTGCCTTAGCCCCGGTGTAGTTACCGCTAAGCGCATATTTGGCTCATTATGGAATTACAAGCACCGATCGGGCACCTGCAATCCCCTGGTCAGGTCCACCTACCGGTGATGAAGCCCTCATCTGCAGGAAGCAAATCACTCAGCAATATACTCTCATGTGCTTGACACCTTCCAGACGCTACCCTCCTCCACTCGAGTCTCTTCATTACTAACGCCCACATCCCATCGACAACTCTTACGGGCGTGCTTCGACACCTCCAGTCCTAATTGCCCCCCCCCCCCCCCCCCCCATGCCAAACCAAACAGGACATTGTCTCTTCCAATGCCCAATCACCCCCCATTTCCTGGCTGGGGTCAGCTCAAATGGCTTGACTGACCAACCAGCCATTGTTTGGTGACGCCAAATAAAAATGATTTCCTTTCTGAAATATCGCGTGTTTGTGAGTCCCTTCCGCTAAAGCTGACCAGAAACTTTTAAGCACCCCCTTGGTATTCTGGTACACAGCGAATCCGACAGGAGTTGCCTACCTCATACGACCGATTACAGCGCGACGAACAACCAGCCTATAATCAAGTATGTCCGGTGCTCAATCAATGCTATCACATGTAATATGATAGAAAACTTTACTAATGATGTAGTTTGAAGAAAGCGCAGCTTGAAGGCGCTTTTGGTTGCTATCTCCTCCTGTATATCGATGTATCTGGACGGCTACTGCAACATCATTAGCGCAGAGAAATTCTACGTCCGTATCGTGTAGCGCTTTTAAAATGCGATAACTGCAAATATCGAGAGTAGCCATCCCAAACACAGTTCTTGAGTGTCTTCTTCGGCCCTGCGGTCAATTACGCAGTGCGCTCTAAAGTGGCATGTCTTCTGCGATTATCTCTTTGGGACGATAAGAGGCTGTAGAGCGAGGGCTTGAGTGGTTGCTCGCCACAGAAGACACTTCCTGAATGCCCTCGGCTTCCACACCCGAACAATTCGAGCTAGTGCAAGCATCAGTTGTGTTCAAACATCTTTCATCTGCTGAAAGAAAAAGCGCGGTAACTGTTTCACTTCCTGATGGACACCTCAACCGCGCCCTGGGGAAAGCGTTGAAAGCGAGAGTGAAATCAGGGAGAGAGAAAGAAAGGCGTAGAAGTGGAAGGCTGCGGTTTAATTTTGCACAGCAGTAAAAGAAAGAAAAGGGAGATCCAAGCATTGGGTCTCAGCTGTATCCCTCGCTGCGTAATGCCTCCTGGAAGAATTATCACGAACTCTTCGAGTGGGTTTTTGATTTCAAGTAAATGGCTGAATAAGTGCTATATTCGCAAGTTTTTAAGCGCCTCTTCCAGAAGCATACGCACTCTACCATGGAGAACAACTGTTCAAAACGGGGCCCTTGCGTTATCACATTTCGTTCTCTGACAGCAGTACGCGCACAGGACTCCATGTTATGACGGGAAGGCCATTGATTGGCTTGATTGCTTGGTTTGTTCGCTGGCTGGCTGGCTTGCTGTGCTGGCTCGGCTTGGATTGGCTGGCTTGGTTGTGGATGGCGGGTTGGGTCGCTGACGTGTTAGTTTATTCACTCACAGCCAGGTACAGGGCAGAAAAATAAAACGGCATTAGTTGGTTGAAGAAGGTCAAATTGACTAGGCGAGCAAAAAAACGCATCGTCGAGGACCTTATCTCTGCTAGTACAGCTGTGTGATAGCACACCAAAGGACACACCCATGTGCACTGAACTAAGGAAGCGACTGGGAGAAACTGATGCAAATGCATAAATGCATAAATATTATCAAGAATACGCAACGGTGCCTACCTGCACTTCGAGTTATTTCCACTGCCAGAGACAAACGTCTTTTCTTCCAGTGCTGTAGTATGAGCCCGTGACGGAACTTAAAGGGGCCAAGAACCCAATTTTGGAATATAAGCAGTTTCTTGCATCTGCTTCCTCGTGTGTCACGCTACACGTACAACATCAAAATTTCAGCTCCGTTAGTGCAGCGAATAATTTTTAAATTATTTTTTTTTAGTTTCTTCGTGATCACCCTGCTGGTCAGCCAACTGTTGGAATCGCAGACGTCACAAACAAACTCCCCCGCACATCGTGTCCTCACACAGCTTCATATTTTTTCGCACTGTTCGATGCTGGCACATTGCAGACGGTGCGCGCTTTAAAGCCTCTTTGTTCAGCGAAGTTACATTCATTAACCTTCTACTTTCACCTTGCCTCAGCATTGTATGCGAGCTTAGCGACACATGAGAAGTGTGAATAATCGTGCGGCTCGTCTTAACACCGTCGTAAGGTAACTAACCATTAGTCGCGTATAATGTTATCGATCAGATATTTATATTATTCATCTTATAAGCGAAATCACTCGACTCTTGAAGAGTCAAACGATCGGGCTGCCACGTACGTGGCACATTTCGTTCTTCTCTCCACTAATACGGGCCAAAAAGATCGTAGCGGTGAGCTGCTTTCTCAACTGACAAGGGTCACGACTCACGAGACGTCGACTTGGGGATTAGAACGCCAAAATAACATCAAAGCAGCGCTAGGGTCACTTTCACCGAATGAAAGAGACTGCAAAGGCTGTCGACTGAGACAGCCCGGTCATTCCACGTTTGCGTTCTCTCTTTGAGCTGTCATACACTGTGACTGAAGAATGGAATTAACATAAGAATACTTTAGTGTCGTCCTCGCATTTGCAAGCATGGAAAGTTACCATCAGGAAATCGAGGAAGTACATGCTACAGGAAACACATGCGCGCCTTCCTGTCTCAGCGATCTAGTTGCGGATCTAGTCAGCAAAGTGCAACGTAAGAATGAGTGAATGAAAGAAAAACTTTGATTATTGTTAAGGAGGATTCTCGCGGCGTACGGAACGTAGGAGTAACTGTGCGTGCATGCACCAGAAATATGAAAGAGCGAACCAAATTTATGCACACTTGTGCATTAAGCGTCGACAAAATGTAAGTTATCATATGCGTGAGCTGAAAGACCACACAGAAAAACAGCGAAATGGATATCTCCTTGTCACTCATAATACACGGTGAGTAGTAATCGCTGATGCGCCCATACATGAATTTCTCTTTCGTGTTACGACAATGTTACGCTTTCTTAGTCATAACAGTGTGTTTTTTGTTTGGCCCAGTCGTCTAAAAATTAAATGAAAGTCCTGCCTGCGGGCACTGAGTACCGCCGTCTGTAAAAAATAAATACGATTGTACTTTTCCCAAAGGCGGGACGCAGCATGTTAACACCTATCCCCTCTTTATTTATTATTGCTGAGTATAGGAAAGCTTTTGGGAAACATACAGAAGAGTAGAATCTTTCTTTCTTTATCTCTCTCTTTCTTTCAGCCGCCGCGGTGGCTGAGTGGTTATGGCGCTCGGATGCTGGTCCGAAAGACGCGGGTTCGATCCCGGCAATGGCGGTCGAGTTTCGATGGAGGCGAAATTCTAGAGGCCCGTGTGCTGTGCGATGTCAGTACACGCTAAATAATCCCAGGTGTTCGAAATTTCCGGATCCTTTCACTACGGCGTCCCTCATTGCCTGAGTCGTTTTGGGACTTAAACCCGCTAAGCCATAAACCATCTTTCTTTATTTATTTATATATTTCTTTTTAATGTTCTTTGGCGTACTGCAGTAAATACGCAGGCACTGCTTGGACCCATAGCCAGCGGCTAATGATGACTCCAATGGAGAACGGCACATGAATTGCAAGCAGCCATTTTTCAGCGCAAGGTATTTCACAAGAAACGTGCAAAGGTTCGTTATCACTCTTAACACTAAAAGTACCAATGAACAGAAGTCAAAGAAAATATAAACTAGAAACTCGCGAATCAAACAAGAACGCGTAGAACTTAAATACCAGCTGGTATATGTAGCGTGCGTTGACACACACCGGCAGTTACTGCTCATCGAAAAAAAAATGTTACCATCGGGACTGAAAGGACTCTTTCGATTACTGACTGTGGTACGATGCTTCTAGCAACCAGATGGCAAAAAAAGCCAACATCTTCTGGTGCTGTTGGCTTTGTTCAACATGACCCGTTGATCTTGAAGATCTGCTCACACATATTCTCTTGACAGGTGAGTGACTGGAATGAAACGCAGTTATTGAAGTCCTAAGCACAGAACCCTTTGCGAAGAACATGACATTGTTTGCCTATAAACCATGAGCTTTCGCCGAGACACATGCATTCGCATTGATCTAAGCAGAGTTGCGCTACAGCACTCGCTGCACACGACAGGAAATACAGCTGTGCAACGCAGCAAACTTCGCGTTGCGTTCGAAGCTAGCCGTGTTTATATATGCTGGTAGCGTGTTGCGAAATGTATACGAGTTGTTCGAGCTCCATATATTCATATTTAAATTCAGTGTATTTCTCGTAAAACAACGTAGGAGGCTCGAACAAAAAGTGAAGCAAGTTGACTTGATTGCGTTACAGCCCCTGTTTTCATGGCACACAGTGACCACATCATCATCATCATCATAATCACCATCATCATCATCAGTCTGACTACGCCCACTGCAGGGCAAAGGCCTCTCCCATGTCTCTCCAAAGCGAAAAACGTGTTTATATAGAGAGAAAGAATAGGCAAAAAGCCTTACAAAACTCTTATTCAGAATTTTTACAATTCTATAATCAGTAGAGCAAATATAAAAAAGGGAAGGAAGAAAGGATTCTTAATCGCAACTTAAAGCGCGTATACATAGTTATGAGGTCAATCGGTTTAAGCGTAAAATAATACATCATTATTTCGACAGTGTGAATCAATTTCGTGTGCATGATACTTGGTTAAGCAGGAAAAACTTGGGAAGTGCTAGTGTGGTTTATGTCAATTCTGTTACGTTCAAGGTTGTTCAGTAGTGTTGGCAGAGAATGACGTGGAACTTGTTGGCGTTTGTATAGTGAATATGCAGCATTCTTAGCCGGGAGAAGGTTCCCAGGATATTTCCAATATGCCACCATCGTTGCGGCCTTCGCCACTGTTTCACCTGTGCTGCTGTTGCCGTTGCAGATTCCGGCGGTCGCGATGAAGGTAGATGTGAAGCAAGAACGGAGACTTTCTCAGTACGGAAATCTGCCACTTCTTTTGACGAATCCTCCCAGCAGTCATCAAAAGCCACGATGGCTTGTACGTAAGGCCGAATTTACGGGTGAAAGTGAGAACACTGTTCGTGCAGGACCCGCCGCGGTGGCTCGGTGGTTAGGGCGCTCGGCTACTGATCCGGAGTTCCCGGGTTCGAACCCGACCGCGGCGGCTGCTTTTTTATGGCGGCAAAACGCTAAGGCGCCCGTGTACTTTGCGATGTCAGTGCACGTTAAAGATCCCCAGGCAGTCGAAATTATTCCGGAGCCCTCCACTACGGCACCTCTTGCTTTCTTTCTTCTTTCACTCCCTCCTTTATCCCTCCTTTATCCAGCCCTTCATAAGTGTGTACATGTACGTGGCGGGTGGCACCGTGGAAAACCGGGACTTCAGGAGATAAGGACCGACGCCCGCTAATCGGGGGGCTGTGGGAAGACCGCAATATGGTCACGATTTTATGACCCACCCCCCACGCGTAGATACTGCACAAAAACACGCACGCACATACGTACGATATTCGCCTGCGTTGCAAGGTGCACAGCACTCGCGCCTTTCCCACGTGATGCGGAACCCCCACCGACTAACTCTACCTCAGTCGTGCATCTGGACTCGAGGACAGTACTGCACCGTTTTCAAGATAATGCATACGGAGTAACGGAACTTGCAGTGCGGGACGCGAGATTTGGTTAGCGGGCGGAGATAGGGGGAGGCCGCATTTTTTGGAGTCCCGGCAGCGAATCGCGCCGGCGGCTGTCGTCGCTTGCAGTGAAAAGAGGTTAGGCGGTCGCTCAGGCCCTGCCGCTTGTATCGGGTTAAAAGTGCGCGAAACCACCTCGACTCGAAAACACGCCCATCGCGAGCACTGCGCCTGTCGCAATCGCCACATGTTACGGGAAGGGCAGGCGTGGTCTAGTTTCAGTAGTTTGCTGCTAGATTGCGCCGTGGAGGGCGCCGACGTGTGGGCATATTGTGCGCGTGCATGCGTATGCGCGCGGTTAATGAGGCTGGAGAGGCATTTATCCGGCACAAGGCATTGCGGTGGTGACGACGATTTTTTATGACTATGGGGGCTATGATGGCGGCTACACCACTTATTCTTGTGATGCTGCGGTGACGGTTAATGGATTTTTTCCGTTAATAAAAGGCAGAGACATTATCCGTACGCAGTTTCGGTTGGCTTCTCTTTAGATACAGGTACTAAAGGGATGAGTACGATGTTTTAATTTTTATTAGCGCCAGGGTGTCCTGGCCTAAGGCCGCTTTGACTAACGCATTTTGGTCTACAAAAGATGGGCTCGAACACGCAGTTGTGCAACCGTTTCACTCTAGAAAAGACGAGCACCACTTCATGGGAAAGTAACCTAGGAGGGCGTAGTTGCAGACCAGTTGACGGTTCATTATGAAGTACAAAAACAGCAAAAATAGGGGACAGAAACGTGGGAAAACACAGGGCGGCGACAACACAGCTTGTGCCCACAGGGAAATCCAACTGTATATAAAGCGGCACAAAGGATCGAACTCTGCACCTCTCACATACGATGCGCATTCTCAAACCACAAAACCACCAGCAGTAAGCTGATAACGATATGGTATAGTAGGGCTGGTAGTGGTGGCAGTGATTACGAAAGAGATATCAATGCAGGTGGCATGATTGAACCCGCAAGCAAACAGTGAGCGTGTTCTCTGAGCGACAGCGAAGAAACTATTCTAGGCGTCGCCTTCGGCGGTCGACAGATAGTGATGGACGCATCGAAAAGCGCGTGACAAGGCATGTATATGTTCGCGCAGAGAAGTAGGCCGCAGACTGCGCTGCCTAAGCCCAGCTGTACAAGGCACAGGCACGCGCATGCACGGGACAGCTGTGAGCCGGACGAAGCGCTTTAACGAGTTCCGGAAGCCGCACGGAGACTGTGGCAATGCCGGCGCCACGGCAATTGAATGTCGAGACGGGAGTGCCATCACCCACTCACACGCAGAGATCAGTGCGCGGAGAACATGCGAGCAACGTTTTGGGGACGGATGTCGTTTTGTCACAAACACGACGCCAGGTGAACAGCATGACGACGGAGCGCTATATCATGGCTTCATTGCTCCCCGTGCCCACCCCTCACTTTTATTTTTTTTTTTTGCAACCAAGAGTTACGACAGTGACCTAGTTCCTTTCATTTGTTTCCGCTCTTGGGGAAAGAAGAGTAAAAAAGGAACGAAGAACGCTCTTAACACCACTGGCACTACAACACAGCTACATACGCTTTGTGTCGCTTAACGTCGCACTTGTTCTAAGCATGCGAGTGTATCAGCGGCTTCTTTTTAGATGGTTTCCTGTACTCTCTTCCTTAATAAACGGCAACAGCGAAGACTCATCGTAAGAACAGGGCATTGCTTTACGGTGAAGTTGCGACCAGATATGTACTGCATTTGCACACTACGAAACAGGAAGCTCATGCCTAATGCGCACACTTCTTTGTATACATGTACATCAGATACAAATCCTCACGCTTATACTTCATCTCAAATATTGTTTGGAGCACCGCGAAAGGTACAGCTCTCTCGTCCAGTCAAGGCCAAGGAAGAAAACGAATAGTTCCTCAAACATTTGATCAAAACTATGACCATTTTTTTTAAACAATTAGTGCAGTAACTGAAAAGGCAGTTTAGGGTGGTGTTTTGAAAGTACAGAGTGCGTTTCATTCGCTGGTTAAATTAGCAGAGAAGGTCGGCACGAAGAGAGCACTGCGGAGGCCTGCTGAGAAGCTGTGTGTACCGCTTTGTAAACACGGAGTCCGTCAGTCAGCCGAGTCTCCTGCGTGCAGCAGCTGGACGCTGGTGCTCTTTCCTTCCTAGGGATGGAGCCACCTGAGCATTTGCCTACTTCCTCCACGTATGCTATACTACGCTATGGTATGGTATGGTATGGTATGGTATGGTATGGTATGGTATGGTATGGTATGGTATGGTATGGTATGGTATGGTATGGTATGGTATGGTATGGTATGGCATGGCATGGCATGGTATGGTATGGTACGGTATGATATGGTACGGTATGGTATGCTATGGTATGGTAAATTAATTTTTGTTCCCTCTGTGTTCCGAAAACTTTTGTGGACGTCTGTACAAAGGGAAAATTTCCATTGTGTGTGTGTTGGGGGGGGGGGGGAGTAAATAAAGACACGGAACAAATGGAAGTTGGCCTGAATCGATAGACTGTCGCATTCGAACGATAGAGGGGAGGCTACTTTCACCTAAAATTAAAATAGAGGTTTCGAAAACGAGAAAAGGCAAAAACAATAAGTGCAAGTGCGTTCATCCCCGTCTGATTTCACGGGTTTACTACCTGCGTTGGCGCACTTATTTCGGCGAGTTCGCAGAGGCCATGCTACACTGCCATTCACTTCGAAACGGTAATCACGAACTAGACTTTTGTGCAGTCGTCACGAGGTTTATTGCAGTGTCTTGAAATTTTTAAACGCAATTTTATCGGCAACAAATGCGTCCCTCACTGCCGGGCAAATATCAGCATAACGAGGTATATCCACCGAATCAGTTTTTACTAAGAAAAATTGGCTGTATTTGTCCTGGGAGTTTCTTAAACGAGAGGAAACTTGCCGTTGGCTGCCATAAACATGGGGAAGGAAGATTGGATATTCAAGGAGAAAGCGCAAGGAAAAACGAACGTAAAAAGAAATTGGACATTGGAGCACATGCGAGCAGCCACCGCTACGTTTTTTATTCTTTTTGTTTCTTTAATTCTTGAGATGAAATAGCCGGTATGCGAACACGTTTTTCCTCTTTGGTAATGACACAGAGATATCCTCGTGTTCGTATGGCCGGGCCTTGCACTCGGCTCCGCATCTGTGGTTCCTTGTCCCTTCCCTCCTTGTATCTCGAACAGCGTCTTAGGACTAAACAGCGCAGCGAGACGGCCACAGCGCCGTTGTTCCTTTTTCAGCCCGTTTAATAAAGGGCTTTCAGGCTGCCACAGAAGGACCCGGCTGGTTGCTATAAGTCCGTGAGGGCAGGCGCAGTTCATAGCGATTATCATCGGCCCCCAGTGGCGAGCCGCGCGCTCCAATACTTACCGGCGCTCTCCATCAGACCGATGCAGGGTTTTCCTGACCTATTTATAATGCGAGACACTTTCGACAGTGTCACTGCAACCTAAAGCCTCGCGCAGTTCGGTGCCTTCGCAGCAGTCAAACGATCCGTTAGGGAAAGGGGAGCAGGGGGGGGGGGGGGGGGGGGAGGTGATTTGTCGATGGGCGCGGCTAATTTCAGCGCAAGCTATTCGGGGCTTCTCTCCGCTTCTTCTTTTGGTTTTTCCTCCTCCCAGAAAAAAAAACAAGACAAAAAGGAAAGAAAGCAACATCGATTCGGGCAGTTCCCTCTCTCACTTTGCAGTTTCTTTGATGGCGCGCGTAGCCAGCGTTCGCGTACAAGTCGTGCTCGAGTGTGCACGTGACTGGGCACCGTTGGCACCGTTGTGCAGACAGCGATCCGCAGAGGTGACCGCGTATACCTTGCTTCCTCTTTCTCACCCATGCCTGGCGGTCTTGACCTATCCTTCAATTAGCGCGCTCAAAGGGGGCGTGGCTGCGGCACTTCACGAATCGTTACCTGTACAGCATACGGCATTCATTATCTTCAGACTGTGTTTATCGAAGTTGAGGGATGGTAACCTAGAACAGTACTCTGCTGGGCTAATTGATTTTGCACTGTTACGCTTCTTGTAGCGCCAGTATCAGAAAAAAAAATGGAGGTTAACGCAGCGTTGACTTTGCAATTGATTTCTATTTTGAACGCAGACCGATAGTCCGTCTTCTGCCCGCGTCACCCCTTTCAAAGTGATGCTAAGTTGTCAGTGCTCTGTTCGTATTCATTTTTACGACACCCAGCACGTTGGTGCGTTGCAAGAACTATAACTAAAGGATAACAAACACGTCAAATTTCCCCTGCACGAATTAGGCCGAACGGCAGCTTGGGGTTGTTGGTTTTCCATCCTGATGTTAACAGCGCAGACGTAGACGGGACACGAGAAGAGAGGCACGCACAACGAGCGCTGTCACAATGAGGGCTGTGAGGGCCGGAATGTTGAGGGTGAAACATCGAAAACAGCCCGATGTACCAGAAATGTAGTTAGCCGAATGCAATTAGACGTAAGCGTTTGTCCTATTGAAAAGTGTCATCCTTCAGGGGAAAAAAATTAATAACGTAATTGTTGTGAGAAGGAAAAAGCTAGTATAAAAATGAACAGGCGGGTGACTGAACTGAACGCCAACCAGTAGAAACCACTGCTTTATAGCACAGCGCCGTAACGCCGATAAATAGTATATATAGTCAGGCATGCACCCCCAAGCATTTGTAAATAGGTCACGGGGACCTGGGTGTATTTTCAGGTCGTGACCGGAACCACTCGGCTCGCCATTCCAATATTGTTTGTAGCAGTGGTTTCAATGAAGACCACAAGTAGTTTTTAGAAATTGGCTTTTAGAGGTATGAAGGTGGCTTCTGCGGCACAATAAGACCTGCGTTGGCGGATATCGGAAAACAGGCGAATAAAGTTAGCTGTATAGATCGACGCTAACTAATTTCTGATTAACTTTTTAGGCGCCTGGTTGCAATTAGAGATTTGTAGCCGGTCATTATTAATAGCCGTATAAGTTTGAAGAGTTTTGAAAACGCGATTACCGTTGGCACTGGGGCTTGACAAAGTTGGGCTATTTCGGATAGTTACGTGCTCTGGCGGGGTTGCGTTGCCTGTATGCTTTTAATTAATATTAACAATTAATTAAAGACATGCAGGCAACGCAACCACTCCAGAGCACATGATTTTCGACAGTAAGAATTTGAGCACAATGTAACCAAAATTTGTTGGGCCACAGTGGCGAAGGTAATCGCCTTTTCGAAATTCTAATAACCGATATGGCTATTACGAACGACCGGCTACAAATCTCTAATCGCAACCAGTTGCCTAACTGCGATACTTAAGAAATTAATTATTGGAAAATAGTTAACCCGTACACTGGTTAAATTTATTCACCTGTTTTCTGATGTCCGCCGACGCTGGTATTATTCTGTCGCAGAAGCTGTCTTCAGAACTAAATAAGCCTTTCTTTTTTTTTCTAATTAGAGGTGGGCTTCCCTGAAATACCTTGTATAGCAGCTAACCTGAATTTACTGTATATATGTCTTGCGCGATTATCTTTAAGAACGTGGGCATTTAACGGCTACATAATTGTATTTTTGACCAGACAATTCAATTCTATGGTTCAGTTGAATGCAGTTGAATTCATTGGAATCGCACTGCATTCGACAATACGCCATTTAAAGTATATCGTGTACGGTGCCCACGACAAAACAGTCTAGCATGGCACGCCATTTAACGCGTATTCGCCGCAGATTTCTCCCCTTGCGGTTTGCTGTACGGTGCGTGGTCTTTTAAAAAGGGCACTGACAACTCCAGCCAACGTTCAATCTGAGTAAAATTCGATTCCTCATCTTTTTTTATGTCGCTGTACGAAGTTGTTCGGCAGCAGGCTGAGAAATTTGTAGCGGAAAATTGCAGATATTTCATCCCCACTCGCATCAAACTCGTGACGTTTATGATAAGTCGAGACTATTACGGACTCCGTGATGGCTTGCAGGGGTATTCAGCGATTATGTTTAGACTCCGAGATCCGCAGTAAAGTAATCGGAGTCGTCGCAGCGTACTACTTCTAAACAATCCCTGGGCGCCAAATGTAGAGTGCAGCGCTATTGTGGAACCAGGTCAGTGAAGCACCTCAACATGTCACTACCTTAAAAAGCGCAGCAAAGAAAAAGAAGTATTCAGTCTAACAAAATAAAGAGTCAACGACATTGCACGTGGGTATCCACAAGAAGCCCATAACAATCCGCATTGCTAGAAAAAGAGAAGCAACAAAGGGAAAGCCCGTGATCGCTATATACCATCCTCAGTTCAACGCTCAGGAGTGTTTTACGATATATCCCGCCATGTATATTATACGAGCGAAGCCAGCGTTGTTAAGGGCGTCGTGCTTCATGCTCCCCTTTATGCGACCTGGGCACAACCCTACAGCGGGAGTAAACAAACCGAGCTCACCCCCTTTCCCCGCTTGTCCTCCTCCTCATCTGTAGCCATTAGCTGTCGTTAATCTCCTCTCAGCGTCCTTTTTGTCATTTCGTTTGTGGTTGATAGCCACTTCTTTTTGAGTGCTTTTGGTACGCCGCGAAAAAAAATGAGAGAAGAAAGAGGTCACAAAACCTCGATAAACGAGTACGCTAGCGCATTACACGGGTCTTCCGACACTTGGGCAAGCACGCAAATCGCCGAAGCGAACCCCGATCGCCCACCGCGAGTGAGCGGTGCTCGTCTCGGTGTGTTGCGGGTCAGGAAGCGGTTTACGTACGCGCCTGTGTACAGTGCTCCCGTAGTTGTGTGCAGTGCTCGACAGATGCTTGTTCCGTTATAGGATTGTTTCTGCGGTTTGCGCTGAAGTAACAACCGGCGCTGTCTGTCCCCTTGCTCGCCCCTATGTTTTCCTTGCGTGGCTGGCGTTTGCCTTGACCTGGGTTTGCATCGTAACGCTCACTAATCGAATAGGCGAAACACTTTCGTTCTTGTGTTTCTAAGGGTCACCTTCGCATGTTCTAAGCACTAACTATGGCTCGACTCCAAGAGAGAGAAAAAAGTAGGCGTCAATATGGCCTCCAATGAGCACCACTTTGCAAATTTAGGCTGGAACTACTTTTTCTTTCTTTCATCCTAGCTTTCTTTCCGTCTTCTTTCTTTCCACCTCTCTTGCCGTCTTTTTTCTTCACACACCCACACACACACACACACACACACACACACACACACACACACACACACACACACAAACATATATATATATATATATATATATATATATATATATATATATATATATATATATATATATATATATATATATATATATATATATATATTATGGAGGAAAAACGCTAAAGCGCCCTTGTGCTGTGCGATGTCAGTGCACGTTAAAGAACCCCAGGTGGTCGAAATTATCCCGGAGCCCTCCACTACGGCACTTCTTCTTCCTTTATTCTTTCACTCCCACCTTTATCCCTTCCCTTACGGCGCGGTTCAGGTGTCCGGCGATATATGAGACAGATACTGCGCTATTTCCTTTCCCCAAAAACCAATTATTATTATTATTCTTTCATTATAGCTTTATTTCTTTCGATTTCTTTCCTTCTTTCTCCTTGCTTCCTTCCTTCATTCCTTTCATCATTCTTTCCTTCTTTATTCTTCCTTTTCCTTCCTGCCTTCCGAAGCCCTCCACTACGGCACCTCTCTCTTCCTTTCTTCTTTCACTCCCTCCTTTACCCTTCCCTTAAGGCACGGTTCAGGTGTCCAACGATATATGAGACAGATACTGCGCTATTTCCTTTCCCCCAAAAACCAATTATTATTATTATTATTATTATTATTATTATTATTATTATTATTATTATTATTATTATTATTATTATTATTATTATTATTAATATTATTATTATTATTATTATTATTATTTTATTATTATTATTATTATTATTATTATTATTATTATTATTATTATTATTACTTCCTGCCTTCCTTCAGTGCTTTGTTTCCTGCCTCCTTTTTTTAGACTTTGAGCCTTCCATTCTCTTTCATTCTTGCTTTCTTCACTTTAATGGCCGAATCACATTTAACTAACTTTGAAGCACGATCACTCGTCTATATTGATGATTCCAGCATGTCACTGATACAACCCGAAAGCCGTATGCGCGTGACTCCATTGATTCCCATCTGATGTTACCTTCTATTCCCTTTTTTATTAAATTCGAATACAGTTATCATATTTGGAAACGCCATGGCGCTATAACTTACAGCATGACTGAAGTTAAGTGAGCCTGCATTCGGTCAGATTAGATAAGATTTGGAATACGCGCAGCCCGCATTAAGTGCTGTTCCGCGAGTCTACCTGAGGAAAGAAAGAGGCACACGCGAAAAAAAAAGACAAAGAAATATCTCGGAGAGATATAAAGTCATAGGCACCGCGGTTGCTCATTGGCTATGGCTTTCGGCTGATGATCCCAGGGTCGCAGGGTCGAACCCCAGCCACGGCGGAAACATTTCGAACGAGATGAAATACAAAACATCGGTATGCTATGTGATGTCAGTGCTCACTAAGCTGCGCCAGGTTACGATAGAAATTCATCCACAGCCCTCCATCGACTCGTTTATCACAGATCTTGCTACACTTTGGAGCGTTTAACGCCACATACCATACCATACCATACCATACCATACCATACCATACCGTACCGTACCGTACCGCACCGTGCCGCACCATACCACACCGTAGGGGCAGTAGTCTCACGTCACCACCGCTTTCACAGTCGGCGCCACACGCGGGCATAAGTAAAAATATAAAAGTTAACAAACTAAATGCGTCTTTATTTGTTAATTAACTGTTTGTTTCTTCAAAATCCTACAATGTCGTTGAGTATTATATTAGGGAGCTGATTTGATAAAGAACTGTGGCCCTTGGTACTGCTAGACCTGTTTAATGATATTTAATAATAATTGGCTTTGGGGGAAAAGAAATGGCGCATTATCTGTTTCATATATCGTTGGACACCTGAACCACGCCGTAAAGGAAGGGATAAAGGAGGGAGTGAAAGAAAAAAGGAAGAAAGAGGTGCCGTAGTGAAGGGCTCCGGAATAATTTCTACCACCTGGGGATCTCTACATTTAGATATATTAAATTCAATGGATCTGAATTGGCCGGCTGGCCGCCATGGGTATCCCCAAACACTAATCCGGCAATCGAATTGAAATAAACATCAGTCTTTTCTTCACATTCAACGGCGGTGTAGTTCGGCGTCATTTTCGTCTCCCTGGGTATATTATTCGATGGCCCACAAAGCCGGAAGGTCACGAGAACGAAACAAAAGCCCCGCTCCTAGAAGATCGACAGCGGAAGACCGGCAATTTCGAACGCTTACTTTCCCCCAATGACCCGCGATCCGCAATCAATTACCTTACTCACATCGTAGCATCGTGAGCGGGACGCAATCACTCGCTTCTCCTTTCAACCAAACTCGAGATGTAATCGGCGGTCAGCGAGCATGCACCAAGAAGCGTGCAAAACCCCACGCGTAATGTGTATGCAAAAGCGTCCGAAGCAGCCGACCAAAACGTTCCAGCTGCACGCGAAGAGAGCGCCCCTCGAATCCACGACCGTGAGCCGCAGACATGCGAGCGTAGGCAGCGGAGTCGAACGTTCGGCGCGCGCGCGACTCTCTTAACAAATAGCTCTGTGCGTCGCAACGAACGCAACACAAATGAACGCGTCGTAGCGCTGAGCAAAGCGGACACACGCACGTTCCAGCGGTTGCGAGACGTCGTGGCCCCTGTGCTACAGGAAGGTATAGGCAGGTCTTCTGTGGTACATTCAATATAACGTTAACCCTCTCCCCCACAGCCCTCCGCACCCTTGCTGCATGCAGGCCAGACGGTGTCGGTCGTCGATAGAGGGCAACGCAGTATTACGACACCGCCGTAACGCGCACGTATGTATGTACACGAATAAGCACGCCGTTGGGAAACCATGTAGCGCCGCCGCCGCAATTGTTTCTGTGCGAATAGGGGTGCGCAGTGGTTGGTTTGCATGCATGAACTAGAGATTCATGACTGCGCGTTTGCAATGGCGTGCATGGGCTGCACGTGTACTGCGAAGTGAGGGGTCGCGTGTGCAGTGCCAGTGGCCGTAGTTCGTGTTACGCACGGTGTTCATGAGGTGGCGCTGGCTTCGGACAAGCCGTCTGCTATCGCCATTGTATAAGTAGAAGTATCAGCAGCGTTTATTTATCAGGGAGGGAGGAAAGTTAAGGAAAGTGACGGGAAGGATAAATGGAAATTAGGGAAGGAAATGGAAGGAAAGGAATCGAAGAAAAATTGTTAAAAGGATAAGGGAAATCAACGACAGAACCGGGAATATAAACATGTGGAAGGAAATAATAAGGAAGGAAAGGGAAGTAAAGGAAGGAAGGAAGGAAGGAAGGAAGGAAGGAAGGAAGGAAGGAAGGAAGGAAGGAAGGAAGGAAGGAAGGAAGGAAGGAAGGAAGGAAGGAAGGAAGGAAGGAAGGAAGGAAGGAAGGAAGGAAAAGGTGCAGAGAACTGGCGGCCTCAACAATGTATTTGGACAGCAGATATACAAAAAGAAGTAGCCTATTGGAGACAGTCCAAGATCGTGTAAGCGGAGAAACCGCTTGTATCTTCAGAAGAATCAACACACCCAAATGCAGCTTCTTTTTATAATTTCGTCTTTATAATGTCCATAGCCTTCCGCTTGTGCATTCTTCGGCTGGTTTAGTTGGAAACAGGAAACGGAGAGTGTTAAGTTAACGACATTGCCAGGGTCAAAAATCAATGAGGTTGCCCATGTGACAATTGTCTCATTGTCTGCCGCTTTCCTTCTAAGGCACGAAATCGCGATTGCGCCTTCGGAAGGCGTTTACGTTTTTTTTTTACTTGTTTTGGTTCTTATATCCATTAGCAGGCATCATGGCAACAGAAATAAGTTCTTAGTGCAATTGGATTTACGGCGCCATTGAGTTATGAATGGGTCTATATAAGATGCCGTTTCAGTATTAACCGCCGTGGCAACGACAGCCCTCGAAACGAAACAATGGAAACCATAGAAGCGCAGACTAAAAACGAAAATGATGGCACCAACGTGAGAGCCGACCTAACATCGACAGCAGCATCGACGGAGATAGAAGCGACACAGGCGCACCCGGAACAATAAACGGTGAGACCAACCGTCCGCTGCCACGGAAGGAGGGAAACAGGCGGTAACGAGGCAAAACTTAATGGTGGTGTACGATCGAGCGTCCAGTGCACGGCTCAAGGAGAGCGATCGACGTAGCCGAAACGTCGCAAAGCTCCAGGGCGGCCATAAATGAGCGGTGTCGAGTACCGACAACGTGGAACACAGGAGCAGCCGCTGCGAGCCCGAAACGGAAAGCTGTATGTCGGTCTTCGCTCCTCCTTGTATAATGGACTCGCGAAGCATTGCAGTCGCAGAGAGTGCGTACAATGCACGTTTGCGCATACTCGTTTTGTACGCCTATCAGAGAGCGTGACGACTACCGGCGGGAGAAGCGACCCTTTCGCGTACGAAATGTGCTTCCGAAGCGTGCGTGGCGTAGTAGCGCCACCGAACTTCCTCCTCCCTGTCTTCACTTCCCGGAAGTGGCCCGAGTTCCGGAAGTGGCCTTCCTATAGAGGCTCACCCGCCCGCCGCGACCACAGCGTGCGTAAGCGATCTCGACCACTTTTCGGTCACGCTGTTACAGCGCCTTAGAAGGATATTTATTTATTTATTTATTTATTTATTTATTTATTTATTTATTTATTTATTTATTTATTTATTTCTCATGCCCAATCATTGGGTTTACAGCGGGATTGGAAAAACAAATGAAGTGCACAAAACAGGCAGAAGTATAAAACAAGACAACCGCGCAGGTTGAAGCTGTGCTGCTAGCTTCATCAATCAAATACGATCATTTCCTTTGAAAACGACGCAAAAGCAATACCGACTATGACAGCCTCCCAGTAAGTATTTGTGCTGAGTTGCTAATAAGTCTAGTTCTCCCAAAGAATTTCAGCGCATTGCAGTCGGCCCAGAGCGAGAGCTTTAACTGCAAAGTTACGTTGGTTGAAGTAACATGTTTAATGCACGAACACTGGAATATAGGTATGGGCAGTCCTCGAAATCAATCCTTGAAGCAAACTTGTGTTTTTCTACGACAGTCTTTTTGTTCTTTGAAGCAATGATTTAACAGTCAGTGTTCCAGAAATACCGCCATAACGTTGTACCTTAAACACTGCTGTCCATCTCCGTCCGTGTTAACGGTTCGATGAGAGTTAAGCTGCAAGCAGTTCATTGCTGCGCGAAATCCAACTAAGATTAATTCGCCTCCAGGATAATTTATTTCCTAGTGTGTGACATCGGTGGAGGATATTGCAAAATTTTAGCGAGCGAACTCGATGAAACGATTTTTTGTTGAATTGCTACCGACTTCCCAATGACTCATACGGGTCAATTTAATGCCAATGGGCATCTATATAGGGGATATTTATGGTCTCCATTCGAACGCGTCTTCCACTCCAGCCTTACAATCAAAATCGGCTATATTCCGGGCACGCGTTCGCCTTTTCAGAACCATACGCAATGCCCTCATCAATGCGAACTCTCTTCCATTGTAAAATATTTTCGGTGACATTAAATTGGCAGTGTGCATTTCATTAGGCCACTGAATGCCACGGAAATTCTGCGGAAGGAATCAGAGAGAAATTACTGCCATTTCATTAAAACTATATATTTTAGAGCGTTTGAGGACGAAGAATAATAATAATTGGTTTTTTGGGGGGGGAAAGGAAATGGCGCAGTATCTGTCTCATATATCGTTGGACACCTGAACCGCGCCGTAAGGGAAGGGATGAAGGAGGGAGTGAAAGATAAAGAGAAATAGGTGCCGTAGTGGAGGGCTCCGGCATAATTTCAAATGCCAATTCTATTGCGGCCGCTCTCTCGCAGTTGGCGTCAAAGTTGGAAGCATTCAGGTCACGTCACCTGGCGGCGCGCGTACACAACTTCAAGAGACGTAACTGTTTATCTGTCTCCAGCTAGTGACGTCACCATGACTGCCTGCGGCTTCCTGGTTCCGGGTCTATGGTACTGTCATAATATATAAAAGACACCCTATGTCACGATGGCGCAGTCGCGCACCTGGCATAGTGACGTAGATACCCCGTTGCCTAGAAACATTTCGCCGTTTGAGCCATCCTGGAAGATAAATCAGAGCGTTCGCATGCAGGTGGGTTTTAAAAGAGTCTCCGCAAGCGGTCTCCACGAAAATGCGGCGCAGCTTACTGTGAAGGAGAGCACGTAATTGGGAGTTAATTAAAGGTCGTTCCCCGAATTTCAGCCGCGTCGTGAGTGATCGAACAATTATAATTATTTTTTATTTGAAGGATAAGCTTCCGCCTGCTTTTCTCGACTTTGATTCAGAGAGATGCGTTGGATCTTGAATGATGTGTTCCCTGTTACATTGGACCAGATTGTACAATGGAACTTCGATTGTGCCAGGTCCTTTTGTAAGGTGTCACTATACTCGTATATCGGCGCCTTTGGGAGGGGATACAGATGTTTGGAAAGAAACTGTTTTCTAATAAGGCTTGCTATTTAACGAAGTATTAGACAGTGTCTCCAAGACAGCGTATAGTGTTTCCAGCTTAATTATATGTTTCTTCTTCTCTGTACTTATAAAAGTCTGCACTTATAAGCGCGGAGTTCTGCTCTGACGCGAGAATAAACACTCCTTACATCTCTGACGTTTTCCCGATATACTATCACAGCAAAATAAACTTCCAAGCCCTTATCGGGTAACAATGCAGCTGAACTCACGCACCGAGTGGGAACACACTCAGCCAGCAAATACTACAAGGTTGACGGGAGTTAATCTCCTAGGACAAACTGCCCAGCAACAACTATTAGAGACTAAAAAAAAACAGCCGTTACTCGCTCGGAGACTAATCGCATTGAGATCATCATCCACAGCTAATCTGCCCACGGACAATCGACTTGTCGCGACGAGACCGTGCTGCAGTTAGTTTTGCTTTATCTCGGTTTCGGCTTGCGTGCGAACTGTGGTTAACCTGTATGTACCAGTATGAGCTGGCTCTTGCACTGCCGACGCGAACAGAGCAAAGAACCGGGCGTTGACGTTCCCACTGAGAATTCCAGCGATAACGCCCGCCGCCGTCTCCTGCGCAGTGCGGCTTAGCGAATGCACGAGGCCAGTATACGCAGAATGGGGAATCAATCACTGTCTCTTTTCCATCTTTTTCCCATTCGCCTTTCTTTTCTTTTCCTTTTTGAGGACATGTCTCCACGCTTCACTGAAATGCGGCGGTAGTGGTGGTACGGCTCATCGACGCACATCTGTCTCAGTGCTTTGTCGTCCCCTATCTCTCTCTCTTGTTTCACTCAAAAGTCACGGGCTGCTCTTAATTGGCCTTTGTTTCGCGCCTGTATCTCGTTCTCGCCTGTAGTGGTCGGCGCTATAGCCTTCGGTATAAGCAGGCGCCACAATATGCACGTCGGGTTCCTGACAGTCCAATGGTGCCGGCAGATATGAACGACGCTGATTGTGGCGGCGGCGGCGTTCTTTCGATTCTCAGCGCTTTTTTTATTCGTGTTTCGTCGTCGCTCAGTCGCAGCCGGACAATTGTGCGCGCAGTGTTCAGCGAAGACACCGCCTGAATGGCAATGGGGCTCCTTGAATTGTTTGTTATGGGCAGATAAGAATCGCGCGGATGAGACGCGCTCGTTAGGTGTTGAATATGAGAGGTGATGGCTTCGAAGAAAACAAATAAAGGCACAGAACAGCCTAACTACGGCTATTTTTATGTTGCTATTCGGTAAAGGAGGAAATTAACTGCGTGATTATTTTGGGTAGGAAACAATTTCACAGAACATACAAAACACAACCACACATTCCGCCGAGTTAGACCAGAGATTAGGTAGTCAGTAATTCAGTTTCTAAGTAAGCTGACCAGGAGATCGTTGGACGGGCCGTAAGTTCTTTAGTTTGCTTGTGTGCTTCCTTGGTTGTTATTGCTTGCTTGCTTGTTTTTTGTCTGCCTATCTGTGTGTTCGTTTCATTTGTTTGTTTGTTTGTTTGTTTGTTTGTTTGTTTGTTTGTTTGTTTGCTTGCTTGTTACAAGGTTAAATCTGAATTGCTGCGGCCTCCTTAATAATGCGCCGAAAGTGGCAGGCTGTCAAAAAGAAGCGTCAGACTGAACGCTTTACAAGGTCAACTCTTAACGCCAAGTGGGAAAAAAATGCAGGTTAGATTTCGAGCCCTAGTTAGCTCTGCAACACGGCTAGAGGCTTCCCTTTTTGAAATGCACGGACGGTAACTGCGAAAGCTGTGATAAACGCGGATCGTACTTTGCGCCTTATTATGTTTCCTTAGTTCCTGCTACTGGTGGATGCGGTATATCTACTTTTGCTGTGGTACGGGTCTCAGTTCCCGGAGCCATCGAGTATTTCCCATCAGTAAAGATATTTTTACTACCACTACGCCCTGGTTTTCCAGTGGGCGCTTAAGCTTTTGTCCGACCTGGTCCTCAGCCTTGGTTGAGGCAAAAGGTTTGGAAAACATGGTCCTTGACCGCTCCTTGTGCCAACCAAACATCTTGCGCCATGGCGCTCTTTGGCCAAGTTACCCCGACGTCATTAAACGTCGTCACCACCACCAATTCTTGATGTGGTGATGAGAGTCACCGAATTGTCCTCTTGTCTTGATTACATTCAGGCTAAGCGATGCATTGAAAGACGCATTGCCTAATAATATGATCATCATCAGACCGCTCCTTGACAACTGATTCACACCAATACATTATTCCGTGCTTCTTGCTTCCACAAAGGGGAGTTCATGGTTTCGCAATAATGTTGACAGCATTTATTGAGTGTTCAGCCACGCTTATTTTTCTTTTCTTCACGGCCATCAACAACATGCTGCTCATATCTCCCTCTCACTGATAGGCAAATTCCACATGGTTTTCCCTGCGATGGAACCCGCGTTGCTTTACATGACCAGCAGGTTAAACCAGGATGCTAAACCGTATGTAGCAAATTTGTCCTCCAATGACAACAACTCGAGTTGCACCGACGGCATGACTGGAGTTGTTCTCTGCTCCCGCTTTTCATCCTCAAATGGAGGCCATGGAGAAGAGTGGAATGGCCTCTAAGAGTTTTATATGCCATGCTCTTCAACTTACGGCCCGTTTCGAAGAGTGACCACTTCCTACCATCCGCATACTAAGCTTTCCTTGACATCAACAACAAACGACATCTGTCGGCCGCCAGTGGCGAACGTTGCGGAGCTCAGTGGGAATATTTTAATGTGTAATTGCGAGAAAACTAAACACTGTGGAGAGATTGTGCGCGAAGATGTTGATAGTCATGGCCTGCTTTTCTTACGTGCTGCAGAATCTGTCTTATAAACTGCTTCCTGACCTCGGAGCAAGTAGCTCTCACGGCAATTGGAAGTGAATGAAGTGTACCAAAGTTTCGAAATTCCCGGGAAATTTTTTGATGTTCAGCGCCATGCAGTGCGTAGTGGCAGGCGCGATAACTATAGAAACTCTTGTCCGGATTTGCAGGGCTTGTAACACGCCGGTTCACACGCTACCGTGTCAGACATCCTTTCACAACTCCTCCCTGCGTAACGCAGATCACGGCACTCAGCTCGTGACAGGTCACGCTAGCAGTCTTCCACTTAATCAACGACACCACGGCGGAGAGGAACTCCACGTATGAACGAGCGGACAGGCCTCCTTCCCGATCGCTCCGTGGCCTCGCCTCAACAGCCGCCCTTCCGGGGCCGGCCGATCGCGCCCCAGCTATTCCCGCCGAGGGGTGCTGCGGCTACTACGCCAGAAGCCCCAACACCGCCCAGGTCCGGCTCGCGGAGAAAGAGTTGCGCGGTAGCCGCAACAGCAGGAACAGAAGGGCCGACCCGCCCTAATCGACGACAAGAGAGGATGCCGGGGAGAAAAGAAATCTGGAGCAAAAGCCAGGGGAGTGAGGGGGGGGGGGGGGGGGGGGGGCGCAGCCATCGCGGGGGCGCCTGGCCGCGCCTTCGCTGGAAGGGCAGAGCGGAGCCCGGGCAGCCCGGCTGTGTAGCACGTAGGTGCGGGCTGCACTCTCTGTCCAGCTTAAAACGGGGCAGCGTTGTGGAGGCTGGACCAGGAGTCCGGTAATCGGAAGTGACGGAGCTAGTACGTACCGACGTCTTGTCTTGTTCCGGGGCCTGCTTCAGGCACAAACGCCTCGCCATTACGGAGCGACATCCTGAAGAGATAGGAGGCCTGGTTTGGACAAAGGCCTCGACATTATGGAGGACGTGTAGCAGAAGACATCGCAGACACGCTCTCACAAGATAAAACATCGCAGATCGCTTAGAACAGACGACGTCGTAATAACTGATAGAGACGGCGACGGCACATAGACCGGGCGACATAACAGATGCACAGAGCATGCGACATTGCAGAAATATAAATCAGACGAAATTATAGACGCAGAGAGCAGGATACGTCAGCAGCCCCAGAGAGCAGACGACACCATGCGCACGAAGAGCAGGTGGTACGATGGTACCATGGACAGCGTGCAATGTCTGTCTGCTCAGCGCGGCGCACGCAGACGACGCCAAAGAGGCGCAGCGTAGAAAACTCTGCCGCGAAATAGCTCAGAACAAGTTGCTGGGATCGCTGATATCTAGAATTCATTTTCGGATTTCTTTTTTACACGGTTATGCTTGTGCGTGCCCAAGCAACACCGAAGTGGCACCTTAGTGAAAGGCTCTAGATCAGTATCGATCGCTTGTAGTTCTTCAGGGAAAACGAAATCTTGGTGAAGGGGCGTCTCGAATTCTCCACGGCTGACGAAGGAAAAAAGAAAGCAAATACACAAACGACAAAAGGAACAGAATACCAGCAACGTGGCCAGCATATGACCAAGTTTCTTGTTTGCTGCATTTTCTGTTTTTTTTTTCATTTTTTTTGCGTATCACAAATCACGGATCGTTGCCTCCGGTTACTGTAACATCAAGGGCACTGAAAACCTCACTAAGGCATGAAAAGTCAGACCTCGAACAGATCTTGAAATTGGACGAGTTAGCGGCTTCAATTACGCAACTTTGCGACATTGTAAAGGACGGGGCCTTAGTAGATAAGGGCGCAGGACAATCGCTGGGAGCAGACAACGAGGAAGAGAAACGCAGAGGGTAATCACTGGAGGAGTACACATGGACGATTGTTCTGAGAGCTTTTCTTCCAAGACCGCGCCGTTTACGCTGGTGTGATAGTCCATGCAGCGATCTTGCTCCTAGGCTCTCTTCTAAAGTCTCAGTTCATGACTGTTCCAGCGACCTTCCTTTAAGCTTCTCTCCCAAGTCAGCGTTCCTTCCTGTTCCAGCGATTGTCCTATTTGTTTCTCTTCTAAGTCCCGATTCATTACTGTTACAGCGATAATAATAATAATTATAATTGGTTTTTGGGGGAAAGGAAATGGCGCAGTATCTGCCTCATATATCGTTGGACACCTGAACCGCGCCGTAAGGGAAGGGATGAAGGAGGGAGTGAAAGAAGAGAGGAAGAAGGAGGTGCCGTTGTGGAGGGCTCCGGAATAATTTCGACCACCCGGGGATCTTTAACGTGCTCTGATGTTACAGCGATTTGACTGTGTGCTTCGCTCCTAAATGCACGTTTTTTTTTTCTTTTATTGAAATGCACATGCTGGTGTGTGACTCTGGGACCGGCTACTCCTTTTCACATAATGGATGAAAAACAGTTGAACTGGTGACAACTCTCAACAAAGCACGCACACACACAATGCGCAATACAAATAATACAATGGGCACTCCAGAAATGCTAACATAAAGTGTAGAAATAAACTATAACCAATGATATTTCCTAACCACAAAAAGTGAGTGCCTTTACGCTACTGCGGTGTCCCGAGATTGTACTGTGTGCTTCTCGACCGCCAGTATAGCCGTTCTCTACCCTGGTGCAGTGTTCCAAACGTGAGAACCCGGACCAATGCTTTCTTCCATGCTCTGCACAGCGATCGCGTCTCTCGCAGCCCCCCGTACGCTGCACGGTTTCTCCGGAGGCGCAGTGGAGCGAGGTCCCCCACATCCTCCTCGATTCTTCGGCGTTGTCTGACTGACCTGGTCCTGCGGCCAGGGCGAGTCTCCCTGGCTCTCGCAGGCACTCCGCCGAGAGGAACTGCCGCTGGTGGGGGGAAGAGGGCGCTGCGACTGTTCCTCGACGGTTGTACTTACTACGCGTGTATGCGGCCGATCGGAGACACTGCGCGTTCTCCTTCCGCCCTTGGCCCCCCCCGCCGGAGAGTCTGGCGTTCCCATTCGGGCCGCAGTGGCCGAGAGTTGGGACTGCCCAAGGCTGGCGCGCGGACCAAGAATGCCCGAAGAACCGGACCGGAAGTTTTATTCGCCCCGCAGAGCGGATTCTCGAAACGTAAACTAGTCAGCGAGCTGCGTACTCCCCACCTCAAATATGTTGTTGGTCTTGCAAAAAAAAAAAACAGAGAAAACCCCAGGTGGTCGAAATTTCCGGATGCCTTCACTACGGCCTCCCTCATAGCCTGAGACGCTTTGGGACGTTAAACCACCATAAACCATAAACAAAAAAAAAAGTTAATGGGAAAAATTAGACACGCGAAATCTCTCCCCGCTTTTAGAAGTCTGCGGCTTATCTGCTATGGCTATGGTCTCCGTGCGATGGTATGGTGGCGCCAGCAGCGACCACATCGCCAGCGCCGCCTTGTGGCCCTCGCCGCGTTAACCGGACGCTCAGTCACGGCCGGTCTCTCGAAGGGGGAGCGCCCCCCCCCCCCCCCCCTCTCGAGACTGGCCGTGGTCGCCCTGCGCCGCATAGCAGACGCGCACTGACCGCGATGCCATTCCAAGTCAACGCCTGCTTCTCTGCGGATTTCAACGCAATGAAAGCCTTGACGCCACCACTGCTGCATTTCGTTTCAATTGCTTTCAGGTTGGGCTGATCACTCATTCCAAGCAACCATGATTGTGCTGCATTCCCGACGGCTCTGCAATATCCCGCAGCGCAGTTGAGCTTATTGAGATTAATTAAGTACCTTTACAGTTTGAGAAACAAGGCTCTGACCCAAATATTGACTTCAGCTATGTAATTTACATCCACTGTGACATCGACTATGTGAATGGTCGGCTAGAATTGCGAAAAACGCAAACTTACTGCACATATATATCAGATGATAGTGCTCTACATCCTGCAGGATCGACACTTCTTTACTTTGTGTATTCCTCTCAGAGAAGCATAGCTCTAAGCATACGAAAAGACGATAGGTTTCTTCCTAAGTATCTTCCACAGGACTTTCATTTCAGGAATTTCATGAAGACACCAATTACATGAATTATTTTGGTCGTATTTCTCTTTTGGCAAATACTTAACTATAGAAAGGCCGGTGCGGTGGCTCAGTGGTTATGGTGCTCAGCTGCTGACCCAAATGACTCGTGTTCGATCCTGGTTGCGGCGGTCGCATTTCGGTGAAGGCAAAATTCTAGAGGCCCGCGTACTGCGCGATGTCAGTGCACGTTAAAGAACTCCGTGGTTGCAATTATCTGGAACCTCCTACTATGGCGCCCCTTATAGTCTTCGTTGCATTGGGACGATAAACCTCATTAAAATCAAATGATTAATTACCGAAATTAAGGGTTTAGGGATGTTGTGAAATCCAAGAAATATATAGAGAGAGAATTTTGAACCACTCTCTATTTTTCTTTTTATCGCCTAGAACAGGATTTGAGATCTCATAAATGCAACAAATAAAGGTACAAAATTTTAAACCACTGAAGGAAATAAAATGATGCAAATAAATACACAAAAGCTTAGGTGAAACTATGTGAAAAACGACATAAGAACGACGTCGCTCCCACTGCATACACACACGCACGAAAAAAAAACTAGAAACAAAATTGACACGCTGAACCACAGATGAGCATAACAAACGAAGACTATGCTAGCTTCAAGAACTTCACCGTAGACCATTTCCTGTGACTGACTGAACGCATTCCTTCGCTCTACATAAAGAGATAAAGCCGCTCCTACCAACGATGTCACGTTCGAAACACCCCTGTCAATGTAAACACTTTCCCAGTTCACTCTCATGAATTTAATTCCACAGTGCACTCATTTCCAGCATACCCTCTGTGCATGAGCGAGCATGCACGATGTCCAAGAAAAGCGTTTAAATATATTCGGTACTTTGACTGCAGTGTTTTTATAGCTGTTATGACATTGAGTAAACACAGCAGTAGGTAGAGCACCCATAATTATCCAAGTTTGTTTTCGCCTTCGGACGAAACACCTCACCGCTCGCCTCGCTCACTGCAAACTGAACCAGAGAGCTGCGTTGGCTGCGTCCGCCTTTCGCCACCGCTGTTAACCAGGTGGCGCCACTCGCGCGCGCCAAACTGCAGCGCACGGAGCCCATAGCTACAACTTTGTGCCGTTTCCATTCGGGGATCCTGTATAGTGACTCTGACGAATAATAACGGAAGAGCGGTGTGTGCCGTTAGTATGTAACAATAATACGTCATTTGTGGTCACGTGATGAGGCCGTCACTTCTTCGCACATGTAGATAAGTGAAAGGGTTAGTCTTTATTAATTTTTTGCCCTTTTTCTGCTCCGCGCACTTTGTTCTTGGCGCACTGTTCACAACGCACTTGAGACAGGTGCTATCGTCAGAGAGATCACCGGAAATCCATGTTGTTTACGAATGGCAGAAGCTCTTGGTCCAGCTGGACTCTCTTCATGAATACGAGCACATCTCGTATTTTCTTTAGCGGGTTATCCGCTAGGGATTAAATTTCATCATGCATCCAAGTACTTTTTTTTTCCTGTTGAACTCCTCAGTATGCTTCGACCTAGGTTTCGACCATTAGTTAGGAAATGGGGAGGTGAGAGGTACAGCCAGAGTCAGCCTCGCAGTTTCAAGGAGTGAAAGGGGCACGGCTTTCACTAAATTTGAGTGGAGGTTATAGTCAGGTTGTCCTAAAGGACAGAACATTGGGTAGACTGTGTGTGGTGGCGTATCTGCGTTTTCGACTGTTTTCTGAAAAAGCTTTGTATCTTACCCCGCGTGCATGGAGCATTCAAGATTACCAGTCGCAAACGGCGTCCGAGAGACAGCGTGACCCGCTGATAAGCGCTTGACTGCAGTGTATTTTACGCTTTATTAAACTGTATTGTATTGTACTGGATTGTATGGCATTGCAGTGCATTGTATTTTATTGTATAGCTTTGTATTGCATTGTATTGCATTGTATTGTACTTTATCGCATTGTGTTGTATCGCGTTCCATTGCATTTACAAAAAGAAGCAGCGACCTTTGAGCCCAAGCATATTATAGGGAACTGTTACTTACTGTTAATACGGTGGTGTCGACTAAACAAAGAATTTATTGTGGATACTTAGAAAAAATGTGTCCCGGCCTCCCCAAAAAATGCCTCGTTTAATTTCCTTCTCTTGTAGACACCACTGTAGTCACAAAAATCGTAACGTTTCTCTATGCTTTCCTAGGTACCAAAGCTCTCAAAGGTCTCAAAAGAAAGCACTCATTTTCTTGCCGCTCTTTCTTGCCCTTTTCCCCTTTTTCACCCTCCCCACTTGTAGGTTAGCCTACTGGGCATCGCCCGGTTAACCTCCCTGCCTTTCCGTCCTTCTGTTTCTCTCTCTATCTCTCTCTTTGAAATGCTATTGGCTTCTCTCGTATATGCAACCTGTTGATTCCCATAACAGTCCTGTTGCACTCCACTCACTGTGTTGCATTGCAGTGCAATCTATTGTATACAGCGGCGCAGCTAACCGACCTACATTCGCGATCGGCCTGTATACGGGTAAACGCGGTATACAGCACGGACGTGCCCAGACCCGTCGCCGTAACGGGCGGAACAGATAGCCGGCCTCGTTCGGGCGGCGATCGGTAGGACCGTGTCGGCCAGTTCCCAGCGTCCGTTGAATGGGCGACCGTGGTCTTGGGGGGCCCAGTCAAGACGGCAGCCCTGCCTCCACCTACGCCGGAAGAAATACGTGAGAATGACCGTTTTTTTTT
Organism: Amblyomma americanum; assembly: GCF_052857255.1. Lineage (NCBI taxonomy): Eukaryota > Metazoa > Arthropoda > Arachnida > Ixodida > Ixodidae > Amblyomma > Amblyomma americanum. Next base: position 67,350,684 of record NC_135506.1, on the reverse strand, counting down.
TTTCTCACCTTGTGTTGCTCGAAGGTCGACGTCACCGGCTGCATCACACAGACACACATACAATGCTTTCGCTTTCTGCTGCCGTAGCCTTCGCCTGTCAATTAGCTGCCGGTTCCGGATTCCATTCGCGAGTCGCGCCGCAAGGCGAGCACTCTCAAGGAGCGCGAATTTGACGCCCTGTAACTCTGCTTAAAAGGCGCTCACTGAAGTGGTACGTGCAGATTACTAACTAATGCCAATCCAGGAAAGACCCTGACACATATTAAACGCATTTGAGGCAAGTGGAGCGCGACTGAATGAAGCTTTTTTTCGCGCGTCAATCAAATTTGTGTCGCGAAAAGCATGTGCCCTGTACCAGTCAGTAAACGTGAAGGCTTGTCGAACACGGATGACCTCTTTATCGTAATGTAGGC